>NC_044560.1:112677121-112991467 GCF_007565055.1 Rhinopithecus roxellana | reverse complement strand
AAAGGACGATCCTGTCCCCTTGCCATGTGGCCAGTGCATGTGTACAGTGTTCCCAGGTGATTTTGACTTACAGCCAGGTTTGGGCTGTGGTTATTGATTGACAGATACTGATGCCTGTGTCCAGGAATGGTGGTGGCTGACTGTGTGCTCTGCCACCATGCCTTGGAACCAGCCGGGCATATGTGAGTCCTGTCCAGTCTGTACTCACCAGTGACTTTGTCCCTCAGCCCAAGTGGTTCACCATCACAGTCTCCATGTTAGAGAAGTGAGTTGTGACTCTGGGGTTTCACTAACTGACTAGTGCCTGCGACACTGTTTGGTACACCAGCCTAGGAAGTCAGTTACAGGGCACAGAGTCAGAAGACCTGGGTTTGGAAGGTGACATCTGTCACTTAAATTAAATTACTTGTTCAGTGGAAGTGTATGTAAATAAAAGAATCAAAGTGACTTGTAATTTGTGCTTTCATTCCACAGATATTTATTATATGCCTCGTTTCTGCCTGGTGCTACTCCAGCATATTGATTGCAGCAGTGAACGTGACAGACATCTCTCCTTTCATGTAGCTAGAAGGGAATTTCAATCTTAGAGAAGGTAGTTAGAAAAGGTACCATTGAGAAGGTGACATTTGAGTAAAGGCCTGAAAGGGATGAGAGAACAAGCCTGTTGGCCAAGAAAAGAGGATTCCAGGCAGAGGGAGCGCCTAGCAGAGTCCCAGAGGCAGGAGCCAGGGAGGAGCCAGCCTGGAGTGTTGGAAGAGTAGCACGGAACCTGCTGTGGCTGAAACAGAGTGAACGGAAGGGAGAGAAGTTGGGGTGAGGTCAGAAAGGTAAAGAGGAGCCACTCTGGTGTCTGTTCTGAGTAGCCAGGTAGGAGGCAGGGTGAGGTACACTTCTGAAGGGCAGGGAAAGGGAGGGCAGCAGGCTGGGCTCTGCCATTCTTATGTAGTGAGCGGTGATGCCACTTCTCCCCTTGCCTTCTTCATACTGGGTAGCTCCAGGGCTCTGGTTTTACATAGGGTCCTCACTGTTGAGAGGTGTTGGTCCTCTGTGTAGGCAGTCCAGGAACCAAGGGCAACCATGGGGCTCCCAGGAGTTGTATGTCTCTAAGGAGTCTATATTTTATAAATTCCAGCATTTATTGATTTTTCAAGTGTTTACCATCTTGTGAATAAGCAGACAGACATTTATACACACACACACACACACACACACACACATATATATATATATATTACAGATTAGGCCTTGCTATATTGCTCAGGCTAGCCTCGAACTCCTGGGCTCAAGTAGTTCTCCAACCTCAGCTTAGTACGTGTCACTGTGCCTGGCTCTCAAATTACACAGTTGCATCTTGGCTTTCAGTTTGACACAACGACAAATTTCTTTTGTATATATGTGATTACCCACCAATATGTTTGAAATAATTTATCTGTGAGTGCTGACTGACTCTTAATTAAGGACCTTAATTCAGGTTTATTAACATTTATTTTGGATAGATATATGCCAAGAATATTGTAGAGTAACAATAATGGAAAATATTAGAAACAGGTTTCAAAAATATGATTTGCATTAACCTTAATGGAATTAAATGTGCATCCTGTTCCTTCTTTTTTTTTTTTGCCCTAAAGGTAAAAGTCAGTGTTACTTGTTTTGACTGGTAGATCTTCTGTAACAGATTATGGAGTAAATATTTCCTAATGGTATGTGCCAGATGAAAGTTCATATTGCTGATGCTAATCAGAAACTGAAGTTCACCTCATAAAAAGCTTGTATGAATCCAATTTTGAAACTTGCTAATTTCAGGTCAGTCTTTTTTTGGCTTGCTTTTTTGCTGAGGTGAATCTGCCATTACCTAAATTGTCTTCAGACTTTAGCCTGTAGAGGAAGCTGTACTTAATTAAGCAGCTGGAATTTGGGTAATTCTGTAAATTTGCATTGTGGTCAACAAACATGATTTACCATCTGCCTAGCCCATTCTACGTGGGTGGAAGCCACCAGGACCAGTGGGCATCTGTCACTGTGGAGGGACTGGACCCTTTGACTTTGATTGAGACAGGCATGTGCAACCAACTCATTATTCTGATAATTGCTCATTAAAAGGAGAAAAGTAAGGAAGTAAGCAAATTTCCTGCTTTTCCGGTAGAAACTGTTTTTCATGGTAGCCAAATAGCCCTAATGGATGAGAGAAAAATCTCCACTTTGCAGACCATGATCAATTCAGTGACTCAACCAGTGGCCAACAGTGGAGGATGAAACCATTTGTTGGAAGGTTGCTGAGGAACTGCATTTGGGAGAATCAGGCCTTCCCCACCCAAATCCCATTGATCAGCCTTAGTGTCATGGAAATGGAGACAGGTAATCGTGTCTCCTGATGTGCTGCAGTAAGAACCACACAACATCTCTAATATTAATAATATTATTCTCTTAAAAAAAAAAAAAACCTGAAATAATCTAATCTAGTTTCTAAAATGAATCCAGTCTACAGGAAATGTGGGGTGCAGTGACGCAAGTTATGCAATACCACGAGAAAACAACCAGACAAATTCAGAATGTGGCATATCCTGTAATAAGTTGACCTGATTTGTTTAACAAGTCAGTAGCATTAAAAAAATTACACAGAATGTACTGTTCTGGATTAAAAGAGAGTTAAGCAATATAACAACCAAATAAAATTACCTTTTTGGGGTTGAGATTCAAACCAAATGTGAAAAGATAATGTTTAAAAGATAATTTGGGAAGCTTGAATACATACTGAGTCTTGGTTGACTGGGATTTGCTTCAAAAAAAAAAAAATGATGGGTAGGGATAGATGGAAAAAGCGTGGCAAAATGTTAATGGAATTGAAACTTTTAATTTTTTTGTAGAGACAGGATCTTGCTGTGTTGCCCAGGCTGATCTCAAACTCCTGGGCTCAAGTGATCCTCTCACCTCAGCCTCCTACAACACTGGGATTATAGGCATGAGCCACTGTGCCTGGCCATAGGATTGAAGCGTTTTGATGGGTACATGCTTTTGTGTACATTTGGACCTTTTCCAAGTTTGCAAAAAGTGAGAGAGAAATTCAGGAATGTATTAAAAGTGTAATATATCAGAGTACCCAATAAATAACTCCATTTCATGGAGGGGTTTTCACATGTGAAGTGGTCTTCTAACAGAAAAGGGAGCATTATTGAGTAGTTAGAAAACCCAAGGTATAGGGATGAAGAGAAAAGCATGTGTTCTTCAAAAAAATGAAGAGAATAAAAGTGAATCAAAAGAGAAAATGGGAACAGAGAAAAGACCCTCTCTGAAAGTGGGAGGCCAGCAGCAGGGTAGGAGTCAAGGAAAGAATGAAATGTTGCTAGTTTGGGGGACTAGTGATTGAATGACAATGTTGCTGTCTTTTCAGAGAGTAGGATTTAAAATTTTGAGTTGCTGAAAAGGCTTGAGTGAATTTGCTGGAAAAATGAGGTTTGGTGGGTAGATTAGAAGGAAACAAATAGGAGAGTTCATGGAATATAATTTCAGATAGAACTGGCTTTCCTGAATTAATTTTTTGGTTCTGGTCAGCTTGGGAGACCTCACAGGATTGGATATGGCCTGTTCTGGCAGCCTCCCTCCTCTCTACAAACCAGGAACCTGAGCACCCATAAAACAGCATTTGCCTGAAGTCCTTCTGAGGCCAGCCAACGAAGGGGTTATGTGTCCTATGTGTCTGCTGCCTCCCTGCTGCATCGGGCCGGTGCAGTCTAGTGCAGAGGGGCTTGTTGGCAGAGGCCATCCCACTGTGAGAACAGGCTGCCTTGCCCCTCTGCTAATGGCGAAATGTCCAGAGCCAGGAAATCAGAAGCAGCTTGATGTGGCGGCACCCCTGAGCACCCTTGCTCTCACTAGGACCGCTCCTGAGTAGGCCCAGCCACCTGCCCTGCCTTCCTCTTCTTCCAGCTGAGCCACCCACCTGCCTCGATAAATACACATGAGCTAGCTGCAAGCGTTGCACAGATAGGGTCAATAAAAGCGCTCCAGGACTGGTAGGCCAGATAAATAAATAGACAGTGACACTAGGTGTGATGAGTGCTGTGATGCAGATGGAAAATAGCCTCAAGTCTGTTGATTGGGCAAAACTTTCAACTGTTCCTCTCCCCGCACCCAGCTCACTGTGCCAGGGCCAGCCCTCTTACCAGAACCTCCTACCTAACCAAGAGCGCGTCCGAGTGGGGGCAGGGCAGACAGCCCAGTAGGCCATGGGGAGAGTGAGGAGATACTGGTAACTGCCTCTCAATATACAATCTCTTTTTTCTTTTTTCCTTTCTTCTTTCTTTCTTTACCTTTTTTTCCCCCCAAGACAGGATTTCACTTTGTTGCCCAGGGTGGAGTGCAGTGGCACAATCACAGTTCACTGCAGCCTGAACTCCTGGGTTCAAGCGATTCTCCTGTCTCAGCCTCCCAACTATCTGCGTCTACAGGTGCACTTCACCACACCCAGCTAAACTGTATTTTTTTTTTGTAGAGTCAGGGTTCCATTACATTGCCCAAGCTGCCCTTTTTTCTTAGTAACAAACTCTCATTTTGTTTTCCATACTGTGCCTGGAATAAGGACTACTCTTAGTTCCTTAAAGCTGGGAGTAGTCACTTGAATAAGATCTGGTTCATGACGGCGTAACTAGAAGTAGTGCATGAGGTTACTGGGACGTCTTCTTAAGGGGAAATGGGTGATCCTTTCTCCCCTAATTTTCTACCATCTCCAGTGCGTACAGAATGGCTGAGGGCCATTTAACCATTTACGACCGTGAAGTCACCTAGAAATGGGAGCCTCGCATGAGTGTGCTGAGCAGAAAGCTGGGAAGCGGGCTCCTTGTGATGCCCTGGCATCTCTATTCTAGCCCTGGTCCCTCTGCTCTGGATTTGTTTTATCTTAGAAAAAAATAAACATCATTGTTTTTTTCCCCCCGCTCTGAGATGGAGTTTCACTCGAGTACAGTGGAGTACAATGGTGTGATCTCGGCTCACTGCAACCTCTGCCTCCTGGGTTCAGGCGATTCTCTTGCCTCAGCCTCCCAAGTAGCTGGGATTACAGGCGTGTGCCACCACGCCCGGCTGATTTTTGCATTCTTAGTAGAGACGGGGTTTTACCATGTTGGTCAGGCTGGTCTCGAACTCCTGACCTCAGGTGATCCACCTACCCTGGCCTCCCAAAGTGCTGGGATTACAGGCATGAGCCACTGCACCCAGCAACATTGTTCTTATTTAAGCCACTGTATTGGTTTTGGGTTTGATTTTAATTATTATTATTATTTTTTTTTACTGTAGAGATGGAGCCTCACAGTGTTGCCCAGGCTGGTCTCAAACTCCTGGGCTTAAGTGATCCTCCTGTCTGGGCCTCCTAAAGTACTGGGATTACAGGTGTGAGCCACCATGCCTGGCCTGTTTCTGTTTTTGTTTTGTTATATGTAGATAAACCTGACTAATTAAATGGAAGCAGGAAGACTAGTTAAGGGGCTATTAGAGCAGTCTAAGTGAGGGATGATAGTAGTTTGGAATAGAAGGGTAGCAGAGGTGACTAGAAGTAGTTATATGTATTTTTACTGCGGTAAAATATATGTAACATAAATTTTGCCATTTTAACCATTGTTAAGTGTACAGTAGTGTTAAGTACACTCACATTGTTGTGCAAGCATCACCACCATCCATCTCTAGAACTTTCTTATCTTCCTAAACTGAAACTCTGTACCTGCTCAACAATAACTCCTGGTTCCCCTCTCCTCCCAGCTCCTGGCAACAACCTTTCTTTGTGTCTCTATAAATTTGACTAGGAACCTCGTATAAATGGACTCGTAGAATATTTGTCCTTTTGTGACAAGTGTGTTTCACTTAGCATAATGTCTTTAAGGCTCATTCGTGAGCTTTAAATTTCTTTTTAAGGCTAGCATCAGAATTTCCTTCTTTTTAAAGGCTGCAGCCGGGCACAGTGGCTCATGCTTGTAATCCCAGCAATTTGGGAGACTGAGGCGGGTGAATCACCTGAGGTCAGGAGTTTGAGACCAGCCTGGCCAACATGGTGAAATCCCATCTCTACTAAAAATACAAAAAATAGCCAGGCATGGTGATGAATGCCTGTAGTCCCAGTTACTTGGGAGGCTGAGGCAGGAGAATCGCTTGAACCTGGGAGGCGGAGGTAGCAGTGAGCCAAGATCGCACCATTGCACTCCAGCCTGGGTGACAAAAGTGAAACTCTGTCTCAGAAAAATAAAAATAAAAATAATAAATAAAGAAATAAATAAAGGCTGATAAATATTTCAGCAGTTGTATTTTGCATGGTTTATGACATGAGCACCTAGGTCACTCACTCTCTGGTAGTGCTGTTTACTGAGATGGGGAGTAGTGGGGAAGAGTAAGTTCAGATAATAGGTCTGTGATGCCTGTTAGATATCCCACGGGTGATTTCTAGAGGATAGTTGCATACACAAATCTGGAGTTGAGGGTTGAGGTCCAGAACTTGGAGACCCTTAGTCAGTAGATGAATGTAAAGCTAGAGAACTGAAGGCGGTCATCAAGGAAGAGCGTAGTTGGAGAATGAGTAAACCCTGGGGCACTCCCACATTTACAGTCAAAAGATGAATAGGAAGCTGCCCAGGAGTCTGAAACTGGAACAGCTGGAGAGCTAGGAAGGAAATGAAGCAAGGGTGCCGCTGCTGAAGGGAGGTGAGGCCTCCTCTCCACCCCATTCCAAGATTTGCCATAGTTATACCACTTGGAACACTGTGCACATACAGCCAGCTGGGAGTGTCCCTGTCAGATGTGGATATTGGGATCTCTGTCTCAGTGCGGTAACATGCAAGGCATCTAGTGTGATAGAGTGGCCTCGCCCAAGTGATATGTCATGATAAGGAGACTGGCATTTGGAGACTGATTTCCATTTGCCAGTTCCCTGTTTGCCTTTGTAATCGGTTTATCAATTGAGGTATTTTAGTATTCTTGATGGAAGTGACAAATTTTAACAAAAAGTACACTTGTGAACAAAAAGAATTTTCTGACCTCTGGTGGGCTCCTGGGGCCATATATCAGGATAACTTAAATATATTTTTATCTCTGCCCTATATAAACCCACAGTGTAAACTTGTTTATGGAGAAAACTTGCATTTTGTTTTTATTTATTTTTTGAAACAGAGTCTCACTCTTTCTTCCAGTCTGGAGTGCAGTGTTGTGATCTTGGCTCACTGCAACCTCTGCCTCCCAGGTTTAAGCGATTCTCCTGCCTCAGCCTCCGGAGGAGCTGGAATCACAGGCGTGCACCACCACGCCCGGCTAATTTTTGTATTTTTTGTAGAGACAGGGTTTCACCATGTTGACCAGGCTGGTCTTGAACTGCTGACCTCAAATGATCTGCCTGCCTCAGCCTCCCAAAGTGCTGGGATTACAGGTGTGAGCCACTGTGCCTGGCCAAAACTTGCATTTTGAATGGGAAAAATTACTCAATAGTAATTAACGTGGACTTAGTTATCTTGAGTGGCGTTTCATTTTTTCCCTGGATGATATTTGGTAATTATTATTATTAGGTGTGTTAAGATTTATAGCAGTGTAGCTGAAATATAAAACTTCCTATGTATATTGATATGGTAACAAATTTTTAATTTATTTTGGAAAGCAAACTATAAAACAACACACAATCTACTTTTTGCAAAAAAAAAAATCTATAGGTACAGATATGGGCTGTTAGGAATCATACAATCAATGGTTATACCTATTTAGGAATATTTAGAACTATTTGTATGTTTGTATAGCTAATCTTTTCCCCCCGACTTATTGATGATGAGTATTACTGATATAAGGGGTTTTGTGCACCACAGTGCATTGCCCATGAAATATGAACTCAGAAACTGCCTATGCTGTTATTTTCACCAGCAGTGAAGCAGCGTGTCCGGGGGCAGAATGTACTCTTGTGTGAATTATTAGCATTTGGTGTTGGTTCTGGCACCCTTGGGCATGAGCTTTCTTTCTCTCCCTCATTTGTTCTAAACATAGCATGGCAGCTTTTTTATGCTCTAGGTTATTGGTGACTGCAAGGAGACTGGGTTGTTCTTTAGTTAGTTTTTTACTTATTAGTTTCAGTAAGCCTGTTTCTTACATTTTTCTACTGTAGCATAATCTTCATAAGTACTTTCTATAGTCCAGGCATGGTCTACTGCATTCTCTGTGTCTCTCTGGGTCTTTGTGTCACATTCTCATGTGTAGCTCATTATGTAATGAATCCAGTGATCATCAGAACAAAAGAGACCTCATTAAGAACAAGGTTGAGGACACTAGGAACCTGGCAGGGCGCGGTGGCTCAAGCCTGTAATCTCAGCACTTTGGGAGGCAGAGACGGGTGGATCACGAGGTCAGGAGTTCGAGACCATCCTGGCTAACACGGTGAAACCCCGTCTCTACTAAAAAAATACAAAAAACTAGCCGGGTGAAGTGGCGGGCACCTGTAGTCCCAGCTACTCGGGATGCTGAGGCAGGAGAATGGCGTAAACCCGGGAGGCGGAGCTTGCAGTGAGCTGAGATCCGGCCACTGCACTCCAGTCTGGGCGACAGAGCGAGACTCTGTCTCAAAAAAAAGAACAAGGTTGAGGACACTAGGGACCTAATGTAACATTTAAGGTATAAATGAGTATTGAAGAGAAAGAAATGATTGAATGCTTTGGAATTTCTAATACAAGCACTCATCTTGGACCTACTTAAACTGGGCTTTTAAAGTAATCGGAAATAAATGGATGTATGAGAGTTTTACTTGTTCCTCACTCTAAAGGGATATAAAAAAGATGAACTCGAGTTCATGGAGTTGAGCAAAACAGTGAACTTAGTGAGAAATTATTTGTATTGGTGTGAAAATCACACCATGTTTTGGGAAATGGGGTGGACTTGGGCACTCCATAATTCCAACCACATGCAGGTATTACAGGCTGAGTCAGACCTGAGCCTAGAGAGGAATAGCTGCGAGTAAACTTTGAAATATTCCAGGAAAGCAGAGTTGACATGTAGGTTGATCTTCAACAACTGCAGTGGTATAGAAAGAGTGATCTTGGCCAGGCATGGTGGCTCATGCCTGTAATCCCAGCACTTTGGGAGACCGAGGCGGGCGGATCACGAGGTCAGGAGATCGAGACCATCCTGGCTAACACAGTGAAACCCCGTCTCTACTAAAAATACAAAAAATTAGCCGGGCGTGGTGGCGGGCACGTGTAGTCCCAGCTACTCTGGAGACTGAGGCGGGAGAATGGCAGGAACGTGGGAGGTGGAGCTTGCAGTGAGCCGAGATTGTGCCACTGTACTCCAGCCTGGGCCACAGAGCAGGACTCTGTCTAAACAAACAAACAAAAAAAGACAGAAAGGGTAGTCTTTTGGGGCTCCAAATAGGAAGACCTTAAATTAAAAACTGTTTTACAATCTGAATAAAATATAAATATCACCAAAAAAAAAGGTATTCTGGTCACGTACATGAATACAACATCCTTAGCAGCAGATGTGGTATATGTGCAAAGGAATAGGAAGGTAAACATGCACCCTTCTCCTCCAACATCAAGGGTTGCTAGAAAACAGGCTCTCATTCAGTAGACCCCGATAGCTGTCTGTAATCCATAGCTCCTCTTCTGATTAGTATTTATCCACTACTGTAGCTACATTCTAGATCTTGTCATAGGAAGAAAGTGTAGTCTGGTGGTTGGCAACACAACTTGTGTAGTCAAACAGACTTGGTGTCAGATCCCCACTTATTACCTGCTTGACATTGAGCAAGTTTCTTTATCTCAGTAAACCCCAGTGTTGTCATCTGTAAAATGGGTGAATTGCTCACACCCCACAGGGATGGTTCACCAAATGTAAGGTGCTTGGTATTTAAACACTCAATAAATGCTAGCTGTTGATAGAGTTTCACTGGCATTTTAAACTTAAATGCCTGCCTTTGGCCACTCTGCTCATCCACTCCCCAACTTCCCACACCTGTTCTGCAATTTGAACGACACAGTCCAGGAAACTTTCTCCATGTGAAGGAGAAAATAGCTTTCCACAGCCCTGGGGTCACACTCTCCCAAATTTATGTCAGGAAGACACCCAAGGACTGGCTCATCCCTGGGTCAAGGAGAGTGGGGTCTGTTTCAGGCGGGGAGCTCAGCTAAGACATGAGATCCTCATAGAGGAAAGGTGGGCAAAGGCAGGCCAGAGGTTGAGCTGTGTAGTCTCTTAAGAGAAGGTGGTGGTTATGTATCTGCTACTCTGGGTAAATTTTTAGAGCAGATATCTGATGAAACGGCTGTTTCCAAGGTCCAACATTAACCATTGGTTTGATTGGCTTTGAATAAGTTATTTACAGCACAGATATTTTGTTACAATCATAATTTGTATGACTGAGTTGGTCTCCAGGCATCCTGGGTAGGAGAGGAAGGTGCACAGTGGCTGAGCTGTTGTCCTCATTCCTTACGTATAGGAAAGAAGCTTAGGTTAAATGACTCATCCAAGGTCAAACAGGTCCTAAGTGGTGGAGACAACACAGACAATGCCTTTTAAAACTGATGCGTGTCTCTTCCCTCACTCCTTCCTATGGCAGCGTTCTGGATTTCTTACTGCCACCCCATAGCAAGAGGGCTTCCTCTACCTCATTCTCTCCAGGGGTGATGGCCTTGTCAGAAAGCATCCTGTTCTTGATCTGGGGGTCGTCCTTCAGGCCTTCAGCCATTCCTCAGAACTTTGCCCCTTAGGAGGTGATAGGGTAGCTCTCTCTTTGCCCTTGGTCATTTCCTCGGAGAGCCTTTTCCTTCCCACCTGCCTGTGTTCCTTTCCCAGCAGCACCCGACCTTGCATATCTGTTCATTGCCTGTTGACTCCCCCATTAGAATGTCACCCTGGCGAGAGCAGGGACGTGCTCATTCTCTTTCCGGTAGTGTTCCCAGCTCCTTGTGCTTGGTGCATATTAGGCATCCCCATGTTATATATTTATTGAGAGAATGAATGACTCAGTTGTGTCCGTCAGAGCTGTGAGCGTGTGAACCCAGAGCTAATGAAGCATGGCGTCTTCCCTTTCTCCTCCTCCTCCTCCAGCTTCCCATAGCTGCCAAGGTGCTGAGGAAGGAGAGGGAGGAAGAGTTTGTGTCCCCGGGGAGCCAGCTCACACCTCCTCCCTGTGTCTGCAGTGGATGAGGAGATTGAGGACACCCTCAGCCTACACTATTTAAGATGGAGTTTCTGTCACGTGCCAGTTGATCCCAGTTTAGAGTCTGCTGAAGGCAGTGGGGCACACAAGTGAAGGGCATGGACATTTGAGTCAGGTGACTGGTCTACCACATCTAGTTTGTATCACCTTGACAAAACTTCATAGCCTTTCTATATCTTGATCTTGTTGTCTGTGAAGGGAGGATGACCTCATAGGGTGGTTCCTGGGATTGAATGCTCTAGCCCATGTGACTCTCCAGGGTTGGTCAGGTAGAGGCTGCTTGCTCAACTAAAGCTGTCTCTGTGCTCTACAGGACTGAATAGCTGCTGCTTATTCTACTCCTGGCACCTGTCTAACTGGCCTAGGTGCACTACCTCTGTGTCCCTCACCCTGCCCCGTCTAGCACAGAGCACTGGGGGAAGTGCTCTGAGGAGGTGTGAGTGGAAGCCCAGGAGTTTGAGGGACTTCAGCCTGTAATGCCAGTTGTTCACTCTGGAGGGCGGATGCTTTGGTGTGAGATTTGTGTGCGGTTTTTTGTTTGCTTTAGTTTGGTCCTGGTGATTTCCACGGGGTGAGGAGGGATTCAGAGAGAATAAGTGTTGTGCTGGGAACTGGCTTGCCCCTGCTTCTCTAGGAAACATCTCTGACTCGTGGGAACTGAGAGGGCATGTGGCAAAGGGTAGATGCTGAGGCGAGGCCAGAGGTCCACCTGCACCCTGCGCCCAAGGAATCTGCGCATGTGCGTGAGGTAAGGCAGGGTGTGATGTTCACGTGCATGCCACAAGGCAGAGAGTCCACGTGTTCATCTGAGGGGAGAGGATGGTTGAGTCTTACTGTATGCTGCTCAAGGGTCAGGATAGTGCATGGGCACTGTGCTGGATTTTGGTTCCTAGTAAAAAGCAATGGCCATAGTTCCCTGACCTTCACTACTTCCACGAGGCAGTGGGCTGAGGGCCGGCTCTCTCAGGTCCACTCCTGCTCAGTTGAGTGAATTGCAAACTCAGTAAAGTAAGTTGTGAGTAAGTAATCTGCATAAGCCAAAGAAATATAAAATATCTCCCACAAAAAGATTATTAGGGAACAAGATAAAAGAGCTGCAAAAGGTTTTTGTTGGTATTGTCAGATCTGATGTGGGCACAACAACTATGAGAGATTAGGAAAAAATGTCAATAATCTGGAAGGTTTGTGGTCAGGTTGCTTTGTAAGTGGCAGGTTTTTGCCCTGTGTTAAAGAGGAAATAAGGCCAGCCATGGTAGCTCACGTCTATAATCCCAGCCCTTTGGGAGGCCGAGGCAGGTGGAGTGCCTGAGGTCAGGAATTTGAGACCAGCCTGGCAAACATGGTGAAACCCCATCTCTACTGAAAATACAAAAATTAGCTGGGTGTGATGGTACTCTCAGGTCAGAGAATCACTTGAACTCGGGAGGTGGAGGTTACAGTGAGCCAAGATCATGCCACTGCACTCCAGCCTGGGTGACAGAGCGAGACTCCATTTCAAAAAAAAGAAAGATAAATAATAAATGATAGAGAACACATTGTAACTGGTTTACGCAAGAGAGTAACAGGGAGGAGCAGCAAGGGAGCTGTCAGAACAGCCTTAGCCCATACCAGAAGGCTGCCAGAGAAATGCACAATCATATCTGAAAATGTTTGTGGCACGTAGTATGTATTTAGTATACATCTTATTATAATTACATATTTATGTGTATGGTATTTTTTAAGTTAATTTCCTACTTGGTCTATTAGCAACCAATCACAGATATATATCAGGCTAATGGTACTCATGAATGGAGCTGTCCATTATATTTTCTTGACTCCTGGAAGACTGGTCTGTCAGCTTTGTTTCGTAAGACTGGAAAGATGACATATGACTATGTTAATAACTATGTTAACACTCTTACTAAAATAACCAGTGTATTTGGATTCCATTTTCAATGGAATGTCTTATGGTCAAATTGGCCTTCTTTCAGATTTTTAGTTGCACGGTTTTTTCTTTACCTTCTGAATACTGTGTGGACATAATTGCAGTTGTGGATGACTGTGGTTCAGCAGGAGCTCAAAGACACCAGAAGTGGTGTGAGTCCAGATGTAGGGAGTGGAGAACAGGATTGGGGGCAAGTTGGTGGGAAATGGGAAGACTTATTTCAACCTTGGACCTTGTTATTTGATGGAAATGTTTTGACTTCTAGGCATCAGTCACCGAGGTCCAAACACAAAAACAAAGGCAGATCCTTCTGAAGCATGGTGGACTTTTAACTTTGTATGATTTTGGAATTCCAGTTAACCATTGCTTCTATTAAGTTGGTCACTGAAAATTTACTGCGCGAATCCAGCAGCAACCCACAACCTAAACATCCCTGGCTGTCTTGTTTTCACAGGTGTTGGGGCGATGTTTCCTGACTGTGGTACAAGTCCATTTCCAGTTTTTGACTCATGCATTACAGAAGGTCCAGCCGGTGGCTCACTCTTGCTTTGCTGAGGTCATTGTGCCAGAAAAAAAGAACAGCAGCAGTGGCGGCAGCTTATCTGGCATGGGCCACACACCTGAACTGGAAGAAGCTGTGCGGTCCTGGCGGGGAGCTGCTGAGGTAACCCTGGCTTTGGGGAGATTGGTACCTGTGTTCAAGTAGGAGAGGCTCCAGAGGGCCTTTGCCTGTTGATTCTCAAAAGAGCCATTTCATTTAGAAATGTACATTTTAAACTGTTTCATTAGCTTGTTCATTCATTTAACAGTGAACATCTTTGTGAATGCCCACTTTGTGCCAGGCATGTGCCAGGCACTAGGATGACAATCTCTACTCACAGCCTTCTGGGAGAATAGGCTTACAAAAACAGGGTTAAGGGGCCAGGATGGAGATGTGCGGGAGCCAGAGGAAGGGAGGGTGGGAGGGTCATGTCTCTGAACGGTAGTGCTGCAGGAAAGCTAAGATGGGGGACCAGTGAGAAGAGGCTGGCACCCAAGTCAGGAAAGACGGGGTGGAGCTGTCTGGGGAGGGTAAGTGGCCAGCCAGGCAGCGAGGCAGGCGAGCAGGAGTGTTTGGCAGACAGATGGGATGGCAGGCTCCAAAGATAAAACCACAGCAGGGCGAGAGCTCAGTGGACACAGGGAATTTTGTCTGTTTTTTGCTAGTTAAATCATTCCCTATAGCAGTGCTTGGAATCTTTGAAACTTTTTTAATTCTTTAAGTTTTTCTTTTCTTTTCTTTTCTTTTTTTTTTTTTTGAGACAGGGTCTCGCTCTGCTGCCTAGGCTGAAGTGCAGTGCTGTGATCAAGGCTCACTATAGCCTGGACCTCCAGGCTCAAGAGATCCTCCCATCTCAACCTCTTCCAAGTAGCTGGGACTACAGGCTCATGCCACCATGTCTAGCTTATTATTATTATTATTATTACTATTACTATTCTTCTATTCTTCTTTTTTGGTAGAGATGGAGTCTCACTGTGTTGTCCAGGCTGGTCTTGAGCTGCTGGGCTCAAGTGATCCACCTACCTCTGCTTCCCAAAGTGCTGGAATTACAGGCATGAGCCACTGTGCCTAGGCAAGATTCTTTTTTGTTTCGTTTTGTTTTGAGATGGAGTCTCACTCTGTCCCCCAGGCTGGAGTGCAGTGGCGTGATCTTGGCTCACTGCAAGCTCTGCCTCCCGAGTTCACGCCATTCTCCTGCCTCAGCCTCCCGAGTAGCTGGGACTATAGGCGCCTGCCGCTACGCCTGGCCTTTTTTTTTTTTTTTTTTTTTTTTTTTTTTTTTGATTTTTAGTAGAGACGGGGTCTCACCATGTTAGCCAGGATGATCTTGATCTTTTGACCTCGTGATCTGCCTGCCTCGGCCTCCCAAAGTGCTGGGATTACCTCGTGATCTGCCTGCCTCCAGCCTCCCAAAGTGCTGGGATTATAGGCATGGACAAGATTCTTAATTGGTCTAACTCTGCCTGAATCCTCATTTGTCAGTTGCTTTACATGTGATTTGAGCAGTTCTCTAGTATGCTTTATGTGACTTCATGAAGTTTTTTTTTGTTTTTTTTTTTTGATACGGGGTCTTGCCCTGTCGCCCAGGCTGGAGTACAGTGGCACGATCTTGGTTTACTGCAGCCTCCGCCTGCTGGGTTCAAACAATTCTCTGCCTCAGCCTCCCAAGTAGCTGGGATTACAGGTGCCCGCCACCACGCCTGGCTAATTTTTGTATTTTAGCCCAGCTAAGTTTTGTATTTTTAGTAGAGGCAGGGTTTCACCATCTTGGCCAGGCTGGTCTTGAACTCCTGACCTTGTGATCTACCTGCCTTGGCCTCTGGAAGTGCTGGGATTACAGGCGTGAGCCACCACGCCGGACCAACATGAAGTCTTTTATCCCTTGGAAGATTGGCTATTTCCCAGCACAGCAGATATGTTTATAAAATCTAACCATCATGCAAGAGCTAGACCAGGAGGTTGGCTCCCTAGTGGATAGAGAGCGCAGTGGTGTGGGATGGTGTGGCATGGTCATCAGCAATAACGTGGGGGAGAATTGTCCGAGTCTTCTCTCGTGGTGACAACCTTATGACTGAATGGTGGGCTGCAGGGAGCCACTCTGGTGGGGCGATTCCAGCCTAGCGCAGGGTTGCTTTCCTAGTCACTCTGGTGTGGCATTCTCTATTCCTTTTCCACAGCCAGAAGCACTTAAGCTTAAATAAAAGACAATCAAAAACAGCTCTGAAAAAGTCTGTTTTAAGGAGACTTTTGCCTATGATCAGTGACATTTCTTTTGGGAGACAGAATTTCACTCTTGTTGCTCAGGCTGGAGTGCAGTGGCATGATCTTGGCTCACTGCAACCTCCACCTCCCAGGTTCAAGCAATTCTCCTGCTTCAGCCTCCGGAGTAGCTGGGATAACAGGCACACACCACCACGCCAGGCTAATTTTTTTATTTTTAGTAGAGATGAGTTTCACCATGTTGGCCTGGCTGGTCTCGAACTCCTGACCTCAGGTGATCCACCCTCCTTGGCCTTCCAAAATGCTGGGATTACAGGTGGGAGCCACCTTCTTGTAGGCATTTTACTACATCTTTGTTTCCAGTATGAGAAATAAAATATAAACATTAGAAGTTGAGACTTTAACTAGGACTTACTGCTCCATTATACCGAGTAGAAGATAATTTTCTTTTCTTTTCTTTTCTTTTTTTTTTTTTTTGAGACAGAGTCTTGCTCTTTCGCCCAGGCTGGAGTGCAGTAGCACAATCCCCACTCACTGCACCCTCCGCCTCCCAGGTTCAAGTAGTTCTCCTGCCTCAGCCTCCTCAGTAGCTGGGATTATAGGCGCCCGCCACCATGCCCAGCCAATTTTTGTGTTTTTAGTAGAGATGGGGTTTCGTCACGTTGGCCAGGATGGTCTCAAGCTCCTGACCTCAGGTGATCCACCTGACTCGGCCTCCCAAAGTGCTGAGATTACAGGCGTGAGGCACCACCCGGACCAAAAGATAATTTTTTAAAACTATCCCAACAGGCAAACACAGAGTAAACCATAATTTATAGTTAACAGTATAGTGATTCATTAATGTCTAGTTCACATCATTCCATAATGAACTTGGCAAAGTATTTCATTTTATGTTTTGGAAATTTTCTTTAGTAAAATTTTCAAAACATGATTTTTCACATCTTAATATTGTCCAGTCTCTAGTTTTTTTATTATTTCAATTTCATGCCATTTGCTGCATTGTTGTCATTTCTTTTTAATTTTCACTGTTTGCTTGCTTGTTTTGGTCTTTTTCCTGTTTGCTTGCATGTTTTGGTCTGTCTTTCATGCTAAAGACTTTCCTTGAGCTGGCTTTCTGTTCGTCAGAAAGGCCCTGGAATGCTAATTGGAGGCTGTGTGTGGGGGTGGGACCAGTTGGCTTTAATGTAGATGGCTGGGCCCTGAGGTCCAGACCTGTACCTTGTCGCCTTGTCGTGTGACTTTACAGCCCTCGGTGTCCTCTTGGCTGCTGGGCCCCAGCCTCCTGACTGCTCAGCTCACACATGTGAACCTAACACCTGCCTTGGTCCCCTGCTCCATCTTCTGGACCACTCATGCTAAGGACCAGCCCACAGTAGGAGGCCTCCAAGTGCTCTCTTGACCTGTTCACCTTGACCTTTTCTGCCACCATTTTAGTCTGTCCAGGCCTTTCTGCCCTTTTTACACTTCTTTGCTTTTAGCCAGTGATGCCACCTTCCACTACACTGAGAAAATAGAATCTCCCTGATGGCAGCCCTTCTTCCTCATGTGGCCAAGCCACCACCACCCCTGCCACCCCGCTTCACACCCATCTTTTCTTCCTTCTCCTGCCTCATGACAGCAAGGGAGGTGCTGTCTTCTCCTGTCCAGGATTGCCCGGTGCCCACCTTGCCCCCATCCTCGAGGGCCCAGATTCTGTGGTGTGACCCAGTGTTTTCTCTCCCTCATCCTCAGCCTGTTCCTGCCAGTACACAAAGATGCTTCCCACAGAAAAGTCCACTCTGCCCTGCCCTCTTTCTCTGCTCTTTTCTCAGCCAACTTCTTGGAGTAGTTGTCTGCCTTTCTTTCACTTTTCATTCATTCTAAAAAATTACTATTTTATTTTTACTGCACCCTGTGGCTCCTTACTGCTCCTGGCACACCCCATAGACAGTTTACCCAGAGTAGTCTAAAAAGTAATTATTGTTGAAGTATTTCAGGCATATAGAACATTTCATACCCATCAGTATCTTCCTTTTAGCTGCCTGCCATATTTGCTCATGCCTGTTACATATTTTTAACAGAAAAGTATCACCAGTGCACCTTTTTTTTTTTTTTTTTATCTTTTTAAGACTGGGTCTTGCTTTTGTTGCCCAGGCTGGTGTGCAGTGGTGATCACAGCTTACTGCAGTCTTGACCTCCTTGGCTCAAGCAATCCTCCTGAGTGGCTCAGACTATAGGCATGCACCACCATGCTTGGCTAATTATTTATTTTATTTTACTGTTTATTTATTTTTGCAAAGACAGGGTCTTGTTATGTTCCCAGGCTGGTCCCCAGCTCCTAGGCTCCTGCACCCGGTCTGCAAATTCACTTGAATCCCTTTTGTACCTCTCCACTTTCTTATGCATCCCTTCGTCTCTAGAGATAACCTCTTTTGAATTTGAAGCCTGTGATTCTTGTGCATATTATTTTTCCATATATGAATGTATCCATATATAAGGTATTATTTTACACAGTCTGAAACTTTATGTACATGATGTCATTCAGCTTGCTGAAATCTGGCTTCCACTCCTATACAAGAACATGCCTTCTCTTGTCAAGGTCATTGGTGCCTTCCTTCCATGTTTTCAAATCCAGGGAAGCCTTTCAACAACTTTCAGCAGCTCACAGCAGTGTGGAGAATATTCCTCCCTGGAAATACACTCATCTTGTGACATCCAAGAACCAGGCTTTCTTTCCTCTTGGGTCATCCTTTCTTCATCTAGTTTACTGGCTTCTCCTTCCTCAACACAACTTCTGAATGAGTTTCTCCAGGCTCAGTTCTAGCTGCCCTTCTCCTTAGGGGTTCTCCATACAGTCTTGGGACTCAAAAAGCCACCTGTGTCCTGGGAGGGGGCTCAAATGTGTGTGACCAGTGAGCAGCCCACTTCCTGTGGGCTTCAGGCACTTGAGCTCAGCTCAAGTGGGTCTCGCAGGTGGCTCGGGCGTAGCCTCTCTCCACTCACCTGTTCCTCCCTAGACCCTCTCCATGCTAGTAAGCGGTGCCATCCCACACTAGGTTGTTCACTTGAGAAAGCTGAGATTTATCCTTCAGCATTTCCATCATGTCCACACCTAGTCCAGTCCTTAAGAAAACCCGGCAGGTCCCACCTCCAAAATCCTATCCCAGATCTGTCCCCTTCTTCCATGTCCTTTATCACTACCCTCGTTCAGGGAATTGTTACTTCTCCCCTCCCTGTCTTGCTCTCCTTCATTTTAAAATTGGATGATGTTGCTTCTCATTTCCTTAGGGTAGCACATGGACCCCTCGGCACGACCTGCCTAGACCTGCCTAGTCTGGCTCCTGCCTTGATGGCCAGCCTTATCAGTGACCACCCTGCCCTCGCTCACTGGGCTCTAGTTCCTTGGATGTGTCTTTCTTTGTTATCTTGGATCCTTGGCCTGTTTCATGGACCCGTCTGTCGGTCTTGACACCCCCACCCCACCCCACACACATGCAATTCCATTCATGACCTTCTCCTCTAATTCTCACTGTAAATGCTGCTTTCTGGGTATCTAGGACACTCCCTGGTATAGTCCTCTGTTTCCCTCAGTGTTTTTTCTCCATTTATAATTATGTTTTCCTTGTTCACCTTTTTGGCCATGAGGCTGTCAGCTCCAGGAGGGTAAGGAGCAGCTTTGTGCTCTAGCATGTATCTAATACACCACCTTGTGAGCTAAATATTTGACTGAAAGATTCTTAGAAAGAGTCAAACAGTTTTAAACTGTGAGACTGTTAGGCTTCAGGGAAGGGTGTTTACATACAGTTTGTGAAACCAAAGCTTTGGAACTTTACGGCATTATAGCAGCTAGTCCTTTTCCTGTAGTCTGCAAGTTTTGTAAATATTACAACTCCTGCACTGGCCCAGCAGAACAAAAGTTAACTGCTAAAAAATGTTACTTGGTTCACAGAATTGCAACAAAAATAGAAATCTAAAAACAGTTCATCTGTAATCCCATCTAATAAATCAAATATATATTTTTCTGTATTCTCTTCTTGTCCTGATCCATGTATGTATTTTCTGCATTTAATCATCAAATGACAGAGATTAGTTTCTCCTTTTCTATCTTGCTTATCTACTCTTCATAAACATATGTAGTGACTGAACAATAAATATTTAATTTTCTGTGCAGATTTGAAAAGCTCTGTTTTTCGTTAACATGCCAATGTATATTTTTCCTGTTCTGTATTCATGTGGCCTTTTCCTTCACTGTATAGGAATGCCCAACCATGTATGTTCTTCCTTTCTTTTTTTTTATTCTGGAAACTCCAAGTGCCAATATTCTAGGTAACCTGTCTTTTTAAAGCAGGAAAGTTAAAAATGTCTGAATATATATATGTATATATAAAACAAATAACAAGTAGGTAAGTCTTTTTTCCAGGGTTCCTAAAATAAAGGGGGATTTCGGCCGGGTGTCGTGGCTCAAGCCTGTAATCCCAGCTTTTGGGAGGCCAAGGCGGGTGGATCACCTAAGGTCAGGAGTTCAATACCAGACTGACCCAACATCATGAAACCCCATCTCTACTAAAAATACAGAACTTAACTGGGCACAGTGGTGGGCGCCTGTAATCCCAGCTACTCGGGAGGCTGAGTTCAGCAGGAGAATCGCTTGAACTCGGGAGGTGGAGGTTGCAGTTAGCCGAGATAGCACCACTACACTCCAGCCTGGGTGACAGAGGAAGACCTTGTCTCAAAAAAGATAAAATAAAATAAACGGAGATTTCCTTTATCTTCAGGATGGTTAATTAGGCTTTCAAAATTTGGGCTGCTCACTTTGCAGTACAAACAATCTAGAACTTCTAGTTTATTTGCTTAGATGTTTATTGCTGCATTTTAGTTGAGGGGGTTTTTCTTCTTGTTATTGTTGGTCTAATGTTGCTAGAACTGTGCGACCCTCTTTTACCTACCAGTTACTATATATGTTGCAGGCGACATCTAGGCTAAGAGAAAGAGGCTGTGATGGTTGCCTGGCAGGAATTGAAGTTCAACAACTCTTTTGTTCTCAAAGTGCAGCAATTCCTGAGCACCAGCTAAAAGAACTGAACATAAAAATCGACAGTGCTTTGCAAGTAAGTTTTTCAGAACTGACATACTGATTTCCATGGGATAGAAACAAGGGAGAGAGTTAAAGTTGTGATGTTGAACCAATTACAAAGGGTTATAAAGTAGTAATTGGCCTCGAGTCTTTTAATAACTATAGAAATTAAGACTTCTATTTCCATTGAACTTTGTCATCTTATAATTTGCTTTATGATCTTGATTGTTAAAAATAACTTATTTCCAGGCATATAAGATAGCTCTGGAAAGCTTAGGACACTGTGAATATGCAATGAAAGCTGGCTTCCACCTGAATCCAAAGGCGATTGAAGCAAGTTTGCAGGTACACTTTTCCTTCCTAAAGCTCTGGGGACCTGGGGTGCTGCTGCTGCAGTGTAATGTGAACCAAGTGTTTTAACAGATGAGCAATGGGTCACCTCTCCTCTTCCATCCATGCCTTTTCCAGGGCTGCTGCAGCGAGGCGGAAGCCCAACAGACAGGGCGGAGGCAGACACCCCCGCAGCCCATGCAGTGTGAGCTCCCCACCGTCCCTGTGCAGATAGGATCGCACTTCCTGAAGGGCGTCTCCTTTAATGAGTCGGCCGCCGACAATCTGAAACTTAAGACGGTAGCTTTCCATGGGGTTCCGGCAACTGAGTGTGAACTTGAAAATAGAGTTCTTAAGAGAAATGTAAAGGCTTGCAAAGGACGTAGATTAAAAAACAAAATGGGGCTGGGCATGGTGGCTCACGCCTGTAATCCTAGCACTTTGGAAGGCCAAAGCAGGTGGTTCACCTGAGGTCAGGAGTTTGAGACTAGCCTGATCAACATGGTGAAACCCCATTTCTACTAAAAATACAAAAATCAGCCGGGTGTGGTGGCGCACGCCTGTAGTCCCAGCTATTCAGGAGGCTGAGGTGGGAGAATTGCTTGAACCCATGAGGTGGAGGCTGCAGTGAGCTAAGATTGTGCCATTGCACTCCAGCCTGGGCAGCAAGAGCAAAACTCTGTCTTTAAAAAAAAAAAAAAAAAATTAAAAAGCAGACCTATGGAAACTTTAATCAGACATTTGTCAAGCAAGTTTTTTTTTTGTTTTTTGAGATGGAGTTTTACTCTCTCATCCAGGCTAGAGTACAGTGGTGTAATCTCTGTCAGCTCACTGCAACCTTCACCTCCTGGGTTCAAGCAATCCTCCTGCCTCAGCCTCTGAAGAAGCTGGGACTACAGGCATGTGCTACCAAGCCTGGCTAATTTTTGTATTTTTAGTAGAGACGGGGTTTCGCTGTGTTGGCCAGGATGATCTCGAACTCCTGACCTCAGCTGATCCACCTTACTTGGCCTCCCAAAGTGCTGGGATTACAGGCATGAGCCACCGACCTGGGCCAAGAGAGTTTTATTCATAATTTTATTCAGATGTTTAACAGAAAGGGTTTGAAAGTACACTATAAGATATTGTTTATGATTAATGTCTCTCAGTGGACTTGTATGAATTAAATAAGAGAGATATTGTCATAATGCTGCAGTGATCATGATTATTTGTGGAACGTCATGTGTTCCAGTCATTGTGCCAGGTGCTCCACATCATTGTCTCACTTAATGCTCACCCACGAGGTGGGGGTGCTGCCCTTTGGCCCACCTGCCACACCTGGGAACTGATACCCAAGGTCACACAGCTAGAAAGTAGAAGAGCTAGAATTTGAGCTTATGTAATCTGTTTCCAGAGCCTGAATACCTGACTTCTTGGTCATCCAAAATAAAATTGAGATTTTAATTGGTATTTGCTTGTATCAGATGATTTTGTTTCCCTATTTGGAGGGATTCAGAATTTCAAAATTGCTCAGTCAGTTCACATCAGTAGATTGCTAAATAATTCTGTATTTTGTGCTGGTATAGAAATACCTGTGTATATTATTGCATATGTATCCATATCTAGTCATTCATTCTATGGAGTTGAGAAAATCTCTGAGAGTGATTGATGATAATTACTAAAGAAGTTCAAATGACATAATTAGGGTGTATTTAAAATGCTCTTCTTGAGCCAGACGTGGTGGCTCATGCCTGTAATTACAGCACTTTGGGAGGCCAAGGTGGACGGATCTCCTGAGGTCAGGAGTTCAAGACCAGCCTGAGCAACATGGCAAAACCCCATCTCTACTAAAAATACAAAAATTAGCTGGGTGTAGTGGCGGGAGCCTATAATCCTAGCTACTCAGGAGGCTGAGGCAGAAGAATTGCTTGAACCCAGGAGGTGGAGGTTGCAGTGAGCTGAGATTGTGCCAGTGCACTCCAGTCTAGGCAACAGAGCAAGGCTGCATCTCAAAAAAAAAAAAAAAGTTGCCCTTCTCCCAGGAGTTCAAGACTAGCCTGGGCAACATAGCAAGATTCCATGTCTACAAAAAATTTAAAAATTAGTTGAGTGTGGCGGTGTGCACTTACCTGTGTGGTCCCAGCTACTGGGGAGGCTTGAAGCAGGAGAATCACATAAGCCCGAAGGGTCGAGGCTGCAGTGAGCCATGTTCATGCCACTGGACTGCAGCTTGGACGATAGAGTGAGACCGTGTCTCAAAAAACATATAAATAAAATGCTCTTCTCTTGAGGATGATTGTATAAATGCATTTTTACAAATTTTAGAACCTTGCATGGCTTTGTCTTGAGGTGTGAACTCTCTTCTTATCGATCTATAGCATACAATGTTACAGCTGATGAAGGAGGCAGGCTGCTATAATGGAATCACATCCAGGGATGATTTTCCTGTGACTGAAGTGCTGAACCAGGTTTGCCCATCCACATGGCGGGGTGCCTGCAAGACGGCGGTGCAGCTGCTGTTTGGCCAGGCTGGACTGGTGAGTGAGTGCGGGTGGTGGATGATAGGTGGAATACCAAGATGTTTCAAGCATATGAGGATGTGGTGCAGACACATGTGTGAAAATATTGAATAATTTAAAAAGTTATTTGGTGCTATGGAATTTAGACCAGGAAGGTAGACAAGGTAAAGGAAGAGCAGCATTTAAAAAATCTCTTTAAAAAGAAAAATCAGATTGATAATACATATTTGCAGGGAACCTAGTTGCAAAATGATGCTATGGGCTTTGCTCATTTTAAGAAAACCATTACAGGCTGGGCCCCATGGCTCATGCGTGTAGTCCTAGCACTTTGGCAGGAGGATTGCTTAAGTCTAGGAGTTTTAAATCAGCCTGGGCAACATAGTGAGACCCTGCCTCTTTTTTTTTTCTTTTTTTTTTTCGTGACGGACTCTTGCTCTGTCGCCCAGGCTGCAGTGCAGTGACACGATCTCAACTTGCCGCAACCTCTGCCTCCTAGGTTTGAGTGATTCTCCTGCCTTAGCTTCCCAAGTAACTGAGATTACAGGTGCCCGCCACCACACCCGGATAATTTTTTTTTTTTTTGAGATGGAGTCTCGCTGTGTTGCACAGGCTGCAGTGCAGTGGTGTGATCTCGGCTCACCACAACCTCTGCCTCCTGGGTTCAAGTGATTCTCCTCCCTCAGCCTCACGAGTAGCTGGAACTACAGGTATGCACCACCATGCCTGGCTAATTTTTGTATTTTTTAGTAGAGACAAGGTTTCACTATGTTGGCCAGGCTGGTCTCGAACTCCTGACCTCGTGATCCGTCCACTTAGGCATCCCAAACTGCTGGAATTACAGGCATGAGCCACCATACCCAGCCCTTAAAAAAAAAAAAAAAAAAAGAAAAGAAAAATTGCATTAGTAACAATTTGACAGGGCCCCTTAACCTAGCCCCTATTCTGGACCTACATTGGATGTCTGTTGCTCAAACATCCCATGCTTCTTCCTGTCCCAGGCCTGTGCTCTTGATGCCCCTTTTATCTGAAAATACTCTTCTCTCTGATTATCATGTAGGTCACTCCTTATCTTCCTGGTGTCAGCTCCAAAATCACCTCCTCTGAGAGGCCTACCTTGACCACAATGGTATAAGTAGTGCCCCGATCCAGTCACTGTATACCAGTTCTGTTTATCTCCTTCTTAGCAGTAAAGTAACATCAACTAAAAAATAATGATTTGTTCATCTTTCAGAGAAAAAAGAAACTTTGGCCAGAGTTGAGTGCGTCAGATCAACATCTGAAATCACTATTTAGCTTTTTGTTTGCACCACTGACCCATAGAATCTTGTGTATTTGATCTCCCTTTCTAGTAAATGACAGCTTTTCAAAAAGATATGGTGGCAGGGCGTGGTGGCTCACACCTGTAATCCCAACCCTTTGGGAGGCTGAGGCAGGTAGATCACCTGAGGTCAGGAGTTCAAGACCAGCCTGGCCAGCATGGCGAAACCTCATCTCTAAAAATACAAAAATTAGCCAGGTGTGGTGGCAGGCACCTGTAATCCCAGCTACTTGAGAGGCTGAAGCATGAGAATCACTTGAACCCAGGAGTCAGAGATTGCAGTGAGCTGAGATCGTGCCACTGCACTCCAGCCTGGGTGATAGAGTGAGACCCAGTGTCAAAAAAAAAAAAAAAAAGATACGGCATTTCAGTCAGAGGTTGGAAGGACCTAATTGGAGATTAAGAAAATTAAAGAACTTGTTTTTTAGTCTGATTCCTACTTTATTCACAAAAAGAGCTATTGAGGGTATGCTGTCCTTTTGTTTCAGGCAGGTCAGGGCTCAGGCAGCCCAGCTCAGAGTGGGGCTGCCTTGTGGAGACTCAGATGAGGGCCCGTTCACAGTGATGAGTTACATTTCCTTTGGGATCTTTTCCTCAGTATAGGGACCTCCAAAAGAAGTAGTAAACCAGACATGCCTTGCTGAAGCATGGAAAAGCCCATTGGCTTTACGATACCAATCTATACCCCCAGAGACCATTTAGCTGAAACTGCAAGGACCATGCCAATGAGTTCCCCTGAAAGGAGTGTGCAAAATAAGGCCAAAAGGCACAAAGGCTATTTTGAGAAAACACTGTAGGTTAAAAAAAAAAGGTCCGCCGGGCGCGGTGGCTCAAGCCTGTAATCCCAGCACTTTGGGAGGCCGAGACGGGCGGATCACAAGGTCAGGAGATCGAGACCATCCTGGCTAACACGGTGAAACCCCGTCTCTACTAAAAGATACAAAAAAAAACTAGCTGGGCGAGGTGGCGGGCGCCTGTAGTCCCAGCTACTCCGGAGGCTGAGGCAGGAGAATGGCGTAAACCCGGGAGGCGGAGCTTGCAGTGAGCTGAGATCCGGCCACTGCACTCCAGCCTGGGCGACAGAGCGAGACTCCATCTCAAAAAAAAAAAAAAAAGGTCCATGTTATTCAGAGAGCAGAAACTTCTTCCTAGTTCCTTGCATCTTGATTGCAGGATGCTTTTATGTGTGACTTTAGGTTATGGTTCTGGGGATGGGAGGAGAGAGGAAACACCTTTGTGGTCCAACAATGGCTATTCCTTTGACAGGAAGTTTTTTCCAAAGGTCATTGCAGATCAGCTATGGGAACTCTTTAAACCAGTGAAAGCTGGCTGCATTAGAGGCTGAATTTGGAATATGATACACAACTCTATACAGTTTTACCCCTTCTGAAATATTACAGATTTGGTTTTAAAATATTTTATGATTTCTTAAAACATTCTTTTAGTTATTTGAAAATATATTCATCACTTTGTCAGACTCTAGATTACATAGGATACTCTATCACCTATCTAGTATTAAAGACTCTTCCTGGAAATAAGAGGAAATTATTCAAAAAGGGGTTAGTTCTTCCTCTGTCCTGAAGTAGTTCAGTTTTTATTGATGGTTGAGGATAAAATAATCTTTAAAAAAAGTTTCATCCACTTCTGGGCATGTCATGACAAATGGGCTTATCTGAAGCATTGGTTTGACTTTTTTTTTTTTTTTTTGAGATGGAGTCTCGCTCTGTTGCCCAGGCTAGAGTGCAGTGGCACGATCTCATCTCACTACAGCCTCTGCCTCCCGGGTTCAAGCAATTCTCCTGCCTCAGCCTCCCGAGTAGCTTGCACTGCAGGCCCACCATGCCTGGCTAATTTTTGTATTTTTAGCAGAGATGGCAGTTTCACCATGTTGGCCAGGGTGGTGTCAAACTCCTGACCTCAAGTGATCCACCTGCCTAAGCCTCCCAGTGTGCTGGGATTACAGGCGTGAGCCACTGCACCCAGCCTGGTTTGACTTTCAGTGATACTTTTACTTCTTTTAAGTGCATAAAGTAAAAAATACTAAGATAAAGGACACACATTAATTCCTAATTAACATATTTATAGTTTGGAAAAAGTGCTAGAGGTGCTTGCCAGTTCAGTAAATCCCATGCCCACAATGTGGTTTCTGTTTGTTGAAATGTTCTTAGATTTGGTCATCTTTACTACTTGCTGTTGTCTTCATGGGGCCCTGACTGGCTTTGGCATAACTAGGCTGCTAGGGGAATAGTTCTTAGAGAGTCATTTTATGTATTGGATTTTATTCTGATGCGTTTTCCTCTCTGAAAGCTGGTTGTTGTTATTTGTTGTTTTTTTTCTATCTTAGGTGGTGGTTGACACAGCACAGATTGAGAATAAAGAAGCCTATGCCCCCCAGATCAGTTTAGAAGGCTCTAGAATCGTGGTTCAAGTCCCATCCACATGGTAACGTGCCTCTTACTTTCACCGGAGCCTAAGCTCTCACTGAAGTTTGCACATCTTTCAAATGATGGCCTTGTTTTGAACATCCTCACGCTGGCTGACGCAGCAAGTCTTGCTGCACGTGCAGGTTTATGGGCAGCAGTGGTATGTTAGTGGCATGTATCATGATTATTGGTCTATGATGAGAAAGCCAAGAGGTCTGAAAAATGATCTCATTGACCATAAGGTAACTAAAATGTTATATACTCTTGGATCATAATGAGCAGTATTATCTTTATTACTGAGTCTACAGCATTTAAACATAGTATATCATTTTCTGTAACTCACCCAGTGTTCACTAAAGCCGAGTAGAGAACATAGAATTCCTTCTCCTCTGTTCCAACTACAACCCTGATGATCTTGAGCTCATGTTACGACACACCCAGTGTCTTTACAAATCTTGGGACAAACAGTCATTTTTAGATACTATATTTGTAACACTTATAAGAGATAAAAGATTATTCTTAATATTTTTTTTTTTTTTTTTTTTTTTTTTTTTGAGACGGAGTCTCGCTCTGTCGCCCAGGCTGGAGTGCAGTGGCCGGATCTCAGCTCACTGCAAGCTCCACCTCCCGGGTTTATGCCATTCTCCTGCCTCAGCCTCCCGAGTAGCTGGGACTACAGGCGCCCGCCACCTCGCCTGGCTAGTTTTTTGTATTTTTTAGTAGAGACGGGGTTTCACCGTGTTAGCCAGGATGGTCTCGATCTCCTGACCTCGTGATCCGCCCGTCTCGGCCTCCCAAAGTGCTGGGATTACAGGCTTGAGCCACCGCGCCCGGCCACACTTTTTTTTTTTTTTATTTATTTATTTATTTTTTTTTTTTTTGAGACGGAGTCTCGCTCTGTCGCCCAGGCTGGAGTGCAGTGGCCGGATCTCAGCTCACTGCAAGCTCCGCCTCCCGGGTTTAGGCCATTCTCCTGCCTCAGCCTCCCGAGTAGCTGGGACTACAGGCGCCCGCCACCTCGCCCGGCTAGTTTTTTGTATTTTTAGTAGAGACGGGGTTTCACCGTGTTAGCCAGGATGGTCTCGATCTCCTGACCTCGTGATCCGCCCGTCTCGGCCTCCCAAAGTGCTGGGATTACAGGCTTGAGCCACCGCGCCCGGCCACACTTTTTTTTTTTTTAAAGTTCCTACAAATCAGAAGAAAATGGTCAAGGGACATGAACAGCTAAGTCAGAAAAGAAGACATATGATCAACAAATAGATTAAGAAAATGTAATGGCCAGGTGTGGTGGCTCACACCTGTAATCCTATCACTTTGGGAGGCCAAGGCAGGCAGATCGCCTGAAGTCAGGAGTTTGAGACCAGCCTGCCCAATGTGGTGAAACCCCATCTCTACTAAAAATACAAAAATTGGCCAGGCGCGGTGGCTCAAGCCTGTAATCCCAGCGCTTTGGGAGGCCGAGACGGGCGGATCACGAGGTCAGAAGATCGAGACCATCCTGGCTAACACGGTGAAACCCCGTCTCTACTAAAAAATACAAAAAACTAGCCGGGTGAGGTGGCGGGCGCCTGTAGTCCCAGCTACTTGGGAGGCTGAGGCAGGAGAATGGCGTAAACCCGGGAGGCGGAGCTTGCAGTGAGCTGAGATCCGGCCACTGCACTCCAGCCCGGGCGACAGAGCGAGACTCCGTCTCAAAAAAAAAAAAAAAAAAAAAAAACAAAAATTATCCAGGCATGGTGCAGGGTGGGGGCCTGTAATCCCAGCTAATCAGGAAGCTGAGGCACAAGAATCGCTTGAACCCGGAAGGCGGAGTTTGCAGTGAACTGAGATTGCACTACTGCATTCCAGCCTGGGCGATAGAGCAAAACTGTCTCAAAAAAAAAAAAAAAAAACGGTATAACTTCACCTAATAATCAGAGACAAAGTAAAGAAACCATATGGGGCCAGGTGGGGTGGCTCACACCTGTAATAATTCCAGCACTTTGGAAGGCCGTAGCAAGTGGATCGCCTGAGGTCAGGAGTTTGAGACCAGCCTGGCCAATGTGGCGAAACCCCCTCTCTACTAAAAATACAAAAATTAGCCCAGCGTGGTGGTGTGCACCTGTAATCCCAGCTTGAGGCAGGAGAACCACTTAAGCCTGGGTGACAGAGATTGCAGTGAGCAGAGATCGTGCCACTGCACTCCAGCCTGGGTGACAGAGCGAGACCCCGTCTCCAAAAAAAAAAAAATATGATGTCATTTTGCCCAGAATATTGTTAAATTGTTTTAGAATAACTATACTAAATGTAGTGGCAATACTAGTTTGAGCCAGACTGTGAAAACAGGCAAAGGGGTTGTTGAATAAATACAGCCTTTCTGGAGGGCAGTTTAGTATATTAGAAGTCTAAAATAAGCGATACGACCTCAACAATTCCAGTTTCGCCTCTAGAAATTTATCTTTGTGGTATGTATTCACATTCAACTATAAGGATGAGCATCATAGCTTTATTAATAAACAGGAAAAATTAAGCATATATTGGAAGGCATTTGCTATTAAAATGGTAATCTGCATGAATATTTAGCTATAAGAGAACATATTTAAATCATTTAAGTAGGCAGAGATACTAAGGAACAAAGAGGCGCCATTGGTGCCTATGTGAACTAAAATGGTAGTTGGGTAAGGCATACAAGTTGTATTTAAACCATTTGTTCTTTTTTTGTTTTTCTTTTTCTTTTTTTTTGAGATGGAGTCTTGGTCTGTCGCCCAGGCTGGCGTGCAATGGCGCAATCTCAGCTCCCTGCAGCCTCTTCCGCCTGAGTTCCAGTGATTCTTCTGCCTCAGCCTTCTGGATAGCTGGGATTACAGGCACATGGCACCACGCCCAGCTAATTTTTGTACTTTTAGTAAAGACAGGGTTTCGCCATGTTGGCCAGGCTGGTCTTGAACTCCTGACCTCAGGTGATCCACCCGCCTTGGCCTCCCACAGTGCTGGGATTACAGGCGTGAGCCACCGTGCCTGGCCCATTTGTTCTTGAAATGTAAGAGTACAACAGTTGATTCTGTAAAAAATGTTTAGAGTCTATGAATATATTAAGTAAAGATTAGCAGTTCACTTTGTGTCATAAAACCTCCCTTCTATAAGTACTCTGCCACCAAAAAGTTTTTATGTTTTTAAATTAATTTTTTTTTTGGTAGCGACTAGATCTCATGCTGTCCCCCAGACTGGAGGGCAGTGGTGTGATCATGGCTTACTGTAGCCTTGAACTCCTGGTCTCGAGCAATCCTACCACCCTAGCCTCCCAAGTAGCTGGGACTACAGGCATGCGCCACCATGCCTGGCTAATTTTTAAGTTTTTTTGTAGAGATGGGGTCTCACTATATTGGCCAGCATGGTCTGGAACTCATGGGTTCAAGTGATGCCACTGCCTTGGCCTTCCAAAGTGCTGGGATTGCAGGCATGAGCTACTGTACCTGGCTCAAAATTTTAAGTTAATTATAGGGTGGCATACTGTGTCCTGAAATTAATGGTAATTTATACACATATTTTTCATTTCTAACAAACAGTAAACCAGAGGCTCACTTTTCTGTAAGATTTTTGTGTTCCTAAATTCTTTTTGTTTTCTTTTGTAGTCAGTGTTCTACTGAAATGTGTTTCTGGATTTTTTTTTTTTTTTTTTTGAGATAGTTTTGTTCTTGTTGCCCAGGCTGGAGTACAATGGCACTATCTCGGCTCACTGCAACCTCCGTCTCCTGGGTTCAAATGACTTTCCTGCCTCAGCTTCCTTAGTAGCTGGGATTACAGGCACCCACCTGCATGCCCAGCTAATAAATTTTGTATTTTTAGTAGAGATGGGGTTTCACCATGTTAGCCAAGCTGGTCTCAAACTCCTGACCTCAGGTAATCTACCCGCCTTGGCTTCCCAAAGTGCTGGGATTACAGGCGTGAGCCACTGCACCCGGCCCTGAATTCTTAAATTTTTCCAATTCAGGCTGTCGTTGGAAAATGTTAAAACTTCATCAGAATTCTCATTTTGAATAAAACAGTTTGAACTTTTGGATGGTTGGGTGAATATAAACAGCCAATGCAAAAATGGCTAACAATTCGGTTTATTTTGAAAACTCTCCCTGTGGGGTTGATTTCCTTTGTAACTCATTGCACCCCCACAAAAAAGACCTTGTAGACTGTGAGTCCTTGTAGAGGCTCCCTCTGCTGGCTGCTTTTGGTAATTTTGCAAAATTTTAATTCTTTTGTTTTTTTCAAATTACAGAATACTGTATGTGCTTTTTGGGAAGAATACAAACAGAAATGATTGCTTTACTCCACCAGGAGAAAAAGGATATTGCTATCCATCCATCCTTCATTTCACTGAATATTTACTGAATACTTATTGTGTACCAGACACTGTTCTGGGCTCTGGGAATTTAATTATGAGCAAGACACACAGGGTCCCTGCCCCTCATAAACCAACTTGAGAATAGAGAAGGGGGAGACAGCTGTTAAGTATAAGAGATGAGTTCAAACACAGGCGGGCATATGATGGAAATGAGAGGAGAGTGCCAATATATGATAGATAATAAGTGGGATAGAGATTGGGGGGAGACTTTTAGACGAGTCAGTCTGGAAGGGGTTCTGACGATATGACGTTGGATTTGAGAGGAGCCTGCCATGGAGAGAGCAGACGGGGAGCACACTTCAGGCAGAAGGAATGCCAGTGCAGAGGCTTCGGGAGTGAACCAGCATGGAACGAGATGCGCTAGGTGGTGATAAGGACGGGAAGTTATAGTTGTTAAGACTTGCAGGGCCCTTGAGGGAACCGGGCTTTTAATCTAAGAACAGGTACAGGGTTTTAAGCAAGTCTTGATGATTTGTCAGCAGAATGGGGTTAGCCACTTAAGGGCATTTTATTGATCAGCTCAAGACTGATGAATAAAATAAAAATGCCAGTTTGTTAATTGTTGATTTTTCAGAAAGATTAATTATTATCACCAGGAACTGGAGTACTCTTTTCTGCATGGCCAACAAATGCTTTCCTAGTGGGCAAACATGTGACAAGCCAAGTCACAACGAGACTTGGCTTGGGAACAAGAGCAAATGTGTCCTGATTATCAGTGATTCCAGACGGAGAGAATTGGGTGCACTGAACCCTGGGCAGGCTCAGTTGCCAAGATTCTCTCTGAGGAGTCCAAGGTCTAGCTGGGCACTAGCAGAGCTTGCGTTGTTCACCCTTTCCTGTGCTTCAGAGCCTGGCTGACTCTCATTTCATTCTCTTATGCATTTCTTTGATACATTTCTTCCCAAGTCAAAGTCATGTTAGGGAGTACTGCTACCTCCTTGGGTGACTTTGCAAGTGTTGAGTTCACCATTTAGCTCCTAGAGTGCCCAGGATTTGGCAGACATCATCTTCCTAGTAGACCTGTGCTGTTCAGACTGTTTTCCCTCTCAGAAAAAGGCTCTTGGCCGGACCAAGTGGGTCACACCTGTAATCCTAGCACTTTGGGAGGCTGAGGCAGGAGGATCACCTGAGCTAAGGAGTTCAGGACCAGCCTGAGCAACATAGTGAGACCCCGTCTCTACAAAAAAATTTAAAAATTAGCTGGGTGTGGTGGCACATGCCTGTAGTCCCTGCTACTTGGGAGGCTGACATGGGAAGATGGCTTGAGCCCAGGAGGTTGAGGATACAGTGAACTTGGATCACACCACTGCACTCCAGCCTTGAGGACAGAGTGGGACTCTGTCTCAAAAAAAGGTTGGGGGGCTCTTGGTGTAGGTACCCTGAATGGACAGTGGAGACCCAAATAATGAGAAGCAGTTGGCCATATCCAAATCTCAGGAAAGAGAAATTCGGGCAAAGGCAGCAGCAAGAACAAAGGTCCTAGGTGTGGACAAACCCATCCAGGGAAAGAGAAGGCCTCACGGCTGGGACAAGGTTGAAGGGCTTTGAGGACTGTGGTGAGGGTTTAGATTTTATTTCAATCATGATGAGATGCCGTTGAAGGGTTTTAAGCAGGGGAGTGATGTGGTCTGATTGGCACTACAGGAAGCTCACTCTGGCTGCTATGTGAAGGATGGGCTTTGGAGGTACAGGAGTAGAGAAAAAGAGACCAGGTGACAGCTTGGTCCTGAAACCCAGGAGTGGTGGTTTCCTGAAGCAGGGATTTCATAAACAAGGTGATGAGAAGTGCTTGGATTCTGGATGTGTTTTATAAGAACATCTGTCAGGATTCACTGATGGATTGCAAGTAAGATGTGAGGAACTAGAGAGGATGTGTAAGTTTTGGGGTAGACAGTTGTGTTGTTTACTTATTGGAGAAGTCAGCAGGAATCAGAGTCTCTGAGCTAGCACAGACCCCACAGGTTAAGGGCTCAGCCCCGCAAGGCTACTTCCCACTTCAGATGCCATCCACAAGTCCCAGGTGGTCACCCGACTTCTAACCAATTGGCTATAAGTTGAGGGTTCCCATAACCTCCAGGTTTGATATTTTGCTATAATGTCTCACAGAACTCAGTAAAACATTTAATTACATTTATAGTTTGTTATAAAGGATATTATAGCAGATACACAGCCAGGTGAAGAGGTGCATAGTGTGCAGTGTATAGGATGGGGCCCCGAGCCTCCATGCCCTTGCCAGGTGTGCCCCATGCCTAGCACCTCAGTGTGTTCACCAGCATGGAAGTTCTCAGAACCCGATGATCTAATGATTTTTATGGAGGCTTCACCATATAAGCAAGTCATCTTATTAGAACAAAAGACACTATCACCCAGGAAATCTCAAGGGTTTTAGGAGCTCTGTATGAGGAACTGGAGGCAGAGACCAAATATATATTCCTGATATCACGAGACCTCAGACCCTTTTGCTTCCTCCTCCTCTTGTGGAGCAGTGAGTTCCAGGGTCAGCCCTGTTGTTTTCTCCATGTTCTTACAGTTACTGAATTTTTGTTGGGCGCCAGAAGTACATAAAAGTTGTAGCCTTTTCTATGAGACCTGCTTGAAACACCTTTGCAGAGAAGGGCAGCCAAGACTAATGCAGCCTAATCTGTGCCTAGGTGCCTGAAAGAAGACCCTGCCACCATGTCCCTGCTGCAGAGAAGCCTTGATCCTGAGAAGACCCTGGGTCTGGTGGACGTGCTCTACACAGCCGTGCTGGACCTAAACCGCTGGAGGGCTGGAAGGTTGGTGTCTGTGCGGGTCACTTAAATTGTCTGTGGTTTGCTTTTAGATGCATACTGAGGGGACAGTGTGACTCTGCACAATTTCATGTGTGCTTATGTTACTGATAGTATGCAGTATTGTAAATAAGGCAATACGGACTTTTTAGTAACTTTTACTTTCAGAATAATGTAAAACCTGCAGCAAAGTGGCAAGAATAATACAAAGAACTGCTCCATGCCCTGTACCCATATTATCCTATTTGCTAACATTTTTGCCTTCCTTTGTTTTGTCATTTGAGAGGAAGTCCATCAAGAGGACTTTTAACTCAACTCATATTCTCCTTATGAATTAAGAACAGAGAAATGTTTAGAAATTTTACTTATGTCTTTTAGAATTTGTTTTCTTGGCTGGGCGCGGTGGCTCAAGCCTGTAATCCCAGCACTTTGGGAGGCCGAGACGGGTGGATCACGAGGTCAGGAGATCGAGACCATCCTGGCTAACACGGTGAAACCCCGTCTCTACTAAAAAATACAAAAAAAACTAGCCGGGCAAGGTGGCGGGTGCCTGTAGTCCCAGCTACTCGGGAGGCTGAGGCAGGAGAATGGCGTGAACCAGGAGGCGGAGCTTGCAGTGAGCTGAGATCCGGCCACTGCACTCCAGCCTGGGCGACAGAGCAAGACTCCATCTCAAAAAAAAAAAAAAAAAAAAAGAATTTGTTTTCTTTTTCAATCCGTTCTCTCAGGTTGAACTTGAAAAATGTGTATACATCTGGTAGGAGCCTTAAACATCTAGCCATGGCCCCTCTCCCTTTTCTTTTCTTTTCTTTTTTTTTTTTTCTTTTCTGTCTTGGTCTTTGTGTTTGGTTTTGTCGTCTTGTCTTTATAGGATCTGGCTCTGTCACCCAGCCAGGCTGGAGTGTAGTGGTATAATCTCAGCTCACTGCAGCCTCCCCCAGCTCCTGGGCTCAAGTCATCCTCCCACCTCAGCCTCCCGAGTAGCTGGGATTACAGGTGTGCGCCACCACGCCCAGCCAATTTTTGTATTTTTCATGAAGATGGGGTTTTGCCGTGTTGGCCAGGCTGATATCAAACTCCTGACCTCAAGTGATCTGCCTGCCTTGGACTCCCAAAGTGCTGGGATTATAGGCGTGAGCCACCATGCCCAACCTTTTCTCCCTTTCTTAACTCATGAGTACACAAAGGCCAGAATAGTGAAGTGACTTTTCCAGGGCCACACAGCCTTCTCCTGCCTCAGCTCCTGCCCCATGCCCTTTCGCTCTGTAGGGCTCCATTTTAGTATGGGGAAAATGTGCTCAGGAAACTTTGAAAGTCACAGCCATCTTTTGGGACAACATTGGTGCGTAGTATCCCTGCACCCCCCACCACCTCCCTCTGCTTTGTGGAGTTGTCCATTGTCCCTCTGCTGTATTTGCGTGGCTGTAGCCCCTGTCCTCCAGGTACAAAGCTAGCTTCTGCAGGTTGCATCCCCACATCTAGCCATGCTTTCCCCTCCTGTGCCACCATTAGAGGATTTCACTCAATCACACTCCTCAGGCCAGAATCCTAGCAGAACTTCCAGTCCTGCGTTAGACACTGTAGATTTCATACTCTCCAAACCCCTGGGTGTTCATTTATCTATAAAATAAGTGAACCCAATACCAATCAGAGAGGTTTTTCTTGCTCTGAACACCATTCTTAAATACAAAGAGGTCCATTCTATTATTTTATATATTTGTCTTTTTTTTTTTTTTTAAACAAATTTCTGTTTAAATAGGGAGCAAGCTTTACCCTGCATACAGATCCAGCTGCAAAGGGAGATCTGTGATTTTGGCAACCAGGCTGACCTGCCTTCTGGAAATGGAAACAAATCTTCAGGTGGCCTGCAGAAGACATTCTCCAAACTGACATCCCGGTTCACCAAGAAAGCTTCATGTACTAGCTCCAGCAGCAGCACAAATTATTCCATCCAAAATACCCCTTCTAAAAACATCTTCATAGCTGGATGTTCAGAAGAGAAGGCCAAAATGCCTGGCAATATTGATACAAGGTTACAAAGCATTTTGAACATTGGTAATTTCCCCAGGACTACAGACCTTTCACAGTCAGCTCAGAATTCCAGTAATCCAGTGGCCAATGGCTTTCTCATGGAGAGGCGTGAGAACTTCCTGCATGGAGATGATGGCAAGGATGAGAAGGGTATGAACTTACCAACTGATCAGGAAATGCAAGAGGTGATAGATTTTCTCTCGGGCTTTAACATGGGCCAGTCACATCAGGGCTCTCCGTTGGTGACAAGGCGTAATTCTGCTGCCACAGCCATGGTGACTGAGCAGAAGGCAGGAGCCATGCAGCCACAGCAGCCGTCACTGCCCGTGCCCCCTCCACCACGGGCACCCCAGGCTGGGGCACACACACCTCTGACACCCCAGCCAGGACTGGCACCTCAGCAGCAGTCCCCAAAGCAGCAACAACCTCAAGTCCAATACTACCAACACCTACTCCAGCCCATTGGACCGCAGCAGCCCCCGCCCCAGCCTCGGGCACCTGGGAAATGGGTACATGGCTCATCCCAGCAGCCAGGGCAGACTGTTGGAGCAGGTCTGTCTCCTCTTGGTCAGTGGCCGGGCATATCTGATCTCAGTTCTGACTTGTACAGCTTGGGTCTGGTGAGCAGCTATATGGATAACGTGATGTCAGAGGTTCTGGGACAGAAGCCACAGGGACCTAGAAATAACACGTGGCCAAACCGTGACCAAAGCGATGGAGTCTTCGGAATGCTGGGAGAGATTCTGCCTTTCGATCCTGCAGGTATGTGAGGCCTCCCACCCCTCGCCCAGTGTCAACAGCAAACGCAACTGCTGAGGTCTTCCCAGGGCCTGTCTACCGCAGCCTTACTTGTGAAGGTGAAATCACTTAATCCCCCTTTACGACCCTTTCTCACTGTGGAGGCGAGTGTGGGGCAGATCTAGCAAGAGTGGGAAACAGTGGTGAGAAAGGGGCTGAGAACGTGAGTGGACTATTTTTCTTTATAGAGAACAGAACTGAGGCTAAGAGAGGTTACTTGAATAGCTCAAAGTCCCATAGTTCAAGTGGGCTCCAGTCTAGGCCTGCCCACTCCCAGCAGCCAAGATCTACAGTCTTTTGTGGGGTGCTTTTTTCCTGATTATATAACCTGTTCTTTGCAATGCTTTTTTTTGCCTAAACTCAAGGACTTATGATAGGTGACAGACACCCTCCTGCCTTCATAGAATACAGCTTTTCCTGGCCTAGACAATGAAAATACCACCAGACTCATCTTAAGAAATTAGAGAAGGAATTTACAAACAAGAATAAACTAGGAGGAGGAATTAAGGGGGAAAAGCCAAAAATAAGTAAATTAAAAAGAAAAATAGAGTAGAAATTGCAAATAACTCTAAAGGATCTTTGGAAGACCAATAAAATATATAAGCCAATTTAAGCTTGATTAAGAGAGAACAAAGAAAAACAAAATTAGGAAATAGGGTACATTAAAAGCACTTTAGTGGCTTATGCCTGTAATCCCAGCACTTTGAGAGGCTGAGGCGGGAGGATCACTTGAGGCCAGGAGTTCAAGACCAGCCTGGTCAACATCACAAAACCCTCATCTCTAAACAAAAAATCAGCTGGGTGTGGTGGTGCTTAGGAAGCTGCAGCAGTACCATCCCTTGACCCCAGGATTTTGAGGCTGCAGTGAGCTGTGATCATGCCACTACACCCCAGCCTGGATGACAGAGAGAGACCCTGTCTCAAAAAAAAGCCACTTTAAGTCATTACCATCTAAGACTTAATAGCAATACATTTGGAAACTCAGCAGAAAATCAATTCTTTCCTAGCAAAATAGGCATTACAAAATTATACCAAGAAGTGGAAAACCTGGCCGGGCACGCTGTCTCATGCCTGTAATTCCAGCACTTTGGAAGGCTGAGGTAGGCAGATTCCAGGAGGCCAGGAGTTCAAGACCAGTTTGGCCAACATAGTTCTACAAAAAATAAAAAATTAGCCAGGTGTGGTGGCACATGCCTGTTGTCCCAGCTCCTTGAGGCTGAGGTGGGAAGATCGCTTGAGCTCAGGAGGTTGAGGCTGCAGTGAGCCATGATCACACCACAGCAGCCCAGCCTGGGCAACAAAGTGAGACTCTTGTCTCTAAAAAATAAGTAAATAAATGAAAAATAAAAAAGACTATCTACCAAAAGCTAATAGCAAATAGTGCCTTATATAATGAAACAAAAATCATTTCAGTTAATATCAGGAATCAGACAAGGGCAACCGTTATCACCTGTAGCATGTAACTTTGTCTTGGACTTCACAGCAAATGCAGCAAGACAAAAAGCAATGAAATAAGTGGTCTAAGCTTTGGAAAATGATAGATTAAGTAGTACATCTTTTTGCTGATAATAGAATTGAACCCCCCCAATCTAAAATTAGTAAGAGAATTTGGTAACATAGGTACATGCAAACTTTTTTCTTTAATTAAATTAGCAAAAGGCATACAGAAGTAGAAAATGTATTTCATTCACACGGGAGTACTGTGAAATGTTACAAATAAGTATAGCAACTACTTGTACAAGTAAATCCCCACCAGAAGAGGAGATTCCTTGCTGAAACACCCCCGCACTTGTTACAGGAGGGAAGTTAATGCTGGGGTTAACACTCCTTTTTTTTTTTTTTTTTTTTTTTTTTTTGAGACAAGAGTCTCGCGTTGTTGCCCAGGCTGGAGTGCAGTGGCACAATCCCTACTCACTGCAACCTCTGCCTCCTGGGCTCAAATGATTCTCCTGCCTCAGCCTCCTGAGTAGCTGGGACTACAGGCGCCCACCACCACACCCGGCTAATTTTTATATTTTTAGTAGAGACGGGGTTTTGCCATGTTGTTCAAGCTGGTCTTGACCTCCTGATCTCCGGTGATCCACCCACCTCAGCCTCCCAAAGTGCTGAGATTATAGGCGTGAGCCACTGCACCTGACCATTGCTCGTGTCTTCTGAAAATTTTTCATGCCGCTGCTCCTGCTGTCTTGTGCTTGCTCCCCCTGGGTGGATGGATATAGGAAACCCTTGTGCCTGCAACCCTGGGCCACAAGAAGGGTAAACACCTCCACCCTGCTAAGAAACAGCAAGCCCACTGGCTACCACCCACTGCTATGGGCACAGTGCGTTTTCTCAGTTGATCATAAATGGTCTGTACATTTTTTGACTGTCATGTAACTAAATTCAGAATATAAACAGTATTTGTCAGAATCGTATCATATTTGAGGCCGGGTGCATTGGCTCACGCCTGTAGTCCCAGCAGTTTGAGAGGCTGAGGCCAGCAGATTGCTTGAGGCAAGGAGTTCAAGACCAGCCTGGCCAATATGGTGAAACCCCATCTCTACCAAAAGTACAAAAAAATTAGCCAGGTGTGGTAGTCCCAACCACCTGGGAGGCTGAGGCACGAGAATTACTTGAACCCAGGAGGCAGAGGTTGCAGTGAGCTGAGATGGCGCCACTGCACTCCAGCTTGGATAACTAGAGTGAGACTCTTATCTAAAAAAAATTTTTTTACATAAGAATGTTACCATATTTGACCTCTGAGTCCTGGACACCTCTTATGTCTGTAGACTACAAATCCTACTCTTTCCCTTCTGGGTGTTCCTTTCTGCCCCTGAAGTCCATGGTGTAGTTTGCTACAGACCCTGCCCCCAGGGCGTAAGATCTGCATAGCCCTTGATGCAGATTAAGGAGGAGTGCCCCTATGGACAGAATCAGAGGGCACCATCTAGTGCCCCTGTCTGGATAGGCAAACTCAGTGCGGGATGGGGGTCGTGAGACAGGACAGTGTGACTGAGATCATCTTGTGACAGTGCCCTAGGATAAGCTGGTAATGGGATTGTGCTCTAGTATCTTCCCTAATTTTAAGCTAAAAAATGAAATGCTGAGTCACATTTATGATTCATGGATGCTTTCCTGCCATATGTTTTTTTTTTGACACTCTAAACGCCATCTGTGCTTTTCTCCCGTTTGTACTGCCCTGCATATACCCATTCAGCACTGCCAGTGTTTCCAGCCACCTCTTAAAGCATTCTGAGGTTTCATTTTATTCTTTGCCACACTTAAGATATTCAGATGGAATCAGCAAATCTCCTGTCCAATAGCCAGGAAAATACTAGATCAAACTTTAGCTCAAGTGGGAACAGCATATAACCTCTATCTGGCTGACCCCAATGCTTTGATGCTTTGGTAACTTTCAGGTTATCAGTTGGCCAAAGTCGTCATCTGATTTTCTAAGTTGTTAGCTAATGACTCTAGGTACAGAGCACTAAGACGCTGGACTTCTTTTAAGTTGGAGTTTCGCTCTTGTCACCCAGGCTAGAGTGCAGTAGCGCGATTTCGGCTCCCTGCAACCTCCGCCTCCCAGGTTCAAGTGATTCTCTTGTCTCAGCCTCTTGAGTAGCTGGAATTAAAGGTGCCTGCCACTACATCCGGCTAATTTTTGGTATTTTTAGTAGAGACGGGTTTTCACCATGTTGGCCAGGCTGGTCTCGAATTCCTGACCTCAGGTGATCCACCCGTTTCGGCCTCCCAAAGTGCTGGGATTACAGGCGTGAGCCACCAAGTCCAGCCCAGGTGTTTTTTTTTTGTTTTTTGTTTCTTTTTTTTAAGACAGTGTCTAGCTCTTTCTCTCAGGCTGGAGTGCAGTGGCGCAATCTTGGCTCACTGCAACCTCCACCTCCCGGGCTCAAGTGATCCTCCCACCTCAGCCTCCCAAGTAGCTGTGACTACAGGTGCACACCACCACACCCAACTAATTTTTTTTTTTTTTTTTTTTTTTTGAGACAGAGTCTTGCTTTTTCTCCCAGGCTAGAGTGCAATGGCATGATCTCGGCTCACTGTGACCCCTGCCACCTGGGTTCAAGCGACTCTCCTGCCTCAGCCTCCCGAGTAGCTAGGATTACAGGCACCTGCCACCGCGCCTAGCTAATTTTTGTATTTTTAGTAGTGACAGGGTTTCACCATCTTGGCTAGACTGGTCTTGGAACTCATGACCTCATGATCCACCTGCCTCGGCCTCCCAAAGTGCTGAGATTACAGGCGTGAACCACCACGCCTGGCCCACACCCAGCTAATTTTTGTATAGACGAGGTTTCTCCATGTTGGCCAGGCTAGTCGCGAACTTCTGGGCTCAAGCGATCTGCCCACCTCATGCTCCCAAAATGCTAGGATTACAGGAGTGAGCCATTGTGCCTGGCTGATGCTAGAAATTTTTTTAAGTTATTAGTATTTGTCTTTAAAATCTAATCATGGGTAAATCAAACCATTTTTCTTTCTTTTTGTTTCTTTCACACTTACCTGCCTCTGTCCTACGCATAGCCCTTCCGGACATCCCTGGCACACACTGTGCCTCAGCCCTAGGTGCTACAAGTCCCATCTCCCCACAGCAGGGTGCTGGGCACAGCCTACAGCCCACGCTGTGGGGCACAAGCCTGGCAGCTCCTCACTGCCCTTCATTGCATGTGTGACCAGCATGTCAGCAAAGCATAGGGAAGGACCAAGAGGCCAGTTTCTCCCCAAACCCGGTTTGTTCCTTTTGTCGCAATGCAGTGGGCTCAGACCCAGAGTTTGCACGCTATGTGGCAGGAGTGAGCCAGGCGATGCAGCAGAAGCGGCAGGCCCAGCATGGTCGCCGGCCAGGCAACCCCCGGGGCAACTGGCCGCCTATAGATGATGCCCATCGGACCTGGCCCTTCCCCGAGTTCTTCACAGAAGGGTGAGTGCTGGGTACTGCACGGAATCCGAGTTTGAGACCCAAGTGTCCCCCGAGGGGCCTGTGAGAAGCGAGGCTCCTTGCCTGTGGGCATTCTTTTCAAGCAGTTCAATTCCAAGCCCCCATGTGAGAGAGTGACATGGGATTAAATCTTTAGGGGTCAGAGTCATGTGGCTGACTGTTAGATGCCAAGTAGTGTGATGTGTCCCTGTGGACATGTCATTGGTATACATTCATGATTTTCAAAACAGACTCTTCAGCCCTAGACAAGGCGCTTACATGATGGTGCTTGTGAGATAAATGCATATTTAACACAGCCTTTATACTGAAATGAGTGTGGCTGTGAAGCCCACATGATTTATAGAATGCTGTCATTACAGCCTACAAAAAGCAAAGGTGTACAGTTGAGATTCTAGTATATTGACAGAATTGCAAATTTTTATCATAAAGACAAGTGGGGATTTTTTTATATCCCATATTGCTACCTGGTTAATAAATCTGGGTGATTAAAGACCAGCTAAACTTTTAGTTTTTTCTTACTTCTTAATTTTTTTTTTAACTTAAAAAATTTTTTTTTCTTTCAACTTTTATTGTAAGTTCAGGGGTACATGTGCAGGATGTGCAAGTTTGTTGCAAAGGTTAACGTGTGCCATGTTGGTTTGCTGCACAGATCATCCCATCACTTAGGTATTAAGCCTAGCATCCATTAGCTATTCTTCCCCATGCTATCCCTCCCTTGTTTTTTCGAAAACAAATTTCATATACAAACCATAGGCTTCTTAGAGGAATAAAGGGAAGTGAAGAATATGTATTACTTTTGAAATAAGGCAAAGGAGGAAAACCTCACGTTTTAAGAAGGGAGAGACAAGAGACCACTATTTGGTTATGGGATGAATGCAGGGTAAGGACTGCCCTTTCAGGGTGGAGTGGAGGGTGGTGGGGCTGCAGGAGGCCCTGGCGCAGCTTCTCTCTCTGGCTTTCAGGGATGGCCTGCATGGTGCCTGGTCGGGTGCTCAGGGAGACTCTGCCAGCTCGAGTGATGAGACATCCTCAGCTAACGGGGACAGCTTGTTCTCCATGTTTTCAGGGCCTGACCTCGTTGCTGCTGTCAAGCAGAGAAGGTATGAAGGGATTTCTAAACCAAGGTGGGGAGAGAGGGGCATGTGACTGCAACCCACGGCTCACTCCCTGGGAAAGCCAGGAGCTCAGTTGCTCCTAGTCTCCCTGTGTGAGAGGAGGGGCTCTTCCAGCACTGCCTGGCTGAAGCCTCTAAAGAGCACCTGCAGGAGGCAGTTTCCACGAGGAAGAGCCGGCCTCATCTTGTGCCGGCTGGATTTGAGAGACAGGGTGGCCGGTGCTGGTCTGTGCCTTGCAGGAGGCACCCCCTTCTGTGGGAAGAGCAGGCCCTTGGTTGCGAGTTCTAATCTGGACTCATCAACAGGCTCTGCAACCCCAGACAAGGGGCTGGCCCTCACTGACCCTTGGTCTTTTTATTAAAGATGGATAAAATGACCTCTGAATGGCATTTCAAAGTTGGAAAAAGTAGTAATATAGCATATTCAGACCTGAGAATGTTTCAAAAGTAGTCACAAAAATTAAAATGGGCTCTGAACTAAGAGGAGAGCTTGGTTAGAAATAAGTAGAGAAACTGCTGTGGATATGAGAGCAAGGTTAGGGTGGCAGACTAAGGGCCATGGGCGGGAGTGGGGGGTACACAGGGCTCCCAGGTACTCGAAGCCATGCTGTGGAGCAGAGCGGGAGGCTGGGTTACATGGTCCTTGCCGGACAGGCCAGGCTCCGTCGGATAGGCAGTGGGGAGCGGGTAGGTGAAGATAGAAGGGTACTTGCACAGAATAGTAGTGGGGTGGGGGGTGGCAGTGACCAATCCCGAGCACACATTCACATGCTTTCTGTCCACACTTGTAGTCCCAGCTACTCGGGAGGCTGAGGTGGGAGGATCACTTGAGCCTGGGAAGTTGAGGCTACAGTAAGCTGTGTTTGTGCCACTGCACTCTAGCCTAGGCAACAGAGTGAGACCCTGTCTCAAAAATCAAACAAAAAATCATGTCAGGTTAGGCTAGGTGCTCTGAAGGAAAATAAAGCAGGGTATGAGGGTAGTAAATGCAGAGAACAGGTGGATGTTCTATTTTCAGAGCTTAGTCAATGAGACTTCAGATGAGCAGAGAGCTGAACAAAGTGCAGCAGCAGCTGGTGGGGAATTGGCAGTGGGGTATGGGTGAGGGGGGAATAGTCAAAGATGACATGCAAGTTTTCCGCCTGAGCTTCTGTGAAGGGTGCCGTGAACTGAGGTGCAAAGCCTGCAGGAGGAGCAAGTTTGAGCCGGGGTGGAGTTTGAGACTGCTGTTTCAGACATATGACTGATTCGACTTCTGAGAAGTCACATCTGGCACCATCTCTGCAGAGACTGTTGTCTGCATGCAGGAGTGCTGGCTCTGATCTGGCCACATCCTGCCTTTTTCATTCAACTTTGTAACAGTCACATATCCTTAGTGCTTGGAAACAGTATCTCTTAAATGAATTAACAAAAAGCCGGCCAGGCCTGCTGGCTCACACCTGTAATCCCAGTACTTTGGGAGGCTGAGGCAGGCAGATCACCTGAGGTCAGGAGTTCGAGATCAGCCTGGCCAACATGGTGAAACCCTATCTCTACTAAAAATACAAAAATTAGCTGCGCATGGTGGCACATGCCTGTAATCCCAGCTACTCGGGAGGCTGAGGCACAAGAATTGCTTGAACCTGGGAGACGGAGGTTGCAGTGAGCTGAGATCATGCCACTACACTCCAGCCTGGGAAACAGAGTGAGACTCGGTCTCAAAAAAAAAAAAAAAGCAAAGAAGGTGGACTCAGCATCTGAGTAAAGCCAGTGCCTGTCTTTGCCTGCCACCCCCAACCCCAGCTCCTCTGCACTGGCCGTGCAGGAGCGCATCATTCAGTTCTGGCTCCCCTTTACCCCCTTTACACCATGGACCCATGCAGCCCTCCTCCCCTCCTAGAACCAGGGCCTGGAGTTGCTGCAGCCTAGCACTAGTGTGTCCCATGCAGGTGGGCTAGGTAGGAAGCCAGGCAATCACTGCCCTGAGCTCTTGGTTCTTTCAGGAAACACAGCAGTGGAGAGCAGGACACCAGCACGCTGCCCTCACCGCCTCTCCTCACCACAGTGGAGGACGTGAACCAGGTATTCAGGCAGGCTCTGTGGGCACAAACTTGGGCTAGCTTCCACAGCTGCAGTTTTCAGAGGGCCTCAAAGTAATGAGGGGTCTTCTTTGTGATGATTAACTGTGTAAATGATTAGCTTCCTCAGCTGACTCAGCCACAGGAAGTGCTGTCCAGTATGATAGCCATTCACCACATGTGGCTATGTAAATTTAAATACAAATAAAAATTCAGGCTGGGCATGGTGGCTCATGCCTGTAATCTTAGTGCTTTGGGAGGCCAAGGCAGGAGGATGGCTTGAGGCCAGAGGTTTGTGACCAACCCAGGCAACATAGACACTGTCTCTACAAAAAAATTAAAAGATTAGCCAGGCATGGTGGCACATGCCTATAGTCCTAGCTGCTCAGGAGGTTGAGGCAGGAGGATGGCTTGAACCCAGGAATTTGAGATTACAGTGAGCTATGACTGCACCATTGTACTCCAGCCTGGGTGATAGAGCGAGACTGCCTCTAAAATATTTTTTAAAAAGAATTAGCCGGGCGCGGTGGCTCAAGCCTGTAATCCCAGCACTTTGGGAGGCCGAGACGGGCGGATCACAAGGTCAGGAGTTCGAGACCATCCTGGCTAACACAGTGAAACCCCGTCTCTACTAAAAAATACAAAAAGCTAGCCGGGCGAGGTGGCGGGCGCCTGTAGTCCCAGCTACTCGGGAGGCTGAGGCAGGAGAATGGCGTAAACCCGGGAGGCGGAGCTTGCAGTGAGCTGAAATCTGGCCACTGCACTCCAGCCCAGGCGACAAAGCGAGACTCCGTCTCAAAAAAAAAAAAAAAAAAAAAAAAAAAAAGAATTAATCAGCCGGGCACAGTGGTGATGCCTGTACTCCCAGCACTTTGGGAGGCCAAGGCGGGTGGATCATAAATGAGGTCAGGAGGTCAAAACTATCCTGGCTAACATGGTGAAATCCCGTCTCTACTGAAAATACAAAAATTAGCCAGGCATGGTGGCACACGCTTGTAATCCCAGCTACTCAGGAGGCTGAGGCAGGAGAATCGCTTGAACCTGGGAGGCGGAGGTTGCAGTGAGCCGAGATCGCACCACTGCACTTCAGCCTGGGTGAGAGACAGACTGCGTCTCCAAAAAAAAAAAAAATTTCCTCAGTTTGCACTAGCCACATGTGGCAAGTGGCTACTGTGTAGGCACAGAACATGGCTATCATTGCAAGAAGTTCTGTTGGACAGGGCTGTGGGAGTGAGTGGGGCTCTCACCCTGCCTCCTAGGTGGGAATAAGGGCCAGGGATCTGGGGAGGTGGAAAAAGATGATACATTGCCCAAAATGCCACTAAGAACTCTCTTCTGTCTCTCAGGATAACAAAACCAAAACGTGGCCACCCAAAGCACCCTGGCAGCACCCTTCCCCGCTTCCCAGCACGCTGCCCAGCCCCAGTGCACCACTCTATGCAGTCACCAGCCCCGGCAGCCAGTGGAACGACACCATGCAGATGCTGCAGTCCCCAGTTTGGGCCGCAACCAACGACTGCAGTGCCGCCGCCTTCTCCTACGTGCAGACCCCACCACAGCCCCCACCCCCACCAGCACACAAGGCAGCACCCAAGGGCTTCAAGGCCTTCCCTGGGAAGGCTGAGCGCAGGCCAGCCTATCTGCCCCAGTACTGACCCCAGGCCAGCCTGCCTGCCTGCCCAGAGCTGTGGGGATGGGTGTCCCCATCCCAGGGCCGCCTAGCTGACACCAGCCACTCAGAGGACCAGCGCGCCCCATCCCAGGGAGGGTTCCTTGGGGACAAGGGTGGTTGGCAGCTCCCAGCCTTTAAACCTGGCTTCTCAAACATTGGCAGCATCAGAGCCCTGGAGAGCCAGTTGGAGACACAGGCGTCTGGCCTTTGGGGGCTTGCTGGGGAACCTGCATACCTAATAAGCCCCGCAGGTGACTCTGATGCAGGCACCACGGCCACACTTGAAGAAACATAGCTCTTGGGTTTTTAGTCCTGCTTTGTGTTGAGAAGACATCAGGCCTGAAAGCTGAGGGCATAACTGACCATTTTTCAGAAACCCTCTCCTCCCTCCTCCACACCTTGAGTGATGACCACACCAATCACTATTTTTATAGCTATTTTTTTCATGTAGGTTTTTAGTTAAAACATCTCCTGCCTAAAATGTATTGAATATTTTAAGATAACAGATATACTGGCTGGAGGTTTGTTTAACACTATATTTAAGCTTATACAAAATGGGCAAAATATAGAATATTTGTAATTAGAAGCAGTCACCTGGGGTTTCTGTGGGTGGACAGTTCCTCGCCACCCAGCAGCACCCAGGGACTGCGGCCTTTCCCAGCTTTATGGAGGCAGGATGGTGGAACTCGTGTCGGAGGTATACTGCTGAAGGTGCGTGGCGGTGGATCAGCCGGCTGCTGTCCATGTGCAGAGCAAGGCTGAACCTGCTGCCCTTCGATCCTTCCACATATGGCCAGGACACTGCCACAGTCCTCGGGGTGTGGTCAAGGGGCACTCAGAGACACCTGCACTAGAAATTACATTGACATTGTGAGCTGGCTCAGAAGACAAACCAATTAAGATGTAGATAGAAATTAATTTAAGGTCTTTTCTTAAAAAAAAAATCCACCTCATTTTCAGTTAACATGTGCCATTAAATAGATAACATCCTGTGGATTTAGGGATATTTTCCAGCCAGAATGGATCCAGAAGAATTGAATGGTGCTTAAATTGAGAAATAATAATAAATATATCTATATAGAATAGACATATCCCATTGTATATTAATTGAGGTTACAGAAAGTTCTTTATATAAAACTTATTTAAATTTTTCATATTTCATCTTTGAAAAAGTCTAATTGAGAAAAATCCATAATATTTTCTAGTATGAAAGTTTGACAGTATTAATATTTTTTTTATATTTTCTTAAATCATTAAACCATTTTAATATATGTTAATTACTAATAAATGATTTATTCTTTCTAACTCCATATAAGCTTTTCCAGCAAAGATTGTAATAACACATTTATGTTCTCGTTTTTCTACAGATACAAGTAAATTTATATATAAAAATACCAAAAAGAGGACGGGCGCGGTGGCTCACGCCTGTAATCCCAGCACTTTGGGAGACCGAGGTGGGCGGATCACAAGGTCAGGAGTTCAAGACCAGCCTGGCCAATATGGTGAAACCCCAACTCTACTAAAAATACAAAAATTAGCCAGGCGTGGTGGCGGGCGCCTGTAGTCCCAGCTACTTGGGAGGCTGAGGCAGAAGAATCGCTTGAACCCGGGAGGCGGAAGTTGCAGTGAGCCAAGATTGCACCACTGCACTCCAGCATGGGTGACCAAGCGAGATTCCGTCTCAAAAAGAAAAAAAAAAAAAGAATATATATATACACACACATATATATATGTATGTACACACACACACACACACACACACACTAATTCGAGAGGACCCTTAGGGTGTCTGAGCCCAGCCACCTGAGTTTTTAGTACTGTGTTGTCAGGCTGTTCCCAGGCCTCAGGTGTTGTCTTTTGTGCTGTGTGGGGATGCATTGCTGCCTGTATTTATGATCTTTTGCCGTGGTTCTGAGCATTCACCTCACCATGTTTACAAAGAACTGTTTTGTATATAGACATTTTCAGGCACGTGCTTTGCACCAACCCTGCGTGGCTCCTGTCTGTGTTAGCTGTCACAGTGTGCACACTAATCTCTGTTAAAGTTGTCTATGCTGTTCTACTTGTAAAATAGTTTTCTATTTCCTTCAGTAATGTGTCCACAGTACCCTGTATTTCGAGTTCTATTATACTGATGTACTCTTGTTTTAATAGTGCCTCCCCAAAGGCCTCACCTTGGACAGAGGTCAGTCCTTGATGCCCCAGCACAGGTGATGTCGCTAATTGTCACTTTCCAGTTTGTTTTTCTCTATTAAGGAAGACATTTTCTAATTGCATCTCCATGGGCTGTGAGACTGTGTGAAGCCGTTTGTGTGGTCTCCATGTAGGTGCTGTGTTCCCGGCACCGCCTTGCTCTGAACACTGGTAATTCCAGGTGCTGCGCTTGGCAGGGGGTCTCGCCAAAGCGCATGTGTGTGCGTGTGTGAATGAATGTGTCCTTTGCATGGTCAGGCGTGGCTGCCTTGCTAGGGCATCAGCAGGACATTGTGTGTATAGTTACAATGCTTCCAAACTGGAACTCTACATTTTGTATCTTTTAAAGCTCCTATAAGTAAAATAACTATTGGCTTTATTAAAAATATACATTTAATAATACTTTGTATCCTTGTTTAAAATGAACTGCAGAGGACATTATGTCAAAAGCCCTGCCTGATTCATTGCTTTGAAAAGCTGCACACTGAGTTGGTTTTTAGGTCAGCCTGTCCTCTGATTCTAGCAAGGGGAAGACCACTTGGGATATTATGGTGAGCTGAAGTGGATGGGCAGGAGGCAGAACAAGCAGCTACACCTCCTCTATTGGCTTCCCTAAGGCCCAAGCTGGTTTAGGCCCCTGTGCAGGGGAAGCCAGTGCAGTAGTGAAGGAGATGTCCTCTGAAAGGTGCAAGCTCTCTGGGTTGGGGTCTGCCAACACCCATGTCCCACCAAATGTGGATGCTGTGACTTGCCCAGCTAGATTGTCCAATGAGGAGACCCAGGAATGAGGGCTTATTTTACCCTCTCCCCAAACCAGAGACCCAATCTATGGCAGAGATACTGTGCCACAGGGGGATAAGAAGGACTTGTCTCTGCCTGCCGCAGTGGCTCACACCTGTAATCCCAGCACTTTAGGAGGCTGAGGCAGGTGGACCACGAGGTCAGGAAATCAAGACCATCCCGGCCAACATGGTGCACAACCCCACCTCTACTAAAAATACAAAAATTAGCTGGGCATGGTGGCGCGTGCCTGTAATCCCGGCTACTCAGGAGGCTGAGGCAGAAGAATCGCTTTGCTTGAACCCAGGATGTCGGAGGTTGCAGTGAGCCGAAATCGTGCCACTGCACTGCATGCAGCCTGTCGACAGAGCAAGACTGTCTACAAAGAAAAAAAAAAAGGCCAGGCATTGTGGCTCACACCTGTAATCCCACCACTTTGGGAGGCTGAGGCGGTGGATCATGAGGTCAGGAGTTCAAGCCCAGCCTGCCCAACATGGTGAAACCCCATCTCTACTAAAAATACAAAAAATTAGGTGGTATGGTTGCAGGCATCAGTAATCCCAGCTACTCGGAAGGCTAAGGCAGGAGAATTGCTTGAACCCAGTAGGCAGAGGTTGCAGTGAGCCAAAACCGCTCCACTGCACTCCAGCCTGGGCAACAAAGCAAGACTCTGTCTCAGACAAAAGGAAAAAAAAAAGAAGGACCTGTCTCACTGGATGATGCCATCCTGCTAAAGCGGAAGGAAGATAGTATCATGAGAACCACAAATGGAGGGCAGGTCACAAGAGCATTTCAACTCATTGTCATTTAAAGAAAGCACCTATTGGAACCATTTTTGCTGACCTGAAGGAAATGGAGTAATGTGGGCATTAATATATAAGCTGCTGGTGTAGGAACCACTCTTCTTTCTGCCAAGGTGCCCTGAAGCTGAGCATGGGGACCAAGTCCCAGAGCCTTCCAAATGCACCTCAGGACAAAGTTGCTCAGTAACAGCCATGTTGCCGGAGAGTGCTGAAGAACACACTGGAAGTCCATATTAAAAAGCTAGCAGGGGCTGGGTGTGCTGGCTCACACCTGTAATCCCAGCAATTTGGGAGGCTCACCTGGGAGGACTGCTTGAGGCCAGGAGTTCAAGACAGCCTGGGCAGCATAGTGAGACCCCATCTCTTAAAAAAAAAAAAAAAGGCCCATATTTTATTCAAGTGTGTTCCCGTTTAACACAAGCACCCAGTTCTCTTGACTAGTTCTGATTCACAGCAGTGCTGGAGGGCAGAGGGCGGGAGTCCCATAGCTCTGGCTGTGTGCGAATGAGTGGGGAGGGAAGCTGAGCAGATGCTACACCTGACCTACTGCAGGGGCCTCACAGACTCAGCCCATCTGAGGTACTTGGGAGGCTTGTGACCTTCCTTTCCCACCTGGGGGCTCCTTGGATGGGGGGGGGGCTTCCAGTTTGGAGGCTGAGATGCTGCATGCCAACCATGGGGCTGTTAGGGGATGGCTTTTGTGCACTGTGTGGCCACTCTGTGACCTGCCTCCTAATGTGGAGACAGGAAATAAACCTTCCCAGTGATCAGCTTCTCCACTGCCCAAAAGCATGTATGTGAACAGCATGACTGGCTACCTCCCAGCCACAGGTACCCGGGAGTCTGAGGCATCTCCAAGGGTAGGCTCTGGAAATAACACATGCACCTGGCCTTACAGCACAGGGGTGAGCTCCTGGGCCCAGGCCTCTGTGTGTCGGTGAGGGGACTGAATGTGGCTTGTACTGGAATACTGACTTGGAGATGTGGGCCTAGGTGGGGGAGAAGGATTGTTTGAGGCATGTCACATTCATTTCAACATTCACTAATGTCACATAAGGGCTAGGCCCTTGCTAGGAGCCAAGACTGCAAAGATAACAGTCCCTGCCTTTAAAACTCAGTATTTTAGGGGAGACAACCCATCTTTCCCGTCCTTGATAAGAGAACCAGCATCCACCAGCAACCCAGTTGCTCAGGCTGAAATCCCAGAAGATATTCTTCGTTTCTTCATTTCATTCAACTAATCAACAAGTCCTATAAGCGGATTCCCAAGCACACTCAAATTTCACCATGTTCTAGCCAGGTGCTGTGGCTCACACCTATAATCCCAGCACTTTGGGAGGCCGAGGCAGGTGGATCACCCAAGATCAGGAGTTTGAGACTAGCCTGCCAACATGGTGAAACCCCGTCTCTACTAAAAAATACAAAAATTAGCTGGGCATGGTGGCGGGTGCCTATAATCCCAGCTACTCAGGAAGCTGAGGCAGGAGAATTGCTTGAACTCGGGAGGTGGAAGTTGCAGTGAGCTGAGATCTCACCATTGCACTCCAGCCTGGGCAACAGAGCAAGACTCCGTCTCAAAAAAAAAAAAAAAATTCCACCATGTTCTTACATCTCCACTGCTATCTACCTGGACTTCACCTGGCTCCTGCCTCTCCCCCCACAGCCTCAGGGTTTCCCATGCACCCTCCCCTACTTCCAAGTAGCCTTGCCATGTGTCCTCCAACTTGCCTACCTGTTGCTCCCAAGGCTGCTTGGGCCTCTCCATCAGTTTTCTGGGGTTAGAGCCCATCTTCCAGCCTGGCTTCGTTTCTCATGACAGCACTTAGCACTCTTCTGGAGTTTTGTGTTTGCATTTGTGTCTCATTGGAATGAAGGCCCCATGAGAGCAAGGAGCGAGTCTTGTTCATGGCCGCATGTGCAAGGTGCAGGACAGGTCCTGTGACCACCACAAAGCAACTTGAGACAGATGAAAGGACGTGTTGCCGGGGCCAGAACTTACGAATTATAATACTGAGCAAAAAAAATAGAACTAGAGGCCAGGTGCAGCGGCTCATGCCTGGAATCCCAGCACTTTGGGAGGCCAAGGTGGGAGGATCACTTGAGCCCAGGAGTTTGAGGCTGCAGTGAGCCAAGATCGTGCCACTGCACTGCAGCCTGAGTAATAGAGCAAGACTCTGTCTCTAAAAACGAAAAACAAAAACAACCAGACGAAAAGCCTCTCGCGTTGGGCTAAAAGAATACTATTAAATACATCATTGAGGCTGTCCCAGGACTGGGAGGGGATTAGCACTATGGTGGAGATGCGCATAGGCCGAAGTAGGCCTCAAATAAATGTAAAGCTTTTTATTCTCGTGGAAACACCTATGTACAATGAAGAAAATGTTTTTAAGCACCTAGCTAAAGGATTCGGGGCTCTAGTAACGAAGCCCCAAAACGACAAGAGTCGGTAGCGTAGGGTAAAGCCAACAACGGGTACAAGCTCTAGGGCTCTTGGGGGCGTGGTGAGGAGGCGGCACCTCCACGCACCACTCCCGGTGTGCGCATGCGCACAGCCTTACGCAGCGCGTGCGCACGTGCACTCACCACGTCCATCCCAGACGTGCGGACCCGGGTGTCTGCAAGGCTCGGTCTCCGCACTCCAGCGCCCGACCCTGCGCGGGGACATGCGCACAAGCGCTCTCCCAGCCCACCCGGACGTGCTGGCCCACACGCACACGCGTGCGCACCTCCCCCCGCGCCGCGCCCCATCCGCGCCTGCGCTCAACCCCGCCTACACCTGCTCCGTGGCCTCCCCGGAGACAGTGAGCCAACCGCGGCAGCTCCACGGAGCCCTAGAGGCGCGGGCCGCTCGCCTTCGCCGGTAAACATGACTCAGCATCCTCGGTGGACTCGCCCCCCCGCCCTGGAACAGATGTCTAAAATCCATCGGCGTGGAAACGCCACGCCCCGCCCCGCTCCCGACTCCTTCAGCTCAGGCCCCAGAACTGACCACCCCACCAATCCCCTGCCCCAGTCCCTCTGCCTTCTCTCCCATGACTACCTGTCCCCCAGGGCCTGCCTGACCCCTGTCCAGCGGCCCTTAAGTAAGGTCTGAGATGTCTAAATGCCCATACCTCAGTTTCCCCATCTTTAGAACAGGGCTCTTGTTTGGAACTGTGCCCGCCACAGCCTTCAGTAAGTGCTAGCTTCATCAGTATTCAGTGGCAGTCAGTTACTTTTCCAGGGCTGCCTTATGCTTGAAATTAAATCTTTGCTATCCAGAGTTAGGACTGTCCCTGGACTTCCTAACTTGCCTCTGCTCTCAGGTGTACCCTCTGGTCCCCTCCTCTCTCGGGGCCAGATCATCTTGCAGGGGGCACATGAAGGTGTCCGACTCTGCAGCATGCTCTCTTGGAATTTCTGGGCTAGGTTTCCTTTCGATTATCCTTGGTCAATCCCTGGTTCGAGGGCATGACCCCTCCCAGATTCACTGCCCCCCAGGATCCTGGGGATTCTGAGCCCTAAGCTCTGCGATTTGCAGGTCTTGGCTCAGCATATGGTAGTGATTGTAGGGACGGTGGTAGACAACAATAAAATGACCTTATGGCCAGGCACAGTGACGCACACCTGTAATCCCAACACTTCGGGAGGCTGAGGCAGGAAAATCTCTTGAGGCCCGGAATTTGAGACCAGCCTGGGCAACATAGTGCGACTCAGTCTCTACAAATAATAAGAAGAAAATTAGCCGGGTGGGGTGGCTATGCCTGTAGTTCTAGCTACTCAGGAGACTGAGGTGAGAGAAGCGCTTGAACCCAGAGTTCAAGGCTGCAGTGAGCTATGGTCATGCCACTGCACTCCAGCCTGGGTGACAGGGTGAGACCCTGTTTCAACTAATAAGACATAACTGGGATGATGAGCGGAGAAAGGGATTGCCAGCTTCTCCACTTCCCTTCCACTTTTTTCCTAGGACTGAAGAGGAACTGGCAGGCAGCACAGGGCTGTGATTAAGCACAGGGTTCAGGAAGGAACCCGGCCACCCGGGTTGATTCTCTAGTTAAGAGCAGAGTGGCTCGTTTCACATTTCTTTCTTTCTTTCTTTTTTTTTTTTTGAGACAGAGTGTCACTCTGTCACCCAGGCCAGAGTGCAGTGGCATGATCTCAGCTCACTGCAACCTCCACCACACGGGTTCAAATGATTCTCCTGCCTCAGCCTCCCTAGTAGCTGGGATTACAGGTGTCCGCCACCATGTCCGGCTAGTTTTTGTAATTTGAGTAGAGACAGGGTTTCGCCATGGTGGCCAGACTGGTCTCAAACTCCTGGCTTCAAGTGATCTGCCTGCCTTGGCCTCCCAAAGTGTTGGGATTACAAGTGTGAGCCACTGTACCCGGCCTTGTTTCACATTTCTTTTTTTTTTTTTGAGATGGAGTCTTGCTCTCTTGCCCAGGCTGGAGTGCAGTGGCATGATTCAGCTCACTGCAAGCTCCACCTCCTGGGTTCACACCATTCTCCTGCCTTAGCCTCCCAAGTAGCTGGGACTACAGGTGCCCAACACCACATCTGGCTAATTTTTTTCTATTTTTAGTAGAGATGGGGTTTCAGCATGTTGCTCAGGCTGGTCTCGAACTCCTGACCTCGTGATCTGCCCGCCTCAGCCTCCCAAAGTGGTGGGATTACTGTGTGAGCCACCGCACCCGGCCTCATTTCACATTTCTTAACCTCTCTGTTAAATGGGGAGGACAACAGGGTATACTTCATAGGACTGCCATGAGGGATACACGGAAAGGATTTAGCATGGAGCTCTGCACATAGTAAACCTGGCTGGAGTAGTGGCCATGTTAGTAGTATTGTAGTATGATGATGGATGGCTTTGGATTAGTAATGACCTTTCTTCATACTTCTCTGTTTTCTCCCTGTAGCCACTGTGACTTACGACCCATCAGATAGGAACCTAGTTTCCTGCTAACATAGAAAATCCAGGCTGGGCGTGGTGGCGCATGCCTGTAATCCCAGCACTTTGGGAGGCCGAGGTGGGTGGATTACCTTAGGTCAGGAGTTCGAGACCAGCCTGGCCAACATGGTGAAACCCCATCTCTACCAAAAATACAAATATTAGGCTGGGCGCAGTGGCTCATGGCTGTAATCCCAGCACTTTGGGAGGCCGAGGCAGACAGATCACGAGGTCAGGAGATCGAGACCATCCTGGTCAACATGGTGAAACCCCATCTCTACTAAAAATACAAAAATTAGTTGGGCATGGTGGCACATGCCTGTAATCTCAGCTACTCAAGAGGCTGAAGCAGGAGAATTGCTTGAACCAGGGAGTTGGAGGTTGCAGTGAGCCGAGATGGTGCCACTGCACTCTGGTCTGGTGACAGAGGGAGACTCCGTCTCAAAAACAAAAACAAAGACAAAAACAACCAAAAATTCGCCTGGCGAGGTGGTGGGCGCCTGTAATCCCAGCTACTAGGGAGGCTGAAGCAAGAGAATTGCTTCAACCCGGGAGGTGGAGGTTGCAGGGAGGCAGAGGTTGCAGTGAGCTGAGATAGTGCCATTGCACTCTAGCCTGGGCAACAAGAATGAAACTCTGTCTCAAAAAAAACAACAACAACAACAACAACAAAATCCATGTAACTTTGGAGTTTCAAAGTAAATGTGAAATCTGGAATAGTTGAAGCTTCCGGGAATCACAGAGGCCAAATTGCGAGAGGTGTACATTATGGAAGGTTAAAAGGCAGGGGAGGCCGGGCGCGGTGGCTCACGCCTGTAATCCCAGCACTTTGGGAGGCTGAGGCGGGTGGATCACAAGGTCAGGAGATCGACACCGTCCTGGCTAACACGGTGAAACCCTGTCTCTACTAAAAATACAAAAAATTAGCCAGGTGTGGTGGCGGGCGCCTGTAGTCCCAGCTACTCGGGAGGCTGAGGCAGGAGAATGGCGTGAACCCAGGAGGTGGAGGTTGCAGTGAGCCAAGATCATGCCACTGCACTCCAGCCTGGGTGACAGAGCGAGACACTGTCTCAAAAAAAAAAAAAAAAAAAAAAAAAAAAAAAAAAAAAAAAAAAAAAACGGGAAACCTTTGAAATGGCAATCATCGGAGGCCTCACCTCCTACCTCTTCTTCAATACCCAAAGCTGCTTCTATGGTTCTCTATGGTTCCTGGTGGTTGGGAGAGGACACTGGACAAGACTGTGGCAGTGGACAGGTGAACACCCATAACATCTTTGGAAATACTTGGAGTTGTGAATGACAACTGAACTCCAAACAGACACTAAAGGGAATCGTTGGTTTACAGTCTAGCTGCAGGCGGAGGTGACCTGGCCACAGGAGCCTGGGTACTGTGAGGTTCACTCTGACATCTCTCTGGGGGTCATTCTCTTCATTATTTTCCTCGAGAGCAGGGACTAAAGCTCAGGTCTGTCCTTTCTGGCAGGGAGCTTAACACCATAAAGAGACTTTCTGCTGCTGGCTTCAGGGCTCTGGGAAAGGACCCTGTTTAGCTGGCGTTAAGTTATGTGCTCATCTCTGATGGATTCAGCCAGGGGAAGAAACGCAAGGGTGGGAGAGGATGGTTTTAGACAAAGAACAAGAGCCATTCATATGGTCACCAAAATAACCTACTAGAAAAAGGCAGTCTCAGTGGCCAGGCGCAGTGCTTCATGCCTGTAATCCCAGCACTTTGGGAAGCCAAGGCAGGCAGATCACTCGCGCCCAAATTTGAGACCAGCCTGGGCAACATGATGAAACCTCGTCTGTACAAAAAATAACAAACCTTGTCTCTACAAGAAAAAAATTAGCTGGTCATGGTGGCGCTCACCTGTAGTCCCGGCCACTCAGAAGGCTGAGGTGAGAAGATCGCTTGAGCCTGGGAGGCAGAGGCTGTAGTGAGCCAAGATTGTGTCACTGTACTCCAGCCTGGGTGTGACAGAGTGAGACCCTGTCTCAAAAAAAAAAAAAAAAAAAAGGAAAGAAAGAAAAAGGGAGTCAGAGAGAGTCAGTGGTTACTGTTGGGCTAGCGTCATCTGAGGAATCACAAGGTCAGTGATAATGGGGCAGTGGCTACTGAGACTCGCCTTCCTATTGATTGAGGTTTTGTTATGTAACACAGGATTTGGGGTGGGAATTCAGTTCTGTGTGGATGAGTAACTGATTTGGAAAACCCTGATTGGAGTGTTTCTCAGAACCCCAGTAGAGGCCAGGCGCGGTGGCTCATGCCTGTAATCCCAGCACTTTGGGAGGCTGAGGCGGGTGGATCACGAGGTCAAGAGATCGAGACCATCCTGGCCAACATGGTGAAACCCCATCTCTACTAAAAATACAAAAATTAGTTGGGCGTGGTGGCGCGCGCCTATAGTCCCAGTACTCAGGAGGCTGAGGCAGGAGAATCGCTTGAACCAGGGAGGTGGAGGTTGCAGTGAGCCGAGATCGCACCACTGCACTCCAGCCTGGGGACAGAGCGAGACTCCATCTCAAACAAACAAACAAAAAAGAACTCCAGTAGAACAAATACCATTCAGCACTACCAGGGTTGTGCTAGGTGTGGAAGCTCAGTGAAATCTTAGAGTTGACAATTCTTAGAGAAGGGCCATGTGGACGGGGCTGTTCCCTGGAAAGTGCTGTGACCACTCATTTATTTCGTTGTTAGCCTTTCCCTATTTTCTTTCTTTTTTTTTTTTAGACAAGGTCTTGCTGTGTCACCCAAGCTGTACACCCAAGGAGTACAGTGGTGGTAATCACTGCAGCCTCGAAGTCCTGGACTCAAGTGATACTGCTGCCTTGGCCTCCCGAGTAGCTGGGACTCTACAGGTGTGCACCATCACATGCCCCGCTAATTTATTTTTAGTATTTTAGAAGCAGTGTTTTGCTATCTTGCCCAGGCTGGGCTTGAACTCCTGGTGTCAAGCTGTCCCACCTCCCAAAGTGCTGGGATTATAGGCAAGAGTGCCCAGCCCCGGAATTCTTACAATGACTTACAAGGCCTTATGTGATCTTGTTGCCTCCCTTTCACTCTCTGACCTCATCTTTTTTTTTTTTTTTTTTTTTTTTTTTGAGATGGAGTCTCACTGTGCCACCCAGGCTGGAGTACAGTGGCTCACTGCAGTCTTCACCTCCCAGGTTCAAGTGATTCTCCTGTCTCAGCCTGTCGAGTTACCTGGGATTACAGGCACGTGCCACCAGGCCTGGCTAATTTTTGCATTTTTTTTTTTTTAGTAGAGACGAAGTTTCACCATGTTGGCCAGGCTGGTCTCGAACTCCTGACCTCAAGTGATCCGCCTGCCTCGGCCTCCCAAAGTGCTAAGATTACAGGCGTGAGCCACCGCGCCTGCCCCAGTGAGTTTCTTCTTAATTGCAACCCGGATTCTCAGCACCCTTTTCATCTTGCTTTTCCTCAATAGCCCTTACCAGCACCTGACACACATCATCTGTTGTACTTGCTTATTTGGCACATATGTATCCACAGCGCCTGGAACACTGCCTGTAACGTGGAAGGTGTTCTATCTGTAGAGTTTTGTCGAATGAATGAATGAAGCCGACCAGTGCACAGGGAGTGCAGTGGTGCGATGGTAGCTCTCTGCAGCCTCCAACTCCTGGGCTCCAGTGATCCCCGGGCTCTGCCCACCCTTCTCCACAGCCACTTCCGGGCAGAAGCCAGCAAAGCGGCGGCGCAAGCGGTAGGGAGAGAAGAGCTGAGGCCCCAGATCAGCGGCCGCAGGCAAGGTCGCTTAGCGGGCACCCGGCCTGGGTATTGGGGCGCGGGTCGGGGGCGGGGCCGGAGCTCAGGGGTGGGGCCGGAACGGGCGCCTGCGCCATAAAGGCCGTCGCGCGCCCCCGCGCCTTGCTCGCTGCGCGCTGCCAGCCCTCCTTCCTCCTCGGCGCGCGTTCCAGTCCGCGTACCTTCTAGTCCCGCCATGGCCGCTCTCACCCGGGACCCCCAGTTCCAGAAGCTGCAGCAATGGTATCGCGAGCACGGCTCCGAGCTGAACCTGCGCCGCCTCTTCGATGCCAACAAGGAGCGCTTCAACCACTTCAGGTGCGGGCGGGCCGGAGGCGGGGGGCTGCCACGCGCGGCGCCCGGAGCCGGGCACGCGGGGATGGGGTCTGGAGGCGGGGGCAGTGGTGCCCGGGGACCCCCGCTCCCCACCTCCAGGCCATGGACTGGGGCCCAGGCAGAGGCTGCACTTCGTCCTTGGAGTCCCCTTGGAGTGCGTTCCTGGGGTCTTGCGGCCTCTCCGGGGGTCTCGGCGCCGGGTCTGCTTCGTCACGAGGAAAAACGGGCCTCTACATGGGGGCGTTTCCCCTCCCCCACCCCGTGCAGCTCCGGCCATTTGAGCAGAGGCTCCTTTCGCAGTTGTGAGGAGAGGCCCTGGCTGACGCAGCAAGCGGGAAAGGGCTGTCCCTTTCCATCCGCTCCTGGCCACATGGGCTTGGGACCGTTTGCCGGGCGGGCAGCCCGGGCGTGGGGTTTGAGGGAGCTGGGTGGAAGGGTGGAGACGTCGGGCGTGATTCCTGCAGAGGAGACCTGTGCACGACCGGGAAGTGGGAAGGAGCATTGGAGGAAATCATGGGCCGGGGTGTGGCCGAGCGAGCTCTGATCACTGATGCTGGTGCAGGAGGGGCGGAGAGCGACTGTGGCTCTGGACTAGACGTCCCAGTGGCCATCCCTGTCATCTGGATGGGTGCCTGAGTAACTTACGGCAGAGAGTGGAAGCCCTGGGAGGGGGTGGTCCCCGCCTTCAGTCCAGGCTCCTCACACAGGGTCTGCCTGCATCTAAGGTCTGTGAGGATGGCTTCTTTCTCTGTGCTGCTGTTGCAGATCATCCTGGTGGGCCAGCAGGTGACAGACATCACCACTGTGCTGGGTGGCCGTGGCCCTTGTGGGGTGTGGGTCGGGGAGGATGTTTCTTCTGGGAACAGCTCCTGCTCAGGACAGGTCTCCCACTAGGGAGACCAGGGTGTGGTCAGCAGCATCTCCATCTTTCTGCAGCCTGACCCTCAACACCAACCATGGGCATATCCTGCTGGATTACTCCAAGAACCTGGTGACGGAGGATGTGATGCGGATGCTGGTGGACCTGGTAATGTTCTGCTTGGGGAGGTGTAACTGGTAACCGACAGAGTGATGGGCGAGCTGGACTCCTGGGTGTCCCCAGGACCTTAAGTATCTTGAGTCTTTCCTCTCATTAGACCTCGGTGACCTCCTCTGTGCAGGTGAGGCACCTGCCCTGGCTTAGGTTCTAAGCAGCATCCCAGGGACCCCAGTGTCTGATATCTGAGTAGACCCTTCCCAGACAGTGGGAGAGAGAACCAGGCAGCAGCCATCTGTCTGTCTCATTGGGGACAGCACCAAGCCTTGTGTTTGGGGGCTGACACTTGGGGTGGTCAGTTTGGGTGGGACCAGGCCTCAGTATCATCTCTTCCTAGGCCAAGTCCAGGGGCGTGGAGGCCGCCCGGGAGCGGATGTTCAATGGTGAGAAGATCAACTACACCGAGGTGAGCAGGCCCCACATATCCTCTGGGGCCTCCTTCCTTCCCTTTGGGGTTTATCTGACTGTTAGCCACATTACCCTGTGTCTTCACCCCTTCTCTTGGGCAATGCTTTTGCTTAATGAGGGGCCTAAAGGCCTTTTTCCTCCTGCTTGTAGCAGGGCTTTAGGGTGTGTCTTCCACAAGATTGGCCGTCTAGGTTTGGTGAGCTCCTTGGAATGGTTCCCAGTGTCTGCCTGGGAGGAGGACATCTCATACCCAGAGGGAGAGTTTCTCAAGGCTGACATTTTCCTAGAGAAGTTAACTCGAACATATCCTCGCTGCAAGTTTTAGTAGCGACAAGAAGGATCTTAAGTCACTCAAGACTTCAGCCTACTCAAGCAATAGGAGTCAATAGGAAGCAGTGGTGAGGCCAGGCCTGGGGACCTCTGTTCCTGACTCAGTATGGGAGCCAAGCCTGGAGGTATAATGGACACTGAGCACCCAGACTCTGTCCTCATGATGTCATTATCCTCCTCTTACATGTGAGGAGTCTGAGGTTCAGAGGTCACATCCCTTATCTAAGATATCATAGCTGTAAGAGGCAAAATGGAGATTCACACTCAATCTGTCTTGCATTGTGGGTCTAAGCTGAGAGAGGATGCAATCAAGGAAGGCTTTCTGGAGGAGCGCATTCACCTATAAAATGTGGGGCAGAAATGGGGTCTGGCAGGGTGAGGGTGAGGGTGGGGTGGCGTGAAACCTTCCACCTTAGCAAGCCTCTCACTGGGTTGGAATCCCAAGATGATCCTTTTCCTGCCCACCTAGGGTCTTTAGACCTTCCCTCAAGGACTCCTCTGTTGGCTTCAGGCCGTTTCACTCACGTGGCCGGGCCAACCGCCTGGCACCGGTCACAGACTTCAAGTCTGGTTTGGTTCCTGGCAGTTGGTAGTTGTCGGGCTGCTTGGTGAGGGAAGCTTGAGTTGCATACCTTGCTGCAAATCCAAGGAGCTGAGGACACTGCCTAAAAGGTGCCAGCAAACACCGTGGACACGCATTGGGAGGATGAGGTTACTTCAGGCTTAGTGAGCACTCATCTTTGGAAAGCATTTATTTATTTATTTATTCATTCATTTATTTATTTATTTATTTATTTTGAGATGGAGTCTCGCTCTGTCGCCCAGGCTGGAGTGCAGTGGTGCGATCTCGGCTCACTGCAACCTCTCTCTAATGGGTTCAGGCGATTCTCTGCCTCAGCTTCCCGAGTAGCTGGAACTACAGGTGTGTGCCACCCCACCTGGCTAATTTTTGTATTTTTAGTAGAGACAGGATGTCACCATGTTGGCCGGGTGGTCTCGAATTCCTGACCTCAAGTTATCCACCCGCCTTGGCCTCCCAGAGTTCTGGAATTACAGGCTTGAGCCATGGCGCCCAGCTTCTGAAAGCATTTATTGCTTGTTTCTGACATGTGTTGTCACCATTCTCTGCCTTTGCCCACTGTTGCTCTTTTCTCTCACTGTTCATGCCCTGAACACCTATGGCAGGCCCTTTGGGCCTGTTCTAGGCATATATGGGTCTCCACCCCCATCTCCTCCTGACTGTCAGCAGCACATAAGTCCTTGGGGAGCTCCTACTCCTGTAAGCATACAGTGGGTTCTTGGAACAAGATCATGGTGCTAACAGAGACCTCAGGGCCTGCCTGTCTAGTGGATAGAGGGTCGAGCTATGGCACCATGCCTAGCTGGGAGCATAGCTGCCTGGGGTTGAGGGGACAGTCTTTACACCCTGACCCTCATCCCCAGGGTCGAGCTGTGCTGCACGTGGCTCTTCGGAACCGGTCAAACACACCCATCCTGGTAGATGGCAAGGATGTGATGCCAGAGGTCAACAAGGTTCTAGACAAGATGAAGTCTTTCTGCCAGGTAAGTGGCTACTGGGCCGGACTCGTCCTTGGCCATGTGTGAGTATATGGGAATCTGGGATCCCTGAGGGGCAACTTTTCCTCTATTCTTGGAGGCAGGACTCAGGCTCTCATTGCAGCTTAAGGGAGGGGTTGCCTGTGTGATCGCTGACCCTGGGGGTCTTTGCTGAGGCCTGAATTTCTCCTGGCTCTGCTCTGAAGGAACCTACTGCTGGCAGAAGTGGGGGCAGTCTCTTTCCTGAATTACAGACACCTGTGGGCCCATGGTGGCAAATGACAGAGGCTCGAAATGAAAAGTGGGGCCCCAAGGGCCCGGGCGCAGTGGCTCACGCCTATAATCCCAGCACTTTGGGAGGCCGAGGCAGGCAGATCACGAGGTCAGGAGATCAAGACCATCCAGGCTAACATGGTGAAACCCTGTCTCTACTAAAAATACAAAAAAATCAGCCGGGCATGGTGGCGGGTCCCTGTGGTTCCAGCTACTCAGAAGGCTGAGGCAGGAGAATGGCATGAACCCGGGAGACGGAGCTTGCAGTGGGCAGAGATTGTGCCGCTGCACTCCAGCCTGGGCAACAGAGCGAGACTGTCTCAAAAAAAAAAAAAAGAAAGAAATGGGGCACCTGAGAGACGGGACAGTCAGGGAAAGAAGGAGCTTTTTCTTTTTTCTTTCTTTCTTTTTTTTTTGAGATGGAGTCTCACTCTGTCACCCAGACTGGAGTGCATTGATGCGATCTCAGCTCACTGCAACCTCTGCGTCCCGGATTCAAGCGATTCTTCTGCCTCAGCCTCCTGAGTAGCTGGGATTACAATTATGTGCCACCCCGCCCAGATAATTTTTATATTTTTAGTAGAGATGGGGTTTCACCATGTTGGCCAGGCTGGTCTCAAACCCCTGACCTCAGGTGATCTGCCCGCCTCAGCCTCCCAAAGTGCTAGAATTACAGGCGTGAGCCACTGCGCTTGGCTGGAAGGAACTTTTTCTAACCTCTTTTGTCATATGCCCTGATCGCCTAGTCTAGAAATAGATAAAACGTTGTAAAATTTCCTCAACCCTGGCTGGGCGTGGTGGGTGGCTCATGCCTCTGATCCCAGAACTTTGGGAGGCTGAGGCGAGCAGATCACTTGTTGAGACCAGCCTGGCCATCATGGTGAAACCTCATCTCCACTAAAAATATAAAAATTAGCCAGGTATGGTGACACACGCCTGTAATCCCAGCTACTTGGGAGGCTGAGGCAGGAGAATCGCTTGAACCTGGGAAGCAGAGGTTGCAGTCAGCTGTGAGTGTGCCATTGCACTCCAGCCTGGATGACAGAGGGAGACTCTGTCAAAAAAAAAAATCTCCGGCTGGGCACGGTGGCTCAAGCCTGTAATCCCAGCACTTTGGGAGGCCGAGACGGGCGGATCACGAGGTCAGGAGATCGAGACCATCCTGGCTAACGCGGTGAAACCCCGTCTCTACTAAAAAAGAAATACAAAAAACTAGCCGGGCGAGGTGGCGGGTGCCTGTAGTCCCAACTACTCGGGAGGCTGAGGCAGGAGAATGGCCTAAACCTGGGAGGCAGAGCTTGCAGTGAGCTGAGATCCGGTCACTGCACCCCAGCCTGGGCGACAGAGAGAGACTCTGTCTCAAAAAAAAAAAAAAAAATTCCTCATCCCCATTCCCAGCTAACCCTCCAGAAGCAGCCTTTGTAGTTTCCCGTAGCCAGGCGCAGCAGCTCATACTTCTAGTCCCAGCTATTCAGGAGGCTGAGGTGGGAGGATGGCTTGAGCCTGGGAAGTTGAGGCTGCAGTGAGCCATGGTGACACCACTGCACTCCAGTCTGGACAACGGAGCAAGATCCTGTCTCAAGAAATAAATTTAAAAAATAGAAAAGTTTTCTTGTGAAGTCTTCCAGGAAGTTCCTGTGCACGTACACATCTGTCACCTCCTTTTCGAAACATGTACACACGTGCACATGCATGCGGTTTGGTTTTCTGCCTGCTCTTCTGCAGCTTATTTCCACCTGGAAGTATGTAAGCGGTGTCCGTGTGTCAGTGACAGTGCATGTAACATGCCTCCTTTTCCTTGTGTGTAGGGTGGTAGGGGTTGCCTCAGAGACCAGCTAAGTTTCCCCACATCAAGCACTTGCCTCAGTGTCTATCCTAGGGCTGATTCTGCAGGGGTGGGTTGGCAGACGTCCTCAAGCCTGGAGAATGAGGGTGATGTGGGTGTGTCTGTGTGGGCTATGCATGCGCCAAGGGTGATCATCCAAGCTCTTGTCAGCTGTGATCATTTGCTGCTTGTCCTAGGAGCAGTGGCCTCCACATGTGGCTGGTCAACGTCTGGTTACTTTGGCCAAGAGCCACTTTCAGACCTGAAAATGGGCTGGGCACGGTGGTTTATGCCTGTAATCCTAGCACTCTGGGAGGCTGGGCAGTTGGATCATTTGAGGTCAGGAGTTTTGAGATCAATCAACATGGTGAAACGCCGTCTCTACTAAAAGTACAAAAAGTTACCTGGGCATGGTGGCGAGCACCTGTAATATCAGCTACTGGGGAGTCTGAGGCAGGAGAATCTCTTGAGCCTGGGAGGCGGAGGTTGCAGTGAGCCAAGATCACACTACTGCACTCCAGCCTAGGTGACGGAGTGAAACTCTGCCTCAAAAAAAAAAAAAAAAAAAAAAACCCATCTCTGCAAAAAATAAATAAATTAGCCAGGCATGCTGATGTGTCCCAGCTACTTGGGAGGCTGAGGTGGGAGGATTGCTTGAGCCTGGGAGGTTGAGGCAGCTCGAGTGACAGAGTGAGACGCTTCCCAGGGCAAGGAAGTTGTGGGGTCCTGATGGGAATCTGGATTTCCAGAATGTCATTTAGGGTGGTCAGTCCATGTGACGGGCTTTGGGCCTGCGGCAGGGCCTTTCCAGCCATCTGCTGTGAGTGGCAGAGCCAAAGTGCATTAAAAGCCTATTGCTGTGTGATCGGGTTGGGTGCGCTCAGCCATGCCACATGGCGAGGGTGTCACTGCACCGTTTGGGGTGCTGTTTCCAGGAAAGCCTTCCTTTAAAGCTGGCCACTGGAGTACGTGACTCAGGCTGATAGGGTATTTATAGTTCACAAAAAGTTGCTGAACGGCAGCAATCCCCCGGTGAGGAACATTCCTCATGGCTGTACTCTCCAAAGTTTGCCAAGATTGGGTGAAGACGTTCACTGTGACCTTGATTGTAGTGGCAAAACCTGAAACCAAGCTGTACTCATTTATCAGGGGACTTATCAAGTAGAGTCAGCATATATTCATATACTGTCATCCGGGGCACCGTTAGGAATCAGGGAGCTACAGTTGGACTGACTTGCCATGCTGTTCAGGATGGACTGGGAAGTTGAAAAAGGAAGTTGCAGAATTGGTGGGTATGGTAAAGCCTCATTTGGTCAAATGAAAGCTGGATGTAATTGTAATAAAGATAGACACATTTGGCTGAGTGTGGTGGCTCACACCTGTAATCCCAGCACCTTAGGAGGCCAAGGTGGGTGGACCACGAGGTCAGGAGTTCAAGACAAGACTGGCTAACATAGTGAAACTCCGTCTCTGCTGAAAAAAAAAAAATACAAAAAAGTTAGCCAGGCATGGCGGCGCGTGCCTGTAGTCCCAGCTACTCGGGAGGCTGAGGTGGGAGAATCACTTGAACCCAGGAAGGGGAGATTGCGGTGAGCCAAAATCACGCTACTGTACTGCAGCTTGGGCAACAGAGTGAGACTTTGTCTCAAAACTTAAAAAAAAAAAAAAAAAAAAGACACATTTTTCCTCTGGGATGCTTCATTATAACAAACCTTTGACAGTCACGGAAGGAGATTTGTTTTTTTTTTTTTTTGAGGCAGAGTCTCGCTCTGTCACCCGGACTGGAGTGCAATGGCATGGTCTCGGCTCACTCAACCTGTGCCTCCCAGGTTCAAGTGATTCTCCTGTGTCGGCCTTCCCAGTAGCTGGGATTACAGTCACATGCCACTACGCCTGGCTAATTTTTGTATTTTTAGTAGAGACGGGGTTTCACCATGTTGGTCAGGCTGGTCTTGAACTCCTGATCTCAAGTGATCCACCCGCTTTGGCCTCCCAGAGTCCTGGGATTACAGGTATGAGCCACCACGCCCAGCTGAGACTTGCTTTTTCTAACCTCTTTTGTTATACACCCGTGAGGGAGAGTTGAGAAGTTGAACAACTTATTTTATTTCTTTCTGTACTGATGGAAATTTTTCCATGGTTTATTTAAAGAAAAAGTAGGGCCAGGCACAGTTGCTCACCTCTGTAATCCCAGCCCTTTGGGAGACAGAGGCAAGAGGATTGCTTGAGGCCAGGAGTATAATACCAGCCTGGGCAACATAACAAGACCTTGCCTTTTAAAAAAAAAGTTAAAAGTTAGCCAGCTGTGGTGGTATGCACCTATAGTCTTGGCTACTTAGGAGGCTGAGGCAGGAGAATTGCTTGAGCCCAGGAGTTTGAAGCTGCAGTGAGCTATCATCATACTCCTGCATTCCAGGCCGAGCAACAGAGCACGACCGTGTCTTTAAAACCTAAATCCAGCAAAGTGCAGTGGCTCGTGTGTAATCCCAGTATTTTGGAAGGGTGAATCAGATCACTGCAGGCCAGGAGTTCGAGACTAGTTTGGGCAACATAGACCCTGTCTCTTTTTTCTTTTTTTTTGAGACGGAGTCTCGCTCTGTTACCCAGGCTGAAGTGCAGTGGCGCGATCTCGGCTCATTGCAAGCTCCGCCTCCTGGGTTCACGTCTTTCTCCTGCCTCAGCCTCCTGAGTAGCTGGAACTACAGGTGCCCGCCACCGCGCCCGGCTAAGTTTTTGTATTTTTAGTAGAGACTGGGTTTCACCATGTTAGCCAAGATGGTTTCCATCTCCTGACCTCGTGATCTGGCTGCCTTGGCCTCCCAAAGTGCTGGGATTATAGGTGTGAGCCACCGTGCCTAGCCATTTTTTTTTTTTTTTTAGACAGAGTTTCTCTCTTTCGTCCAGGCTGGAGTGCAATGGCCTGATCTTGGTTCATTGCACCCTCTGCCTCCTGGGTTCAAACAGTTCTCCTGCCTTAGCCTCCAGAGTAGCTGGGATTACAGGTGCCTGCCACCACACCCAGCTAATTTTTGTATTTTTAGTAGAGATGAAGTTTCACCATGTTGGCCAGGCTGGTCTCGAACTCCTGACCTCATAATCTGACCACTTTGGCCTCCCAAAGTGCTGGGATTACAGGCGTGAGCCACTGTGCCCAGACTATTTTTGTTTTAATTTAAAAATAATAATTTATAGTCTGGATGCTGTGGCTCACACCTGTAATCCTAGCACTTTGGGAGGCTGAGGTGGGCGGATCACTTCAGGTCAGGAGTTTGAGACCAGCCTGGCCCACATGGCAAAACCCGTCTCTACTAAAAATACAAACAAAATTAGCTGGGGGTGTGGCAGGCACCCGTAATTCCAACTGCTCGGGAGACTGAGGCAGCAGTATCATTTGAACCTAGGAGGTGGAGGTTACTGAGAGCCGAGATAGTGCCACTGCACTCCAACCTGGGTGACAGAGCGAGACTCCGTCTCAAAAAAAAAAAAATTATTATTATTATTATTTATAGCTGGGCATGGTGTTGTACGCCGGTAGTTCCAGTTACTTGGGAAGCTGAGGCAGGAGAATTGCTTGAACCTGGGAGGTGGAGGTTGCCGTAAGCTGAGATCGCACCACTGTACTCTAGCCTGGGTGACAGAGCAAGATTCTGGAAAAAAAAAAAAAAAAAAAAATTTAAAAGAAAAAATTGCTGGATCTTATTAGTGTGTACTAATTTTTTATTGATGTGTGATAAATTATTCCAAAATTTAGCAACTAGAAGCAACAATCACCATCTCTTTAGGTGGGGAATTTGCAGTGGCTGTGTTTGGAGTAGTGGCTCTGATCTTCTAAGGTTGCAATCAAGATGTTGGCTAAAGATGTGGTCATTTGAAGGCTTGATGGGGGCTGGAGGGTCTGCTTTGAAGATGGCTCACTAGCACTGCTGGCTTTGGGAGGCAGACAATTCAAGTGTCCTCATGACAACGCAGCTTATTTCTCCCAGAGTGAGTGATCCAATAGAGAGCAAGGCAGATGCCTGGAGGTCTTTTGTGACCTCACGTCAGGATTCACGCTCTTTTTTTTTTTTTTTTTTTTTTTTTTTTTTTTTTTTTTGAGATGGAGTTTCACTCTTGTTGCCCAGGCCAGAGTACAATGGCGTGATCTCGGCTCACCGCAACCTCCAGTCCTGGGCTCAAGCGATTCTCCTGCCTTAGCCTCCTGAGTAACTGGGATTACAGGTACCTGCCACCATGACCGCCCTTTTTTTTTTTTACATTTATTTTTTTAGTAGAGATGGGGTTTCACCATTTTGGCCAGGCTGGTCTCGAACTTCTGATCTCAAGTGATCTGCCTGCTTCGCCCTCCCAAAATGCTGGGATTACAGGGTGAGCCACCACGCCCAGCTACACTCTTTCATTTCTATAATACCGTGTTGGTGTTACAGATCAGCTCTGGTCACTGTGGGAAGGGACTGCACCAGCGGGTTAATGCCAGGAAGCAAGGACCACTGGTCACCATCTCAGAAGGTGGGTGGCTGTCATAGTCCTGCTTCTGGCACCTAGTGGTTGATTTGTGTTCCTTCCACACACAAACACCCCACTTAACTTTCTCCTAAGTCCATATTCTGTTACAGTATCAGAAGTCTAGAACCTCATCTTGTCAAGTACAGGTGTGGTAGTACCTGCATTTCCTTTAGTACAACTTGAGTGTAGTTCCTTTCAATCTGAAGACATGTGAATTTAAAGAGACAAATTATCTACCCCTCAGACACCCAACATACAATGGCGAGGTGGGCATAGGATGACTAGTATGTATGGGATAATTTTTTTTTCTTTTCTTTCTTTTTTATTTTTTGAGATAGGGTCTCACTCTGTCGCCCAGGCTGTAGTGCAGTGGTGCGTGCAATCACCACTCACTGCAGCCTCGAACTCCTGGGCTCAAGCAATCCCCCACCTCAGCCTTCTGGGACTACAGGCACATGCCACCATGCCTTGTTACTTTTTTATTTTTTGTAGAGATGAGGTCATGCTATGTTGCCCAGGCTAGTTTTTAAACTCTTGGGCTCAAGTGATCCTCCTGCCTCAGTTTCCCAGTAAGTGCTGAGATTATAGGCATGAGTCACTGAGTCATGTATATTTAGGTTTTTATTATGACAACACTGTACTTTTGGTACCAGAATCTGTATTAGTTATCTGTCATTGTTTAACAAATGACATGAAAACTTGGCTTAAAACAGCAATAAACTTTTTTTTTGAGACAATCTTGCTCTGTTGCCCAGGCTAGAGTGCAATGGCACAATCTCAGCTCACTGCAACTTCTGCCTCCCGGGTTTCAGCAGTTCTCCTGTCTCAGCCTCCCCAGTAGATGGGATTACAGGGTCACGCCGTCATACCTGGATAATTTTTGTATTTTTTCTTTTAGTAGAGATGGGGGTTCACCATGTTGGCCAGGCTGGTCTTGAACTCCTGACCTTGTGATCCACCTGCCTCAGCCTCCTAAAGTGCTGGGATTACAGGTGTGAGCCACCATGCCGGGCTTAGCAGTACTTTTATTACCTCACAGTGTCCGTGGGTCAGAAGTTTGGGAGTGGCTTACCTGGTTAGTCTTGGTTTGGAGATCTCTCATGAGGCTTTAGTCAAGATGTTGGCCAGCGCCCTGGTTACTGGAAGGTTTGATGGGTTTGGAGGACTCCCTCTAAGGTGTCCTATAAACAGGAAGCGAGTTGGCAGTGACTGTTGGAAAAAGGCCTCAGTTCTCTGCTGCGTGGGCTTCTTTATGGAACTCTTTTGAGTGTCTTCACAGCATCATAGACGGCTTCCCCAAAAGCTAGTCATCCAAGAGAGCAAAGCAGAAACTGCAGGTTCTCTGAAGTCACATTTCACCCCTTTTGCAGTCTCCTGGTGGGTGCATAGGTCACCCCTCCCAGCACAGGTGGAAGCTATGCAGGGGCATGAGTTCCAGGAAGCAGGGATCACTGGCGTCTGATTGGAGACTGGCTGCAGGTCTGATACTCCTTTCCCCGGCATAGCCCAGTCACAGTTTTCAGCATTTCACATCTCTTGGTCTCTGGCATAGTAGATTCTGCTGAGTTATCCCTGGTTTTGCAAATTCTGACAGTGTTGCTGTAAGGTAGGGATGTCTCACTGTTGTAACCAGGAAATAGTCTAGTTGGTGGTGAGTGTGGCAGGGGCCACTATGGTCTCCAGAGACTCCTAGGCCTTGCATAGTGGCTCACACCTGTAATCCCAACGCTTTGGGAGGTCAAGATGGGAGGATTATTTGAGGCCAGGAGTTAGAGACCAGGCTGGGCAACATAGCAAGACACCGTCTCTACAAGAAATAAAATAGGCTGTGTGTGGTGGCTCACACCTGTAATCCAAGCACTTTGGGAGGCTGAGGCAGGCGGATCACCTGAGGTCAGGAGTTTGAGACCAGCCTGGCCAACACGGCGAAACCCCGTCTCTACTAAAAATAGTAAAAATTAGCTGGGTGTGGTGGCAGGTGCCTGTAATCCCAGCTACTTGGGAGGCTGAGGCAGGAGAATCGCTTGAACCCTGGAGCCTGGAGGTGGAGGCTGCAGTGAGCTGAGATCGTGCTGTTGCACTCCAGCCTAGGCGACAGAGTAAGACTCTGTCTTAGGGAAAAAAAAATGGCTAAGGCAGAGCATTTTGTTCTGTTTTTGGAGTCAGGATCTTCCTCTGTCACCTAGGCTGGAGTACAGTGTTGGCAATCTTAGCTTGCTGCAGCCTCAACTTCCTGGGCTTAAGCAATTCTCCTGTCTCAGCCTTGAGCCACCCTTCCTGGCCCCTAAGGCACAGTTTTAAAAATAAATAAATAGCGGGGCACGGTGGCTCACACCTGTAATTCCAGCACTTTGGGAGGCTGAGCTGGGCAGATCACTTGAGGCCAGTAATTCGAGACCAGCCTGGCCAACATGGCAAAACCCCGTCCCTACTAAAAATACAAAATAATTAGCTAGGCATGGTGGTGGCACAGGCCTGTAGTCCCAGCTACTCAGGAGACTAAGGCATGAGTATTGTTAGAACCCAGAAAGTAGAGTCTCTGTCTCAAAAAAAAAAAAAAATTAAAAATAAATAAGCCAGGCATGGTTGCTCAAGCCTGTAAACCCAGCACTTTGGGAGGCCGAGGCGGGTGGATCACGAGGTCAGGAGTACGAGACCATCCTGCTAACACAGTGAAACCCCATCTCTACTAAAAATTAAAAAAAAATTAGCTGGGCATGGTGGCGGGCACCTGTATAGTCCCAGCTACTCAGGAGTCAGGCAGGAGAATGGCATGAACCCGGGAGGCAGACGTTGCGGTGAGCCGAGATCGTGCCACTGCACTCCAGCCTGGGCAACAGAGCAAGACTCCGTCTCAAAAAAAAAAAATAATAATTGTAAATTAAAAAAATAGAGGCACCTGCGAGGGCCTGAAAGCTGGGACTGAGGAACCAGGACATGGCAGTAATGATGTTTTTGAACAGCAGCTTATGTCTGGGGGTTTGGGCTGACGGCATCTTCCCCCCTGTGCCAGCGTGTCCGGAGCGGTGACTGGAAGGGGTACACAGGCAAGACCATCACGGACGTCATCAACATTGGCATTGGCGGCTCCGACCTGGTGAGGAGAAAACTGCCTTGGGGTAGGGTGGGAGTCTGGGCTGTTGTTCCCACCCAGGTCCTTACTTTCTCCGGGATGGGACCTGGCTGTCTCCACTTTTTGTGGACTCTGAATTCTTATTCTCTGATGCTGTGTCTCCTGCCAGGGACCCCTCATGGTGACTGAAGCCCTTAAACCATACTCTTCAGAAGGTCCCCGTGTCTGGTATGTCTCCAACATTGATGGAACTCACATTGCCAAAACCCTGGCCCAGCTGAACCCCGAGTCCTCCCTGTTCATCATCGCTTCCAAGGTATGAGCGCCAAAAACTTCCCGGCCCCTGGCCGTGTGTGTGTTGGGGCAGGGAGGGACGGCTGTTTTGCTGTTCCCCTGGCCATTGGTCCCTCTTGGTGGGTTCCGAGTGAACCATGGTTTGTGGTTCAGGTCAGTACAGCTGCCCTAGACTGTTTCCATGCCTGGCAGCAAATAAGGTTGACTGATGAAAGCCTGAACACATCAGTCTGAAGCTTTGTGTCTTGACCACACCCACTCACCTTGCGGCATCTCTGCTCAGTCTGGGACTGCTCACCACTTTCTTACAGACCTGTTCTTTATGCCTGCTCCTGTTTTTTGTTTTGTTTTTGAGACAGAGTCTGGCTCTGTCACCCAGGCTTGAGTGTAGTGGCGCAATCTCGGCTCACTGCAATCTCTGTCTCCTGGGTTTCAAGCAATTCTCCTTTCTCAGCCTCCCAAGTAGCTCCCAGCACACCACCACACCTGGCTAATTTTATTATTTATTTATTTATTTATTTGTTATTTTTTAATATAGATGGGGTTTCGCCATGTTGGTCATGCTGACCTTGAACTCCTGACCTCAGGTGATGCGCCCCCCCTCGGCCTCCCAAAGTGCTTCCAAAGCATGTCCAGCCACGCTTGCTCCTTTCTGATCTCAGAGCCATGCCCTGATAATAGAGGGGTTTTGTTTGCTGTTGTTTATGCTCTATTTACTCACATGAATGTACATAAAATATGAAGAATTCCATCTGGGCCGGGCGCGGTGGCTCAAGCCTGTAATCCCAGCACTTTGGGAGGCCGAGGCGGGTGGATCACGAGGTCAGGAGATCGAGACCCTCCTGGCTAACACGGTGAAACCCTGTCTCTACTAAAAATACAAAAAACTAGCCAGGCGGGGTGGCGGGCGCCTGTAGTCCCAGCTACTCGGAGGCTGAGGCGGGAGAATGGCGGGAACCCGGGAGGCGGAGCTTGCAGTGAGCCGAGATCGTGCCACTGCATTCCAGCCTGGGTGACAGAGCGAGACTCCGTCTCAAAAAAAAAAAAAAAAAAAAGAATTCCGTCTGAATTCTGAGATACCTTCCAGCCTGGGCCGAAGAGAGCCTCAGGCTGACTGCAGCCCTCCAGGGGAGAAGCTGTGGCCTTTGACCTGCAGGCTTAGGGTCGGGGGTGTGTGTTTACCAGCCTCCCTCCTCTGGTTTTAAAGAGTTGGAATCTCAGGAGGTTATGTGGCGTCACTGTCACTGACCTGCAAATACTGCTCCATGTGACAACTGGGCATTGCCTTGGCCTCTGCTGCTGAGCCCTGGCTCGAGGCTGCACCCACCCCTGAGCTCGGGCGCCCACTGCTATTCTCTTCGGTTGCAGACCTTTACTACCCAGGAGACCATCACGAATGCGGAGACGGCAAAGGAGTGGTTTCTCCAGGCGGCCAAGGATGTGAGTGGGCTATAGGGCCTCCCTCGTGGTCAGCCTCTGGACTGGGAAAAGCAGGGTGGACCCCTGAGTGACCAAGTCTGGCCCTGTCTCTCCTGAAGTTGGAAGCGGAAGGTGGCCTTGCCAGTGCCTGCCTTTGCTAGATGAGATGATTGTTCATCTTGGCTTTGCCAGACCCAGCCTTGCAGATATGACAGAACCTGCTCTCGCGGGCTGACAGCCCTTGTGTTGCCCTTTCTCTAAGGTTCTTTGGTGCAGCAGGGACTCTTGGCCACACCTATTTTATAGGGGAGGGATGTCCCTGAGCCCCGCATGCTTGTAAGATGGGATGAGCAGGCAGCCTGTGACCCATCTGCTTTCTTGACCTTGACCTCAATGTGGGCCTCCTTCAACAGTCTCAGAACCAGGGACTGGGAATCTCAGTCCCATGCAGGGCCTTGGTTCCTCTAGTGATGGGGAGTGACTGCCCCTTGTCTCCCTGGGCTGGATTTGGTAACTTGGCTCTGTCTTTTGTAGCCTTCTGCAGTGGCGAAGCACTTTGTTGCCCTGTCTACTAACACGGTAGGTGCCCCTGTGATCCCCTGTACTGCCTTCCTGGGAGGGCCCAGCATGTCTAGGTCATGGCCTCTCAGAGACGTGGTTCATAGGTCTGGTGGATCTTGGCTTGGCTGATGGTATGGAAGGGTTGGCTGCCTGTAAGCTGCAAGCCTTCCTTGCCTTTTCCACATTTACCCATTCAACCTCTGCAGCCTTGAGGAGAGAGGCTTGGAGTCAGCGGGATCACGATAACCCCTTTTTCCATCTCCCAGGCCTGAGTGATACCCAGAACCCTCCATACACATGACCTTCCTAGGCCTCTGTGTGCAGCATCTCCCCAAATGGGACATGCTGGGTAGGGGTGGAGGATGCATTCCATTTTTCACATAAGTACATAAAGCCCCAATGAAGGGAGGTGACACTTTGCCCCCTACTTAGTGATTGTTGTTTTGTGTGTGTGGTGTTTTTTTTTTTTTTTTTTTTTTTTTTTTTTTTTTGAGACAGTCCGCTTTGTTGCCCAGGCTGGAGTTCAGTGGCGAGATCTTGGCTCCTTGCAACCTCTGCCTTCCAGGTTCAAGTGATTCTCATGCCTTAGCCTCCTGAATAGCTGGGATTACAGGTGCACGCCACCATGCCCGGCTAATTTTTATATTTTTAGTGGAGATGGGGTTTCACCATGTTGGCCAGGCTGGTCTCTAATTCCTGACCTCAAGTGATCCGCCCACCTCGGCCTCCCAAAGTGCTGGGATTACAAGTGTGTGCTACTGTGCCCAGCCTATTTTTTGAGACAAGGTCTCGCTCTGTCACCCAGGCTGGAATGTGATCTTGTGGTGCGATCTTGGCTCATTGCAAGCTTTGCCTCCTGGGTTCAAGCAATTTTCATGCCTCAGCCTCCTGACTAGCTGGGATTACAGGCACCCACTACCACATCCAACTAATTTTTGTATTTTTGGTAGAGACAGGGTTTCGCCATGGTGGCCAGGCTAGTCTCGAATTCCTGACCTCAAGTGATCTGCCCACCTCGGCCTCCCAAAGTGTTGGGATTACAGGCATAAGCCACCGTACCCGGCCCACTCAGCGATTGTATGAGTAGGTGATGCCAGAATTAGAACCTCGGTCACCTGCCCCCCAGTTCTCACAGTCTGCCTGGCCCCAAGGTTGTGCAGGCTCAGCAGGGCATGGCAGAGTAAAGGATGTTCCAGGAGTGACAGCAGCAGTCAGCCAGTGGGCACTGTGCTGTGTCAGAGCTGGGGACCACACCCACATCACTCCCTCCCACCCCCTCCACCATTACCCCTACATCTCTGCCTCCCACTGACTGGTCAGCAGGGCTTCTCCTCCTGTGGGGAATAGGTAAGGGGTTGCTGGCCCTGTCTGCCTTGGGGACCAGAATACCTGATGGGTCCTCAGAGCTTCTTGGTGCAGTCACCCTCCCACACATGGGAAGGGCTGGGTGACTGTCCAGCCTATGTGTGGTTGCCTGGCCTGGTAGGTGGCCCCTGCCCATGCTCGGGTCCCAGTCCTAGGTTCGGTTCCTAGATGCCCTGAGGCGTCATGCTCTGGTGTCCCAGACAGGCCTGGGTGAGAGCTGTTGCAGAGCAGTGTGTGAGCCAGTTCCTCACACGGGGTTATAGCTGCCCTCAGCAGGGGGCTTTACAGGTGCAGCGTCACTGGTGTGCCGGTCATGGACTGACCTGGTGTCTATCTTGGGGTGGGCAGATCCTGGGCCCTGCCCTCGACTCACTGACTGCTCCAGCCCTGCCCCATCCCTGGCTCTGGGGAAGGTGAGGCTCAGCTCACAGAGCATAGCTCCCTGCCTCCTGGAGCTCCTGTTTCCATCCTACTAGCAAATGCTTCCTTTCATTTCTCTCCCTTTGTTTGTTTGTTTGTTTTTTTTTTTTTTTTTGTAGACCAAAGTGAAGGAGTTTGGAATTGACCCTCAAAACATGTTCGAGTTCTGGGATGTAAGTACAAGCACTTCTGCACTGGGTGAATTAAGTGTCCTTTGCCAAATCATGGCCGTTGAGGGGCCCATGAGGTCAGGTCAGTGTTTATTGAGTACCTGCTGCATACCTAGCTTGGGGAAAGGTAGGCCCTCAGAGAGGCTTGGAGGACAAGAGCAACCCAGGCAGGATGAGGGCTCCACTTCCACCTGAGGGTGGGCTAAGCTTGCATTGCCAGATGACACTCCCTTGGGTGCCTGCCTGCAACACCCACTGTGGGGTAACCCGAGTCCCCCTTGCCCCCCTCACAGAGTTGAGGTTGTGAGTTATTCTCAGTGATGACCTTTCTCTGAACTGCAGCCACCATCTGTAAAGGCCAAGGGGCAGGGTGAGGCATGAGGTATGACCGGGTAGGCCTGGAACAGAGCAACAGGAGCTGCAGGAGGAGCTGGGGGTGGCGTAAGGAGGCGCCAGGCTGGGGCAGCTTGTAGAGCAAACCCTGCCTTGAGTGACAGGGCTGCAGACCCCTCTGTAGCAACAGGTGGTCCATGGGACCACCTCTGCTGGAGCCGAACAGTGAGCTGCAGCTTTCCTTGTGCACTTAGCTGAGCTCAGCAGTGGTGTGAGGAGGGCTCTGGCTGTGAAGCCTGGGGTGCAGGGGTGCAGTGCAGGGTGTGGTGTGGGCGCTGTGAATGCTGTGGGCATGGCCAGGCTTAGGTGCAGGGTCTAACACTGTGGCAGGCGCAGCAGAGAGGGCATTGCCCATTTGGTGGTTTTCCCACCTGGGGCTGTTTCCAGGCGTTTGGACTGGAGGCCCTTTGCTTGGTGATGGCATCCACAGACATAACCTTGTTCCTTTGAAAGCTCTAGGGGCCTTTTGCTACCGGGGTCTGGGAGAGAATGAAGCCCTAATGCCTTAAGCCATCCACTGTGTATAATGAGTTAACTTCTTTCTAGAATGAGACTAGTTACATACCATCCTTGGAAGAATTGACAAGAGTCACTCAAGTCATTTTCTGCATCCTGTGGCTCAGATGCGGAACCCGGGTCAAGAGAGACTGTGCGGCTTCTAATAAATGTTGCATGCCTGATACTGGAGGGCAGGCACCTTCCACCTCCTCCTTGGGATCTGGAGCCTGAGCAGGTGGTGGGCAGAGATGTGTGGGTGCTGCTGCCGGCCAAGGAGCCAAGCAGATCGGGGGTGTCCTTGCTCGTCACCACCCAGCGTACAGAGATGAGTTAGGTTGTGGCTTAAGGAGAGGATGGGTCTGGCCTCCCAGGTAAGGCCTAGGAATGATATTTAGGCACAGGAACATGGGGCCAGGGCTGGCTGGTGATTCCTAAGCGGAGGCTTCCTGGGCCAGGCTAGACAGACCACAGGGGATGGAGGAGGGATCTGCCTGAGTTACTAGAGTATCCTGCTGAATCCAGAAGGTGATTATCTGAAGAACCCAGGGATAGGAGCAGGTGAAGTTCCTGGAGGTAGGGTCTCGGGTGAGCTACAGCCATCAGCTCAGGCCTAGGGATGCAGTCCCGGCTCTCAGGTGAGATCAGAAGAGTCTTGTCTGGTAGTGGTAATTCTTGGTCCGCCAGGGCCAGTTGTGGGGCAGCCTTGGGTGTCAGGATCATGCAGGGGGGTGGTGGGAAACCGCGGGGTCTCTCAGGGCTCAGTCAGAGTCAGCACAGGGCCAGTTTTGGCTGGGGAGGCCCGAAGCGGAGCCAGAGCAGATCCAGGTGAGTTCTGAGGAGGAGCCAGGGCAGAGAGAGGGACCCATGGGTCTGTGAATTCTGGAGGAGAGGCAGGTATTTAGAGATGGTTCTGTCAGGTGGAGTCTGAGGAGCCAAAGCTATGTATGTGCGTATGTCAGCCGGGCTCTGTGGGAGGTGGTGTAGACCTATGGCATGGGACAGGTGTGCACGCTGGGATCTCTGGCCGGTTCTGGAAAGTGAGGATCAGGTAGTGGGTGGCTGATTGCTCGAGTGGGGTGTTTAGAACCCAGGATTAGGGACACACGGGTCAGCACCTGCTTCTCAGCATCCTGACTGGGTGTGATGGGCAGAGCTCAGGGCGTCAGAGGCCTCTGAGAATTCGTGACTGAAGTCCAAGTCTGTGGCGTCAGGGTCTGCAGAGCCCAGATGCGGGAGAGGTAGGAATGTACCTGGTGATAGGAGGCAAGGACAGGGGAGCTGGGGCAGGTGAGGCAGGCAGGTGGCATGAGGAGCTGTGCTGGGTGGGTGTGGTCTGAGTGGCTCAGGGTGAGTAAAGGTCCAGAGACCTGAGTCTGCAGGGCAGACGTCAAGGCTGAGCCAGTCAGACAGTGTTTGTTACCACTGGGCTCTCACCAGGCTCCCTCAGGCTGAGGTCAGCAGCCAGTGATCTGTCATGTGTGAGGAAAGTGTCTGTTCAGGTTAGGTGTGTATAGTGCAGCCTTTCAGAGCTGCGTCTGTCTGAGGTCCCAGGAGCTGGAATCAGACAGGTTTGTATGGCTGGGTTTCTAGGGGAGGCCTGAGGAGCCAAGACTCTACTCAGGTAGGCAGAACTGGACCAGTCCGGTAAGGACGTTGGAGCTAAAGATAGGCAGACAGGTTGAGCTGGGTCTGACAAGTGAGGCTGGAGATCCATGATTGGGTCCAGGTTGGAGCTGTGTCCTCAGGCGATGTCTGAGCAGCTCTGGTGGGTGAGCCTGGGAAGAGACCAAAAAGCTGGAGTCAGACAAAGGGACGACGAACTGCATCCATCTGAAAGGTGAATGAAGCCTGGGTCTGGTCGAAGTACGTAGAGCAGTTCCAGCAGGCGAGGTTTCAGGGGTTAAGGTGAGACATGGGTATGTATTTTTGGGTCTCACAGGTAAGGTGTGAGCCACTGAGGTCAGGCCCTGGTTTGTATCCCAAGTCTGAGAAGCATGATGGGTAGAGTTTGTCAGGTGACATCTGTGAAACCAGGGGCACACATAGGTAGGTTGACCAGAGCAGCCATAGTCAAGCTAATTAAACTATCCTGCAGTTGAGGTCAGGCACAGGTGGAGAGAATGATCTATCACGTGAGGCCCAAGGAGTCGGGGTTAGGCTCATCTACAAAGACCTGGATGTGGTAGACAACCTCTGAGGATATGAAGTGAAGGCAGGTGGATAGAGCCAGGTCTCAGGAGGGTCTGAGGTGCTGGGATCTGGCACAGTGAGCAGGTCTGGATTTCCTAGGTGGTGTCAAGACAGGTGGGAAGGCCAGACACAGTGGCTCATGCCGGTAATCCCAGCACTTTGGGAGGCCAAGGCAGGCAGATCACTTGAAGTCAAGAGCTCGAGACCAGCCTGGCCAGCACAGCGAAACCCCATTTCTACTAAAAATACAAAAATTAGCCAGGCGTGGTGGTGCATGCCTACAGTCCTAGCTGCTTGGGAGGCTGAGGCACCAGAATTGCTTGAACTGGGGAGGGAGAGTGAGCCAAGATAGTGCTACTGCACTCCAGCCTGGATGACAGTGAGACTCTATCTCAAAAAAAAAAAAAAACAAAAACAAACAGAGGTCGGGTCGGGTGTGGTGGCTCACGCCTGTAATTCCATCACTTTGGGAGGCCAAGGTGGGTGGATCATCTGAGATCAGGAGTTCAAGACCAGTCTGGCCAACATGGTGACGGGTGAAACCCCATTTCTACTAAAAAATACAAAAATTAGCTGGGTGTGGTGGCACGTGCCTGTAATCCTAGCTACTCAGGAGGCTGAGGCAGGAGAATCGCTTGAACCTGGGAGGCAGAGTTTGCAGTGAGCCGAGATCATGCCACTACACTGCAACTTGGGCAGTGAGAGTGAAATTTCATCTCAAAAAAAAAAAAGGAAAAAGATGGGTGGGTAGAAGTTCATCTCCTGGGTGAGACTGAGGAGCTGTGGTCAGCCACAGGTAAGTGGGCATGTGGAATTGAGTTTCTTGGGTGAGGTTTTTGGAGCCTGGTCCAGGTACATCTCTTCGGGTCCATCAGGTCTGAAGAACAGGAGTTAAACACAGGTGTGTAGAGCAGGGTTTGGCAGGTAAGGTCTTTGGAGCCAGAATCAGGGCAGCTTCACAAAGCTGGGTGTGTTCATGAGACCTAAAAAGTGTGTAGGATGAGATAAGAGCAGCTGAGGTGTGAAGTAGAGGTAGGCAGAGCTGGCCCACAAGGTACAAGCTCAGGGACCCTCACCACATGCAGGTAGGGGGTGCTGGTCCACCAGGTACAAGCCCAGGAGCCAGCATCGAGCACAGGTAGGCAGATCACCAGGTATGATCTGAAGAGCCAACATCAGGCTCAGGTAGGTAGATCTAGCATGCCAGGTATACTCCGAAGAGCCAGAGTCAAACACAGGTAGGTAGAGGTAGTCTTTTAGGTGTGGTTTAAGGAGCCAAGGTCAAGTACAGGTAGGTAGAGCTGGCCCACTGGGTGTGGTTTGAGGAGCCAGGGTAAGCACAGGTAGGCAAAGCTGGCCCACCAGGTATGGTCTGAGGAGCCAGGGTCAGGCTCAGGTAGGTAGAGCTGCCTGCCAGGTATGGTCTGAAGAGCCAAGATCAAGTACAGGTAGGTATTCTGGGTCACTAGGTGTAGTCAGAACCCAGGGTCAAGCTCAGGTAGGTAGAGATAGCCTTTCAGGTGTGGTCTGAGGAGCCAGAGTCAAGCACAGGTAGGCAGAGCTGGCCCACCATGTGTGGTCTGAGAAGCCAGGGTCAGGCAGGTAGACAAAACTGGTCTGCCAGTAGTCTCTTGAAGGAGAGCTGAGGAGTTAGGATTGAATGCAGGTAGATAGAGTTGGCTCTTTCAGGAGTTGGATTCAGGCACAGGAATGTGCCCCTGGGTGTTTGAGGTGAAGCCTGAAGAACCAGAGTTGATCCTAGGTGTACAGAATGGCCTCTCAGGTCAAGCCCATAGCATGGGGGTCTCCACAGGCAGGCAGAACATTGCGGGTTTCCTACAAGGTCTGTGGCCCCTAAGTTAGACGTGAGTAGGTAGATGTATCTCTCTCAAGCAAGGACTTTGTAGCTAGAGGGACGTACACCTGGGGTCTTGCAGGTGGAGTCATTGGTGCGTGGTTCTGGCTCAGTTGTGCTGACTCAGTCTTAGGCCTTTGGACAATGGGTTAGTCACAAGTTGATAGAACTACACATCTCAGCTGGGGAGCACAGGTAGGCAGAGATGTTCCATTTGATGAGGTCTGAGGCTCCTCAGTGAGCTCATTGGTGCTGACGTTAAGCAGAGATTGGCAGCATTGGCTCTGTCTGTGAGACATGAAAAGCCATGCCAGACACGGGATGTGGACTGCCGAGGCCAGGCTCACGTAAATAAAGCTGGACCCTGGTAGGCTGTAAGGAATCTGAGTTTGGCTCAGGCAAAGGAACCTGGGTCTGTCAGTCAGGGTATGAGGGGTCAGGTTATGTGAATCTTGGTCTGTCAGCTGAGATGTCTGGAACCCATCTTCGACAGGTGTGTAACTCTGTAGCCTGAGGCACTGGAGTTGGACACAAACAGGCAGAACTAGGTCTCCCAGGTGAAGCCATTGCATCGATGCTCAGTGCTGGTATATTTATCTGGTGGTGTCAGTGAGTCTGGCTCCAGGCTCAGTGCTGTTATGTTTACCTGATTATGTCAGTGAGTCTGTGACTCCAGGCTCAGTGCTGATATGTTTACCTGATTATGTCAGTGAGTCTGTGGATCCAGGCTCAGTGCTGATATGCTTACCTGATTATGTCAGTGAGTCTGTGAATCCAGGCTCAGTGCTAATATGTTTACCTGGTTGTTGTCAGTGAGTCTGTGGATCCAGGCTCACTGCTGGTATGTTGACCTGGCATTATCAGTGAGTCTGTGGGTCTAGGCTCAGTGCTGGCATGTTGACCTGGTGTTGTCAGTGAGTCTGTGGATCCAGGCTCAGTGCTGGTGTGTTTACCTGACATTGGCAGTGAGTCCATGGATCCAGGCTCAGTGCTGCTATGTTGACCTGGCATTGTCAGTGAGTCTGTGGATTCAGGCTCAGTGCTGGCATGTTGACCTGGTGTTGTCAGTGAGTCTGTGGATCCAGGCTCAGTGCTGGTATGTTTAGCTGACATTGGCATTGAGTCCATGGATCCAAGCTCAGTGCTGGTATGTTGACCTGGTGTTGTCAGTGAGTCTGTGGATCCAGGGCCAGTGCTGATATGTTGACCTAGCATTGGCAGTGAGTCTGTGGATTCAGGCTCAGTGCTGGTATGTTGACCTGACATTGGCAGTGAGTCTGTGCATCCAGGCTCAGTTTCACAGAAGTTGTATAAACATGGTCTTAGGTGGGTTCTTGACACCTGGGTTCAAACACAAAGGTACTGCTGGGCTTGTTAGGTGAAGTGGGTGGGGTCTAGCCCAGGAATGCATAATTGATGAGGCTAGCCAGGCCTGGGGAAGGTGGGTCAGACACAGGTAGGACCTTCGGTGGTAGGGTCAGGCACAATTAGGTGAGTAGTGTGGGCTCTTATATCAAGGGAAAGCCATAGTCATTGTAGGTGTTTGTACCTGGGTCTGCCTGGTGATGTCTGGGGAACTCTAAGGATCAGGTGGGTCAGCTATCTGTTCTCAGCACCCTGGTCAGGTATGATAGACAGAGCTCAGGGTACTACAGAGGCCTGAGGATCTGTAACCAGTCCATGGTGTTGGCCTGCATCCAAGGTGGCATTGTGCTCCAGTTGACATAGGGTCTGAGTTAAAAGTGAGGAAAGTTGCCAGGTGCGGTGGCTCACGCCTGTCATCCCAGCACTTTGGAAGGCCGAGGTGGGTGGATCACTTGAGGTCAGGAGTTTGAGACCAGTCTGGCCAACACAGTGAAACCCCATCTCCTAAAAATACAAAAATTAGCCATGCATGGTAGCACATGTCTGTCATCCCAGTTACTCAGGAGGCTGAGGCAGGAAAATTGCTTGAACCTGGCAGACAGAGGTTGCAGTGAGCTGAGATCATGCCACCGCACTTGGTCCTGGGCAACAGAGTGAGAGACCCTGTCTCAAAAAAAAAAAAAGAAACTGAGTCCAGTGAGCTGAGATCGTGCCACCGCTCTCAGGCCTGGGCGACAGAGTGAGAGACCCTGTCTCAAAAAAAAAAAAAGGTGAGTAAAGTGAGGAAAAAGTACATGATGGTTAGATAAGGTGAGATCTGGGACACTGGGGCAGGTGAGGCCCAGAACGTTGAACTCACTGAGGAGCTGCATCTATAATGTGTGGTCTCAGAGGCCACTGTACTTCAAGGTGAGGTCTAGAGACCCATATCTGCAGATTGAGGGTTCGGAGGCTCAGGTCATACACTGTTTGGCATTGCTTGGGCTCTTGCAAAACTGGGATCTCAGAACCTGTTCTCGGCCACGGTGAGCAGCCTGGACTCTGTCAGCCAGAGGGCTGGCTATACTGAAGTTTAGTTTCTAGAGCTGAGTCTGGGCTGGGTGTGGTGGCTCATGGCTGTAATCCCTGAGCTTCAGAAGGCTGAGATGGGAGGCTGAGGCCAGGTGTTCAAAACCTGCCTGGACAACAGAGCAAGACCCCATCTCTACACAAAATTTAAAAAATAGCCAAGCATGGTGGTGTGTGCCTGTAGTCCCAGCTACTGGGGAGGCTGAGATGGGAGGATCACTTGAGCCCAGGAGTTTGAGGCTGCATTGAGCTGTGATCATGCCACTGCACTCCACCTGGGCAACAGAGCAAGACCCTGTGTCTAAAAAAAACCAGAAACCTCTCAGCCACACTGGAGAGCTCCCAGAATCAGTCCTCTGCACTCCCCAGTCCATCTCTGGGGCTTCGAAGTGGCTTGTTTGCTTCTGTCCTTACATTAGCCACAGACTGTTTGCAGTCCTCCCACCGTGCCTCTCAGCTTCCACCCTGCGGTCCTCACCCCTTCCTTGATCCTCTGGACGGTGCTATGCTTCCCCCTGCCTCAGTGGGCTTCCAGGAGAGAATTAAGCCCTCACAGCCCAAGGCATCTACTGGATGTAATAAGTGGGCACCTCTCCTTCGTGTCTAGAAGGTTACTAGTCTTGGATCATCCTTGGGAGAACTGAGAAGTCACTCAAATCATTTTCTGTGGGCCTTAATTCTGTCACCCTTGAGAAAAGCTGCTTTGGCCACAGGACCTTTGCATGTGCTCTTATGGCTGCTGGAATGCTCCCTCAGTGCTTCTCTGGGTCATGCCTGCTCATTCTTGAGATCAAGGTTCAAGTACCCCTCAGGTTCCTTTTATAAGTGGCCTCAGCACCATGTTCCATTTCTCCTGAGCACTTGTTTCTCAGTTTCACATTTATTGGCATGATTATTTGATGTACGTCTCCTACACTCTGCGTCCAGTGCTTGTGCTAGAAATGTGGAAGGTGCTCCATAACTAGCTGTCAGGGAGACGTCTGTGAAGTTCTGAGGATTCTGATGGCACCAAGTGGAGCCTGTGGGTGTGGCTTGAGAAGGTGCAGTGTGAATGATAGGCCTAGGTGATGGGCTGAGAAGATCGGTCGAGCCCAGCAGGTATGACCCATTGGGCCTGTCAGTGTCCAGGAGGTAGGGTAAGGCACAGGTCTGAGGTTCTGGATCTGTCAGTACCGCCTGAGGAGTTGGGAATGGGCACAGGTACAAAGTGATGAGTCTTCATTGTTCAACAGAGAATTTCTGGCACAGGTATGAGGATCTGGGGTGTCAGTATCAGAGGATGTGGGGCCTGGCACAAGTATGAGGCACTGGGCCATTATTCAAGCAGGTGGGCTGGGGAACAGAAATGTAGTTGTGGGTTTTTAATATCTGAGGAGACCCAGCCAAGAGCAGCAGACAGCTGCTGGGTCTCTCATTGTCCAAGGAAACATACCTGGGCACAAGTATGAGGCCCTAGATCTGACGGTGTCTGAGGAGGTAACAGCAGGTTACAGTTATGAGGCCCTGGGTCTGCTGATGTCGGAGGAGGTAACATCTGGTACAGGTATGAGATCTGGGTCTTCCCATGTCTGAGGAGGTAGCACCTAACACAGGTATGAGGATCTGGTCTTCCAATGTTTGAGAAGGTAGCACCTGGCACAGGTGTGAGGATATGGGTCTTCCACGTGTGAGGAGGTAGCATCTGGCACAGGTATGAGAATCTGGGTCTTCCAGTGTTTAAGGAGGTAGCACCTGGCACAGGTATGAGGATCTGGGTCTTCCCCTGTCTGAGGAGGTAGCACCTGGCACAGGTATGATGATCTGGGTCTTCCAGTGTTTGAGGAGGTGAGGTTGGACTCAGGTGTCAGGCCCTTGGGCTTCCATTGCCTGAGGAGATAGCATCTGGCACAGGTATGAAGCTCTGAGTTTTCTAGTGTCTGGGGAGGTGAGGCTGGGTACAGGTATGAGGATCTGGGTCCATCAGTATCTGAGGAGGTGGGATCTGGCCCTGGTATGAGGATCTAGGACTGTCCATGTCTGAGGAGTTACCATCTGGTACCGGAATGAGGATCTGGGTCTGTCAATGTTGGAGGAGGTAGGAATCTGGTACAGGTATAAGGATCTGCATCTGTCAAAGTCTGAGGAGTTACCATCTGGTACAGGAATGAGGACCTGGGTCTTCCAGTGACTGAGGAGGTAGGATCTTGTACAGGTATGAGGATCTGGGTCTTTCAATGTCTGAGGAGGTAGGATCTGGCCCTGGTATGAGAATCCGGGTCTGTCTATGTCTGAGCAGGTAGGATCTGGCCCTGGTATGAGGATTTGGGTCTGTCAGTTTCCGAGGAGGTGGGAATTTGGTACATGTATGAGGATCTGGGTCTGTCAGTATCTGAGGAGGTAGGATCTGGTACAGGTGTGAGGATCTGGGTCTTCAGGTGTCTGAGGAGGTGGCATTTGGCACAGGTATGAGAATCTGGATCTTCTAGTGTCTGAGGAGGTGAGATCTGGTATTCAGTGTGAGAATCTGGTTCTGTCAGTGACTGAGGAGGTAGGATCTGGCATAAGCAGGAGGATCTGGGTCTGTCAATGTCTGAGGAGGTAGGATCTAGTACAGGTGTGAGGATCTGGGTCTACTATGTCTGGAGGTAAGATCTGGCATGAGTATGAGGATTTGGTTCTGTTCATGTCTGAGGAGGTAGGATCTGGTGCAGGTATAAGGATCTGGGTCTTTCATTGTCTGAGAAGGTAGGATCTGGTACAAGTGTGAGGATCTGGGTCTGTTCGTGTCAGGGGAGGAAGGATCTGGCACTGGTAAGAGGATCTGGGTCTGTCAGTTTCTGAGGAGGTAGGCTCTCGCTCTGGTAAGAAGATCTGGGTCTGTCAGTTTCTGAGGAGGTGGGAACTGGCACAAGTATAAGGATCTGGGTTTGTCAGGGTATGAGGAGGTAAGATCTGGTACAGTATTGAGGATTTGGGACTGTCCATGTCTGAGGAGGTAGGATCTGATGCACATATAAGGATCTGGGTCGGTCAGTGTCTTAAGGAGGTAGGATCTGGCACAAGTATAAGGATCTGGATCTGTCAATGCCTGAGGAGGTAGGATCTGGTGCAGGTATAATGATCTGGGTCGGTTAATATCTGAGGAGTTGTGATCTGGCCCTGGTATGATGATCTGTGTCTTCCAGTGTCCTAGGAGGTAGGATCTGGCCCTAGTATGAGGATCTGGGTCTGTCAATATTTGAAGAGGTAGGAATCTGTTACAGGTATGAGGATCTGCATCTGTCAATGTCTGAGGAGGTAGGACTTGGCCCTGGTATGAGGATCTGGGTCTGTCAGTGTCTGAGGAGGTAGGAATCGTACAAGTATGAGGATCTGGGTCTTTCCATGTCTCACGAGGCAGGATCTGGATCTCTCCATGTCTGAGGAGGTAGGATCTGGGTCTATCCATGTCTAAGGAGGTAGGATCTGGGTCTATCCATGTCTGAGGAGGTAGGATCTGGCATGAGTATGACGATCTGGGTCTGTCCATGTCTGGGGAGTTAGGATCTGGCACAAGTATAAGGATCTGGGTCTTTCAGTGTCTGAGGAGGTAGGATCTGGCCTTGGTATGAGGATCTCGGTCTGTCAATATATGAGGAGGTAGGAATCATACAGGTATGAGGAACTGGGTCTTTCCATGTCTGAGGAGGTAGGGTCTGGGTCTGTCCATGTCTAAGGAGGTAGGATCTGGCATGAGCATAAGGACCTGGATCTGTCCATGTCTGCGGAGTTAGGATCTGGCGCAGGTATAAGAATCTGGGTCTTTCAGTGTCTGAGAAGGTAGGTTCTGGCCTTGGTGTGAGGATCTGGGTCTGTCCGTGTCTGAGGAAGGTCAAGGTTTCTCCATGTCTGAGGAGGTAGGATCTGGGTCTGTCTGTGTTTGAGGAGGTAGGATCTCACATCAGTATGAGGATCTGGGTCTCTCCATGTCTGCAGAGGTAGGATCTGGCACAGGTATAAGGATCTGGGTCTCTCCATGTCTGAGGAAGTAGGATCTGGTACAGGTATGAGGATCTGGGTTTGTCAATATCTGAGGAGGTAGGATCTGGCCCTGGTATGAGGATCTGGGTCTGTCCATGTCTGAGAAGGTAGGATCTGGCCCTGGTATGAGGCTTATGGTCTGTCAGTATCTGAGGAGGTAGGATCTGGGTCTATCAGTGTCTGAGGAGGTAGGATCTGGCCCTGGTATGAGGCTCTGGGTTGCCCATGTCTGAGAAGGTAGGATCTGGCCCTGATAGGAGGATTATGAGGGTCTAGGTCTGTCAGTATCTGAGGAGGTAGGATCTGGGTGCCCGTATAAGGATCTGAATCTGTCAGTATCTGGAGAGGTAGGATCTGGTGCTGATGTGAGGATCTGGGTCTGTCAATGTCTGAAGAGGTAGGATCTGGTACAGGTGTGAAGATCTGGGTCTGTCAGTGTCTCAGGAGGGTAGGATCTGGTACAGGTGTGAGGATCTGGGTCTCTCTATCTCTGAGCAGGTAGGATCTGGCATGAGTATGAGGAGCTGGGTCTGTCCATGTCTGAGGAGGTAGGATCTGGCACAGATATAAGGACCTAGATCTTTCAGTGTCTGAGAAGGTAGGGTCTGGCCCTGGTATGAGGATCTGAGTCTTTCAATATCTGAGGAGGTAGGAATCTAGTACAGGTATGAGGATCTGGGTTCTCCATGTCTGAAGAGGTAGGAATCTGTCACAGGCATGAAGATCTGGGTCTGTCAATGTGTAAAGAGGTAAGATTTGGCCTTGGTATGAGGATCTGTGTCTCCCCATGTCTGAGAAGGTAGGATCTGGATCTGCCCATGTCTGAGGAGGTAGGATCTGGCATGAGTATGAGGATCTGGGTGTATCCATGTCTGCAGAGGTAGGATCCGGCGCAGGTATAAGGATCTGGGTCTCTCCATGTCTGAGGAAGTAGGATCTGGTACAGGTATGAGGATCTGGGTCTATCTATGTCCAAAGAGGTAGGATCTGGTACAGGTGTGAAGATCTGGGTCGGTCTATATCTGAGGAGGTGGGAATTTGGTACAGGTATGAGGATCTGGGTCTGTCAGTGTCTGAGGAAGTAGGATCTGGCCCTGGTATGGGTATCTGGGTCTGTCCATGTCTGAGAAGGTAGGATCTGGCCCTCGTATGAGGCTTAAAAGAGGATTTGGGTCTGTCAGTATCTGAGGAGATAGGATCTGGGTGTAGATACAGGTAAGAGGATCTGGTTTGTCAGTGTCTGAGAAAGTAGGATCTGGCCCCCTTATAAGGCTCTGGGTTGCTCATGTCTGAGATAGTAGGATCTGGCCCTGATAGGAGGATTATGAGGATCTGGGACTGTCAGTGTCTGAGGAGGTAGGATCTGGGTGCCGGTATAAGGATCTGGATCTGTCAGTATCTGAGGAGGTAGGATCTGGTGCTGGTATGAGGATCTGAGTCTGTCAATGTCCGAGGAGGTAGGATCTGGTACAGGTATGAGGATCTGGGTCTCTCTATGTCTGAGCAGGTAGGATCTGGTACAAGTGTGAGGATCTGGGTCTGTCCATGTCTGAGGAGGTAAGATCTGGCACAGGTAGGAATCTAGTACAGGTATGAGGATCTGGGTCTCTCCATGTCTGAGAAGGTAGGAATCTGTTATAGGCATGAAGATCTGGGTCTGTCAATGTGTGAAGAGGTAAGATCTGGCCCTGGTATGAAGATTTATGTCTCCCCATGTCTGAGGAGGTAGCATCTGGGTCTAACCTTGTCTGCGGAGGTCGGATCTGGAGCAGGTATGAGGATCTGGGTCTGTCCATGTCTGAGAAGGTAGGTTCTAGCCCTGGTATGAGGATCTTGGTCTGTCAATATCTGAGGAGGTGGGAATCTGGCCCTGGTATGAGGATGGGTCTCTCCGTCTCTGAGGGGTTGAATCTGGTACAGGTATGAGGGCTGGGACTGTCAGTATATGAGGAGGTAGGATCTGGGTGCTGGTATAAGGATCTGGATCTGTCAGTCTCTGAGGAGGTAGGATCTGGCGCTGGTATGAGGATCTGGGTCTGTCAGTGTCTGAGGAGGTAGGATCTGGTATATGTGTGAGGATCTGGGTCTCTCTATGTCTGAGCAGGTAGGATCTGGTACAAGTGTGAGGATCTGGGTCTATCCATGTCTGAGAAGGTAGGATCTGGGTCTGCCCGTGTCTGAGGAGGTAGGATCTGGCATGAGTATGAGGATCTGGATCTGTCCATGTCTGAGGAGGTAGGATCTGGAGCAGGTATAAGGATCTGGGTCTTTCAATGTCTGAGAAGGTAGGATCTGGCCCTGGTATGAGGATCTGGGTCTGTCAATATCTGAGGAGGTAGGAATCTGGCCCTCGTATGAGGATGTGGGTCTCTCCATCTCTGAGGGGGTTGAATCTGGTACAGTTTTGAGGATATGGGTCTGTCAGTGTCTGAGGAGGTAAGATCTGACCCTGGTATGGGTGTCTGGGTCTGTCCATGTCTGAGAAGGTAGGATCTGGGCCATTAGGATTATGAGGATCTGGGTCTGTCAGTATCTGAGGAGGTAGGATCTGGGTGGGAGTATAAGGATCTGGATCTGTCAGTGTCTGAGGTAAGAATCTGGTACAGATAGGAGGATCTGGGTGTGTTCGTGTCTGAGGAGGTAGGATTTGGTGCACGTATTAGGATCTGGGTCTGTCCATGTCTGAGGAGGTAGGATCTGGCACAGATATAAGGATCTAGGTCTTTTAATGTCTGAAAAGGTAGGATCTGGCCCTCATTTGACGATCTAGGTCTTTCAGTATCTGACGAGGTAGGAATCTGGTACAGGTATGAGGATCTGGGTCTGTCAAGTCTGAGGAGGTAGGACCTGGCCCTGGTATACGGAACTGAGTCTCTTCATGTCTGCAGAGGTAGGATCTGGGTCTGTCCATGTCTGAGGAGGTAGGATCTGGCATAAATATGAGGATCTGGGTATTTCAATGTCTGAGAAGGTAGGATCTGGCCCTGATAGGAGGATGAGGATCTGAGACTGTCAATATCTGAGGAGGTAGGATCTGGGTGCGGGTATAAGAATCTGGAACTGTCAGTATCTGAGGAGGTAGGATCTGGCCTTGATATGAGGATCTGGGTCTTTCAATATCAGAGGAGGTACGAATCTGGTACAGGTATGAAGATCTGGGTCTCTCCATGTCTAGAGGTAGGATCTGGTACAAGTGTGAGGATCTGGGTCTGTCTATGTCTGAGGAGGTAGGAATCTGGTACAGGTATGAGGATCTGGGTCTATCCATGTCTAAGGAGGTAGGATCTGGCCCTGGTATGAGGCTTATGAGGTTTTGGGTCTGTCAGTATCTGAGGAGATAGGATCTGGGTACGGGTACAGGTATGAGGATCTGGGTCTGTCAGTGTCTCAGGAGGTAGGATCTGGTACAGGTGTGAGGATCTGGGTCTCTTCATGTCTAAGGAGGTAGGAATCTGTTACAGGCATGAGGATCTGGATCTGTCCATGTCTGAGGAGGTAGGATCTGGAGCAGGTATAAGGATCTGGGTCTTTTAATGTCTGAGAAGGTAGGATCTGGCCCTGGTATGAGGATCTGAGTCTTTCAATATTTGAAGAGGTAGGAATCTAGTAACAGGTATGAGGATCTGGGTCTCTCCATGTCTGAGGAGGGAGGAATCTATTACAGGCATGAGGATCTGGGTCTGTCAGTGTGTGAAGAGGTACTGTCTGGCCCTGGTGTGATGATCTGTGTCTCCCCACGTCTGAGGAGGTAGGATCTGGCATGAGTATGAGGATCTGGGTATGTCCATGTCTGTGGAGGTATGATCTGGAGTAGGTATAAGGATCTGGGTCTTTCAATGTCTGAGAAGGTAGGATCTGGCCCTAGTATGAGGATCTGGGTCTGTCAGTATCTGAGGAGGTAGGAATCTGGCCCTGGTATGAGGATGTGGGTCTCTCCATCTCTGAGGGGGTTGAATCTGGTACAGGTATGAGAATCTGGGTCTGTCAGTGTCTGAGGAGGTAGGATCTGGCCCTGATATGGGTATCTGGGTCTGTCCATGTCTGAGAAGGTAGGATCTGGGCCATTAGGATTATGAGGATCTGGGTCTGTCAGTATCTGAGGAGGTAGGATCTGGGTGCAGGTATAAAAATCTGGTACGGTCAGTATCTGCGGAGGTAGGATCTGGGTGTGGGTATAAGGATCTGCATCTGTCAGTGTCTAAGGAGGTAGGATCTGGCCCACGTATGAGGATCTGAGTCTGTCCATGTCTGAGGAGGTAGGATCTGGTACAGGTGTGAAGATCTGGGTCTCTCCATGTCTCCGGAAGTAGCATCTGGTACAGGTATGAGGATCTGGGTGTGTCCATGTCTGAGGAGTTAGGAATCTGGTACAGATAGGAGCATCTGGGTGTGTTCATGTCTGAGGAGGTAGGATTTGGTGCATGTATTAGGATCTGGTTCTGTCCATGTCTGAGGAGGTCAGATCTGGCACGGGATATCAGGATCTAGGTATTTTAATGCCTGAGAAGGTAGGATCTGGCCCTTGTTTGAGGATCTGGGTCTTTCAGTATCTGAGGAAGTAGGAATCTGGTACAGGTATGAGGATCTGGGTCTGTCAATGTCTGAGGAGGTAGGAACTGGCCCTGGTATACGGGTCTGGGTCTCTTCATGTCTGAGGAGGTAGGAAACTTACAGGCATGAGGATCTGGGTCTGTCAATGTCTGAGGAGGTAGGACCTGGCCCTGGTATGCGGATCTGGGTCTCTTCATGTTTGAGAAGGTAGGATCTGGGTCTGTCCATGTCTGTGGAGGTAGGATCTGGTGCAGATATAAGGATCTGGGTCTTTCGGTGTCTGAGAAGGTAGGATCTGGCCTTGGTACGAGGATATGGGTCTGTCAATATCTGAGTAGGTACGAATCTAGTACAGGTATGGGGATCTGGGTCTCTCCATCTCTGAGGAGGTAGCATCTGGTACAGGTATGAGGATCTGGGTCTGTCTCTGAGGAGGTAGGATCTGGTACAGGTGTGAAGATCTGGGTCTGTCTATATCTGAGGAGGTAGGATCTGTCCTTGGTATGAGGATCTGCGTCTGTCCATGTCTGAGAAGGTAGGATCCGGCCCTGGCATGAGGCTTATGAGGATTTGGGTCTGTCAGTATCTGAGGAGGCAGGATCTGGGTGCGGGTACAGATAAGAGAATCTGGGTCTGTCATTGTCTAAGGAGGTAGGATCTGGCCCCAGTATGAGGATTGGGGTCTGTTCATGTCTGAGAAGGTAGGATCTGACTGTGATATGAGGATTACAAGCATCTGGGTCTCTCAGTATCCAATGAGGTAGGATCTGGGTGTGGGTATAAGGATCTGGATCTCTCAGTATCTGAGGAGGTAGGATTTGGCCCTGGTATGAGGATCTGAGTCTGTAAATGTCTGAGGAGGTAGGATCTGGTACAGGTGTGAGGATCTGGGTCTGTTCATGTCTGAGGAGGTAGGATTTGGTACACGTATTAGGATCTTGGTCTGCCCATGTCTGAGGAGGTAGGATCTGGCCTGAGTATGAGGATCTGGCTCTGTCCATGTCTGCGGAGGTAGGATTTGGTGCAGATATAAGCATCTGGGTCTTTTAATGTCTGCGAAGGTAGGCTCTGGCCTTGGTGTGAGGATCTGGGTCTGTTAATATCTAAGGAGGTACGAATCTAGTACAGGTATGAGGATCTGGGTCTCTCCATGTCTGAGAAGATTGACTGTGGTACAGGCATGAGGATCTGGGTCTGTCAGTGTCTGAGGAGGTAGGATTTGGCCCTAGTGTGAGGATTTGGGTCAGTCAGTGTCTGAGCAGTTAGGATCTGGCCCTGTTATGAGGATCTGGGTCTGTTCATGTCTGAGATGGTAGGATCTGGCCCATTACGATTTTGAGGATCTGGGTCTGTCAGTATCTGAAGAGGTAGTATCTGGGTGCAGGTATAAGAATCTGTATCTGTCAGTATCTGAGGAGGTGGGATCTGGCCCTGATATGAGGATCTGAGTCTGTCAATTTCTGAGGAGGTATGATCTGGTACAGGTATGAGGATCTGGGTCTGTCCATGTCTGAGGAGGTAAGATCTGGCACAGATATAAGGATCTGGGTCTGTTCATGTCTCAGGAGGTAGGATGCGCAATTATAGGGATCTGGGTCTATCAATGTCTGAGAATGTAGCATCTGGCCCTAGTATGGGGATCTGGGTCTTTCAATATCTGAGGAGGTAGGAATCTGGTACAGGTATGAAGATCTGGGTCTCCTCATGACTGGGGAGGTAGGAGTCTGTTACAGGCATGAGAATCTATGTCTGTCAATGTGTGAGGAGGTAAGATCTCTCCCTGGTATGACAATCTGTCCATGTCTGCGGAGGTCGGATCTGGAGCAGGTATAAGGATCTGGGTCTTTCAGTGTCTGAGAAGGTATGATCTGGCTCTGGTATGAGGATCTGGGTCTTTCAGTATCTGAGAAGGTAGGAATCTGGTATTGGTATGAAGATCTGGGTCTTTCCGTGTCTGAGGAGGTTGGATCTGGTACAGGTATGAGGATCTGGGTCTGTTCATGTCTGAGAAGGTAGGATCTGGCCCATTAAGATTATGGGGATCTGTGTCTGTCAATGTCTGAGGAGGTAGGATCTGGTACAGGTGTTAGGATTTGGGTCTCTCCGTGTCTGGAGGTAGGATCTGATACAGATGTAAGGATCTGGGTCTGTCCATCTCTGAGGAGGTAGGATCTGGTACAAGTATGAGGATCTGGGTCTCTCCATATGTGAGAAGGTAGGAATCTGGTACAGATACAAGGATCTGGGTCTGTTTAGGTAGGATCGTGTCTGAGGAGGTAGGATTTGGTGTGGGTATTAGGATCTGGGTCTGTCCATGTCTGAGGAGGTAGGATGTGGCACAAATAGAAGGATCTGGGTCTATCAATGTCTGAAAAGGTAGGATCTGGCCCTGGTATGAGGATCTGGGTCTTTCAATATCTGAGGAGGTAGGAATCTGGTACAGGTATGAAGATCTGGGTCTCTGTATGTCTGTGGAGATAGGAATCTGTTACAGGCATGAGGATCTGGGTCTGTCAATGTGTGAGGAGATAAGATCTGGCCCTGGTATAAGGATCTGGGTCTATCAGTGTTGGAGGCAGTAGGAATCTGGTACATATATGAGGATCTGCGTCTTTCACTGTCTGAGGAGGTAGGACCTGGCTGTGGTATGAGGATGTGGATCTCTCCATATCTGAGGAGGTAGGATCTGAGTCTGTCCGTGTCTGTCCGTGTCTGAGGAGGTAGTTAGGATCTGGGTCTGTTCATGTCTGTGGAGGTAGGATCTGTAGCAGGTATAAGGATCGGGGTCTGTTCATGCCTGAGAAGGTAGGATCTGGCCCATTAGGATTTTGAGGATCTGGGACTGTCAGTGTCTGAAGAGGTGGTATCTGGGTGCCAGTATAAGGATCTGGATCTGTCAGTATCTGAAGAGGTAGGATCTGGCCCTGGTATGAGGATCTGAGTCTGTCAATGTCTTAGGAGGTAGGCTCTGGTACAGGTGAGAGGATCTGGGTCTGTCCATGTCTGAGGAGGTAGGATCTGGCATAGATATAAGGATCTAGGTTTTTCAATGTCTGAGAAGGTAGGATCTGGCCCTAGTTTGAGGATCTGGGTCTTTCAATATCTGAGGAGGTAGGAATCTGGTATAGGTACGAGGATCTGGGTCTCTTCATGTCTGAGGAGGTAGGATCTGGCCCTGGTACAAGGATCTGGGTCTGTTCATGTGTGAGGAGGTAGGACCTAGCCCTGGTATGAGGTTCTTGGTCTCTCCAAGTCTGAGGAAGTAGGTTTTGGGTCTCTCCATGTCTAAGGAGGTAGGATATGGCATGAGTATGAGGATCTGGGTCTGTTCATGTCTGCGGAGGGAGGATCTGGCACAGACGTGAGGATCTGGGTCTTCCCATGTTTCAGAAGGTAGGATCTGGTCTTGGTATTAGGATCTGGTACAGGTAGGAGGATCTGGGTCTCCCCATGTGTGAGAAGGTAGGAATCTGGTACAGCTACAAGGATCTGGGTCTGTTCATGTAGTCATTATGGGTCTGTCCAGACATCTTTCAGTGTCCGAGGAGGTAGGAATTTGGTACAGGTATGAGTATTGGGTCTCTTCATTTCTGAGGACATAGGAATCTGTTACAGGCATGGGGATCTGGGTCTGTCAGTGTCTGAGGAGGTAGGACCTGGCCCTGGTATGAGGATCTGGGTCTCTCCATGTCTGAGAAGGTAGGATCTGGTGCACATATAAGGATCTTGGTCTGTCAGTGTTACGGAAGGTAGGATCTGGCCCTGGTATGAGTATCTGGGTATGTCAGTATCTGAGGAGGTAGGATCTGGCCCTGGTATGAGGATCTGGGTCTTTCTGTATCTGAGGAGGTAGGATCTGGCCCTGGTATGAGGATCTGGGTCTCTCAATATCTGAGGAGGTAGGATCTCATACAGGTATGAGGATCTGAGTCTTTCAATATCTGAGGAGGTAGGATATGGCACAGGTGTGAGCACCTGGGTCTGTCTGTGTCTAAAGAGTTGGAGCTGTGTGCAGGCATGAGGCCTTGGTTCTACCAGTGTCTAAGGAAGTGAGGCTGGGTACAGGTATGAGGCCCTAGGTGCGTCCATATCTGAGGAGGTAGGATCTGGTACTGGTATGAGGATCTGAGTCTCTCCATGTCTGAGGAGGTAGGATCTGGTACTGGTATGAGGTTCTGGGTCTGTCACTATCTGAAGAGATAGTAGTCTGCTGCAGGTATGAGGATCTGGGTCTCTTCATGTCTGAGGAGGTGGGACCTGTCACAGGTATGAGGCCCTGGGTCTGTCTGTGTCTGAGGAGGTGGGCCCTGGCACAGGTATGAGGCCCGGGGTCTGTCCGTGTCTGAGGAGGTGGGCCCTGGCACAGGTATGAGGCCCTGGGTCTGCTGGTGTCTGCAGAGACAGGGCCCAACATCTCAGGGAAGACCACGGTAAGCTCTTCAGTTTGTCTTGTGGCTGTGGTCAGTTCCACGTGTAGTCTGCCCTGTTGGTCTTCCCGTGTGTTGCCAGCGCCTGCCTGCTGCCTTGCTTCCTGGAGGTGGGTTGGGCCAGGGCCCTCCAAGATGCCCCTGCGCAAGACCAGGGACAGGGTTTCCGGCAGGAGGTGGGGGGCGGGGTGTGCCGGCCCTCCCTCAGCACCTTGTCCTGTCTCTCCTAGTGGGTGGGAGGACGCTACTCACTGTGGTCGGCCATTGGACTCTCCATTGCCCTGCACGTGGGTGAGTGTGCGTGTTTCTGTGTCTTGTAGCCCCCATGGGAGACAGGGTAGGGGGCTCGTGTCCCTGAATATCATGCTGTCCTCACAGGCTGCTGGCCTCTCTGCAGCTGGCTAGGATATTTATTTCATGTCCATAAGGAAGGTCTGGGTTTTTTTGGGTGTGCGGGTTGGCCCCCGTCTCTGCCCCTCACAACTGCAGTCCTGTTTCTCTCCTATCCTAGGCAGAGTCAGATCCCTGCACTCAGGGCCACCTCTCACTGGAGGGGCTTTGTATAGGCCTCAGTCCTCCCATGTCATGTCTTCTGGCTCTCCATGCAGCCTTCCTTGGTTGCAGAAGGAGCTGTGCCCACTCCCCACAGGACGCTGGGTGTGGCCACTTCTGTTTACTCTACTTTTGTGTCACAGGTTTTGACAACTTCGAGCAGCTGCTCTCGGGGGCTTACTGGATGGTGAGTGCTGAGGCTGGTTCTCTGCCAAGTGCTGGCCAGAGGCGTGTGTGTTGATCCTGGTCCCTCCCCTTTCTCTCCCACTGTCCTGTCCCTCCCCCTCCCCGTATAGCTGCTCAGCTTCCACTCACCCTGCTCCTGTTTCAGGACCAGCACTTCCGCACGACGCCCCTGGAGAAGAACGCCCCCGTCCTGCTGGCCCTGCTGGGTATCTGGTACATCAACTGCTTTGGGTGTGAGACGCATGCCATGCTGCCCTATGACCAGTACCTGCACCGCTTTGCTGCGTACTTCCAGCAGGTACCAGCTGCCAAACCAGGCCTTGGAGTCAGCAGGGCCTGTGGGGGGTCTGGGAGGTCCAGGAACCTGGGTTTCAGCTCCTCCAGGAGCTCTTTGCCCCATTGCCCTTGGGCCTGGCCAAGGTCCACCTGTGCTCCTTGTCTTAGGATGAATCTTTGTAACTGAAGTTGGTTCCATTTGAGTGTCATCTGAGTTTGACCACCATGGGAGGGGCATGACTGGTGATCATGTCGCCCTGGCTAGGGAGGTCCTGGCTCAGCTGGGGTCACTTCTTTCTTGCATATCACTATGCATGCCCAGCATAGTGTCTGAGAACGTAGGATCTATCCCTGGTATGAGGTCCTAGGTCCGTTAATATCTGAGGAGGCAGGATCTAGTACAGTTATGAGGATCTGGGTCTGTCCATGTTAGAGGAGGTGGGATTTGGCCATAGGGTGGGGCCGCAAGCTGGAATCCCTTGTAGCCCCATAGTGCCTTTATGTCTCCAGAAAAGCAAGTCTGTATCTAGTCTGTGGTAGCCTCTTTGGACTACATGGTCCTCTTCTCCCTGGGGATCTCCAGAGCCCCCGAGAGGCTTAGCAGGCCCTTTCCTAGTCACATTATGTCCCAGAAAGCTTTTCCACACCTGTCCCTGCTTTTTTCGTTTTGAACAGATTCTCATTCTGTCGCCTAGGCAGGAGTGCAGTGGCGCGATCTTGGCTCACTGCAACCTCCGCTTCCTGAGTTCAAGCGATTCCTGTGCCTCAGCCTCCCAAGTAGCTGGGATTACAGGCATGCACCACCATGCGCTGGCTAATTTTTGTGTTTTTAGTGGAGATGGGGTTTCACTATGTTGCCCAGGCTGGTTTCGAACTCCTGGCCTCAAGCGATCCACCTGCCTTGGCCTCCCGAAGTGCTGGGATTATAGGCATGAGCCACCATGCCCAATCCTGTCCTTGCTTTTGTTTAGTACAAAGCCAGTCCCTGTCCAGCAGCTCTTGAGTTGCTTTGGGCAGGTACAGAAGGCTTCACCAACACCTGGAAGCAAATCCTGTGATTGAAGGAGAGGCCAAGGTTCCCCAAATCCTAGCTGCCTTGGTGAGGGTTGTCATGACCAGGGCCCAGGTGGGTACCCAAAGCCTAGCATCTAGTTGAGATGACAGCCCTCAAAGGCTGTACTCTTAGCCGGGCATGGTGGCTGATGCCTGCAATCCCAGCACCTTGGGAGGCTGGGGGCGATTGCTTGAGGCCAGGAGTTCAAGACCAGCCTGGGCAACATAGCGAGACCCAGTCTCTACAAAAAAACCCACAAAAACTAACAATAGCTGGGCATGGTGGTGTGGCACCTGTAGTCCCAGCTACTTGGGAGGCTGAGGCAAGAGGTTTGCTTGAGCCCAAGAGGTCGACGCTTCAGTGAGCTATGATTCTACCACTCTCCTCCAGCCTGTGTGACAGAGTGAGACTCTGTCTCTTGGGGGGAAAAAAAGGCTGTGCCCTCTGGACCCCAGCCTGCTCTCCCTTAAGAAATGAGTTGATTTTGTGACCGATTTTGTCTTTAGGGAGGTCCTTGCCTGACCTCCAGACCCACCTTTTCCTGGGCATGAGTCCTTCTTGCACCGTGGCCTAAGCTGGAAAGGTTGGGAGGCTGTGTCCTCACGGGTGTGGGGAGGAAGGGGATCGTGCCTGCAGACATGGGTGCAGGTCCACCTCACGGGGCCAGGGCAGGGTGGGTCTGTCTGGAGCATCTGGGCAGAACTTGGGCGTGGTGCAGGAAGGAGCAGGATTTGGGTACAGTGTGTGAAGGATCAAGATTTGCAGGTAGAGGGTTGGGGGTTTTTTTTTTTTTTTCTTTTCTTTTTCTGTTTCTTTTTTTTTTTTTTTTTGAGATGGAGTTTTGCTCATGTTGCCCAGGCTGGAGTGCAGTGGCGAGATCTCGGCTCACCACAACCTCTGCCTCCCGTGTTCAAGTGATTGTCCTGCCTAAGCCTCCCAAGTAGCTGGGATTATAGGCATGCGCCATCACACCTGGCTAATTTTGTATTTTTAGTAGAGACAGGGTTTCTCCATGTTGGTCAGGCTGGTCTCAAACTCCCAACTTCAGGTGATCCGCCTGCCTCGGCCTCCCAAAGTGCTGGAATTACAGGCTTGAGCCACTGCGCCCGGCCTCTTTCTTTCTTTTTAAATGTTCTTTCATTTTGCCAAGGGCTGGGTTTCTGTTCCTTTTCCAGGGCGACATGGAGTCCAATGGGAAATACATCACCAAATCTGGCACCCGTGTGGACCACCAGACAGGCCCCATTGTGTGGGGGGAGCCTGGGACCAATGGCCAGCATGCTTTTTACCAGCTCATTCACCAAGGTAGGCCTGTGTGGCCTGGGCAGGGTGGCGTTGGGGAGGGAAAGGATCTTCCAGAAGAGATATCTCACTTAGGTCAGTGCCCTCCTCTAGGCTGTATGGCTAGCTCCCATGGGCTGGGGTCATGTGGGTGACCACAGTGCCCTTCACAGGCACCAAGATGATACCCTGTGACTTCCTCATCCCGGTCCAGACCCAGCACCCCATACGGAAGGGTTTGCATCACAAGGTAAGAGCCCCCATCTGGCCCCATCTGGAGGGTCTGGCTCACATTGCACCCAGACCTCTGGAAACCTGATGCATTGGTTGACAATCATGTTAGTTTTCTATTCCAGCCATAACAAATGACAACAAACATGGAGGCTTAAAACAACACTCTTTTTTTGAGGGTGGGGAGTGGGGACAGAGTCTTGCTGTGTCACCCAGGCTGGAGTGCAGTGGCGCGATCTTGGCTCACTGCAACCTTCCCCCTCCCCCTTCCCCCTCACTTCAGGTGATTCTTACGTCTCAGCCTCCCAAGTAGCTGGGACTATAGGCACTCACCACCACGGCCTGCTAATTTTTATATTTTTGGTAGAGGGTTTCACTGTGTTGGCCAGGCTGGTCTTGAACTCATGACCTCACGTGATCCACCTGCCTCAGCCTCTCTAAGTGCTGGGATTATAGGCATGAGCCAACACACCTGGCCTATCTCAAGAGTTTCTGAAGCTCAGTTGTCCAGCAGACCCTGCTGTATCTCTGCTTAGAGTCTTGCAGGCTGAAATCAAGGTGTCATCAGGTCTGTGTTTCTTTCTAGAGACTTTAGGGGGAAAGCCTTTTCTGTGCTTGCCAGGTGGTTGGCAGAATTCATTTCTGTATGTTTGTGGAACTGAAGTCCAGCTTCCTTGCTGTGGGCTGAAGCTCCTTCTCAGATTCTCAAGGTCACCTGCATTCCCTAGCTTGTGGGCCTCTTCACTGCAGAACCAGCAATGGCAGGTTAAATCCTTCTGAAGCTTTGATTCTGTCTTGCCACTTCTGTTGCGTCTCTCGGACTGACTCGTTTACCTTCCTCCTCTACATTTTTCTTTTATTCCCTAAGTAACAGCGTCGTGCTATGTTGTCTAGGCTGGACTTCAGTGGCATGATCACAGTTCACTGCATTTTCGACGTCCCAGGCTCAAGCAATCTTCCTGCCTCAGCCCTTCAAGTAGCTGAGACTTATAGGCACACATCACGATGCCTGGCTAACTTTTAAACTTTTATTAGAGACGGGGTTTCACTATGTTGCCTAGGCTGGTCTCCAGCTCCTGGGCTCAAGTGATTCTCCTGCCTCGACCTCCCAGAGTTTTGGGATTACAGGTGTGAGCCACCACACCTGGCCCTCTTTTACTTTTAAGGGCCAGTGTGATTAGATTGGGCCTACTAGATAATCCAGGAAAATCTCCCCTTTTGTTTATTTTATTTTTATTTTTTAATTTTAGAGATAGCATGTCACTCTGCTGAGGCTGGAGTGCAGTGGCCCAGTCATAGCTCACTACAGCCTTGAACTCCTGGACTAAAGCAATCCTTTTATCTCAGCCTCCTGAGTAGGTGGGACCACAGATGTGCACCATGCCTAGCTATTTTTTTTTTAAAGAGACAGAGTCTTGTTCTGTTGCCCAGGCTGGAGTGCAGTGGCACAATCAGGCTCTCTGCAGCCTCACCCTCCTGGGCTCAAGCAATCCTCCTACCTCAGCCTCCTGAGTAGCTGGGAACAGGCAAACGCACCACACCCAGCTGATTTTTTTATTTTTATTTTTTGTAGAGATGGAGTCTCACTTTGTTGCCCAAGCTGCCCTCAAACTCCTTCACAGAATTTATTGTGCCTTGTCTTAGGTGTGCAGAGCAGCATAGGGTTACAGTAGCACAAGCTTTGGAGTCAGTGAGCTGGGTTGAATTCTGATTCTTTCTGTCTATAGTTCTGTGATCCAGCACTGTGGACTTGTAGAACCCAAGGCTCTACTAGAACAGGGCAATGATGCCTTTCCTCCTTAGGATCTTAGTATTATTATTATTATTATTTTTTCGAGACACTTTTTCACTTTGTTGCCCAGGCTGGAGTGCAGTAGTGCTACCTTGGCTCACTGCAACCTCAGCTTCCTGGGTTCAAGCGATTCTCGTGCTTAAGCCTCCTGAGTAGCTGGGATTACAGGTGCACACCACCATGCCCGGCTACTTTCTTAGGATATTAAAAGATAGATGTTGGTAAAATTGTTAGCAGGAACCCGGCAAGTGGTGCGTAGTTCGTTCTTTTTTTCTTTTTTTTCTTTTTTTCTTTTTTTTTTAGCTCTGTTGCCCAGGCTGGAGTGCTGGAGTGCAATGGCGTGATCTCAGCTCACTGCACCTTCTGCCTCCCAGGTTCAAGTGATTCTCCCGCCTCAGGCTCCTGCCTGATTACAGGCATGCGCCACCATGCCCAGCTAATTTTTTTGGTATTTTTAGTAGAGACGGGGTTTCACCATGTTGGTCAGGCTGGTCTCGAGCTCCTGACCCCGTGATCCACCCACCTCGGCCTCCCAAAGTGCTGGGATTCCAGACACCACGCCTGGCCACTGGTGTGTAGTTCTAAAAGAGCAGTTATCACCATTCCCTGCCTTGTGGTGTCATTGGATGTGTTCCCTTCGCTCCAACTGAGCTATACAGTGAGTGACCCAGGTGGGGACTGACCCCTGCTGAGAAGTGCCAGGCGGTCTTGTCCCTCTGCCGGAAGCTCAGACAGTGCTCTCAAGCATAACTGATGTCTCGCTCATCAGATCCTCCTGGCCAACTTCCTGGCCCAGACGGAAGCCCTGATGAGGGGGAAATCAACGGAGGAGGCCCGAAAGGAGCTCCAGGCTGCAGGCAAGAGTCCAGAGGACCTTGAGAGGCTGCTGCCACATAAGGTCAGCACTTCTGCATTCGGCTTTGGGGTGCATGCTGGAGTTGGAGGTGTGAAGCTGTGGCACTAGGCAGGGGCTTGGGGCGTGCCTGGCTTGTCCTACAGAGTGGGAGGGCCTGTCCTCACAGACCTGTACGTCTCAGCCTCTAGGGCAGGGCGTGCTTCCCTTCAGGGGGCTGAGGGATCAGGACTCACTTGGAGACATTCCTTGGTGTTTTCTGCAGGTCTTTGAAGGAAATCGCCCAACCAACTCTATTGTGTTCACCAAGCTCACACCATTTATGCTTGGAGCCTTGGTCGGTGAGTGAGTAGGGGAAAGGTCCTGGCTTGGGGTAGTTGGAATGGGCTTGCGGAGCCCTGACGTGCCCTGTCTGTCCCCTCTGCAGCCATGTATGAGCACAAGATCTTCGTTCAGGGCATCATCTGGGACATCAACAGCTTTGACCAGTGGGGGTGAGTTGCTCACTTAGGGGAGGGCCAGGAATGCCTTTGGGTCGGCTCAGGGATTTCAGTAGCAACGTTAGAGCCTTCCCCATACCACTCTTCCCTTCCTTTCTTGGCAGAGTGGAGCTGGGAAAGCAGCTGGCTAAGAAAATTGAGCCTGAGCTTGATGGCAGTGCTCAAGTGACCTCTCACGATGCTTCCACCAACGGGCTTATCAACTTCATCAAGCAGCAGCGCGAGGCCAGAGTCCAATAAACTCATGCTCAGCCGCAGCCTCCTCTGTGATTCCTCTTTCTCTTCTGGTCCCTGCTCCCCAGAGCCGGCACTGCATGGTCCTGGACACCACCCAGAGCGCCCTCTGGTTGTGGGCTTGGACCAGGAGCCCTTAGCAGGGAGGGCTGATCTCAAATTGCTACCCCCAGCCCCTCCATGTCTTCGCTCCCTCTGTTAAATTGGCTGAAGTGTTTTTGTGCAGCTGACTTTTCTGACCCATGTTCACGTTCACATCCCATGTAGAAAAATAAAGATGCCACAGAGGAGGTTGTAGGCTCAGCCTCTGATTTTTTTCCTGCGATGGTGCTTTATGTAGCAGAAGGCAGGAGTGCTCAGTAGGACGCAGCCTGTGCCTCCATGGACACTGAATACTAAGTGGTGAGCAGGTGTAGAGTGGAGCAAGGTGCCTTGAGAAGACAGTAGTGGGGTGGGAGCACAATCAGTCAAGAGGGCAACTTGGCCTGTGTCACCAAATCCTAAGACTGTTTTCCACTCCTCACCTCTGTGACTGGAGAAATTGGATACTCTGTTCACTCTATGCATTGAGTGCATTGAGATTATGTTTGTTTGGGGTGAATTCCTGGACAAGACCAAGGGTGACTGCCATCTCCTGGCAAGATGCTCAGGTAGGTCTTTCGCTTTAAAAGGCAGATAGATATTGGAAATAGGATTTTTTTTTTTTTTTTTTGAGTGTTGCTCTGTTGCCCAGACTGGAGTGCAGTGGTGCAATCTCGGCTCACTGCAACCTCCGCCTCCCGGGCGGGTTCAAGCTATTCTCCTGCCTCAGCCTCCTGAGTAGCTGGGATTACAGGCACACACCACCACGCCGAGCTAATTTTTGTATTTTTAGTGGTGAAGGGGTTTTACCATGTTGGGCAGGCTGGTCTTGAACTCCTGACCGCAGGTGATCCGCCCACCTCAGCCTCCCAAAGTGCTGGGATTACAGGTGTGAACCACCACACCTGGCACAATTTTTTTTTAACAACTTATTTTTTTAGACAGGGTCTTGCTCCATTGCCCAGGCTGGAGTGCAGTGGTGTCATCACAGCTCACTGCAACCCCAACCACTCGGGCTCAGGCAGTCCTCTTGCCTCAGCCGCCCAAGTAGTTGAGACTACAGGTTGTGCCACTATACCCTGCTAGTTTTTTCATTTTTTGTAGAGACGGGTCTTGAATTTCAGGGCTCGAGAACCTCCCACCTCAGCCTCCCACAGTGCTGGGATTACAGGCGTGAGCCACTACACCCAGCCTATTCAGAATTTTTTTTCTTTTCTTTTTTTTTTTTTTTTTTTGAGGTGGAGTCTCGCTCTGTCGCCCGGACTGGAGTGCAGTGGCCAGATCTCAGCTCACTGCAAGCTCCGCCTCCCGGGTTTACGCCATTCTCCTGCCTCAGCCTCCCGAGTAGCTGGGACTACAGGCGCCCGCCACCTCGCCTGGCTAGTTTTTGTATTTTTAGTAGAGACGGGGTTTCACCGTGTTAGCCAGGATGGTCTCGATCTCCTGACCTCGTGATCCGCCCGTCTCGGCCTCCCAAAGTGTTGGGATTACAGGCTTGAGCCACTGTGCCCGGCCAGAATTTTTTTTCTTAGAGACATGGTCTTCATTGCCCAGGCTGGACTGCAGTGATGCAGTCATAGCTGACTGAAGCCTCAAATTCCCAGGCTAAGGTGATCTCACCTCAGCCTTCCAAGTAGCTGGGTCCGCAGATGCATGCCAGTGTCAGGCCTCTGAGCCCAAGCTAAGTCATCATATCCCTTGTGACCAGATGGCCTGAAGCAACTGAAGATCCACAAAAGAAGTGAAAATAGCCTTAACTGATGACATCCCACCATTGTGATTTGTTTCTGCCCCACCGTAACCGATCAATGTATTTTGTATTCTCCCCCACCCTTAAGAAGGTTCTTTGTAATTCTCCCTCCACCTTGAGAATGTACTTTGTGAGCTCCACCCCCTGCCCGCAAGCGTTGCTCCTACCTCCACTGCCTATCCCCAAACCTATAAGAACTAATGATAATCCACCACCCTTTGCTGACTCTTTATGGACTCAGCCTGCCTGCACCTAGGTGAAATAAACAGCCATGTTGCTCACACAAAGCCTGTTTGGGGGTCTCTTCACACGGACACGTGAGACAGCCAGTACACCCAGCTCATTTTTAAATTTTTGTATATCAGTGTACTGTTGTTAGAAAAAAAAGTAAGAAAAATAGAAAATAAATTTTTGTAGTGATAGGGTCCCACTGAGGCAGGAGAATAGGGTCTAGAGACAAGGGAGCATTCACTTCAGCCTCTGATTGGTGGCAGGCCAAGTCTTTATTTACATAGGGTGTAACCAAATAGGAAACCTCCAAAGGGTACTTAAACCCCAGATTTTCTAAACAGGGCACTTGCTTAAGCCTCCTCCTGCTTTGTGGAGTGTACTTTTGTTTCAATAAATCTGCTTTTGTTCCTTCTTTTGTTGCTTTGTTTGTGTGTTTTGTCTGCCTCTTTGTTCAGCATTCCAAGAACCTGGACAACTTGTAGTCAAGACCCTCCCCTGGTAACACCACTGTGTTGCCCAGGCTTATCTTGAACTCCTGGGCTCAAGTGATCCTCCTGCCTTGGCCTCCCAAAGTGTTGGGATTACAGGTGCAAGCCACCGTGCCCAGCATCACAGGGCCTTTTACAGCTGTCAGGTTGAAGTGTGATAAAACAGGAGTAAACAGGTTTCGTCTCCAGGTCCTTGCTGGGCTAAAGCCGAACATCACAAAGGCTAGTGCTTCCTCCTTTGAGGTGTAGATCCTTGAAAACATACGTTTCCTTTGCATACCATGTTATGAATCCTAAAATAATGTTTTTGCAGCCTGCATTTTTAACAAGTTAGGTTTATTGGGGTGTAATTTACATATAGTAAGATTCACCTTTCTTTGCTATACAGTTCTGTTTTCACAAGTGTATATACAGTCTTATAACCATTACAGACAAGATATACAGCATTTTCCTCACCCTCAAAAGTTCCTGACGCTCTTGTGGTCCAGTCCTACTCCCTCATCCCAATTCCTGACTACCATTGAACTGATTTTTTTTCCCCTAAGTTCTGCTTTGACCAGAACGGCACCTTTTGTGTCTGGCTTCTTCCCATGATGCTTTTGAAATTCACCCACGTTGTGCTGCAGGAATTTAAAAAACTGTATTGTGTGGCTGGGCGCGGTGGCTCACACCTGTACTACTAATACTTTGGGAGGCCAAGTTGGGCGGATCACCTGAGGTTGGGAGTTCGAAGACAGCCTGACCAACATGGAGAAACCCTGTCTCTATTAAAAATACAAAGTTAGCTGGGCGTGGTGGCACATGCCTGTAATCTCAGCTACTTGGGAGGCTAAGGCAGAAGAAGGGCTTGAACCTGGGAGGCAGAGGTTGTGGTGAACTGGGATCATGCCACTGCACTCCAGCCTGGGCGACAAGAGAGAAACTCCCTCTCAAAAAAAAAAAAGCTGGGCGTCAGGCATTGTGGTGGGCACCTGTAATCCTAATCCAGCTACTCCGGGGGCTGAGGCAGGAGAATCGCTTGAACCTGGGAGGCAGAGGTTGCAGTGAGATGGCGCCACTGCACTCCAGCCTGGGCGACCCAGCGAGACTGTCTCAAAAACAAAACAAAAATAAAAACTCCGAAAAATCTCAAACATATAAAACCCAAAGAGAATAAATCTCCATGTGCCTGGCACCAAATTTCAACAATTATCAACTCATGGCCAATCTTACTGTATCTATATCCCACCTTAATTATGTAGTAGCAAATCCCAGATATTTCATGTATAAGCATTTTGGTGTGTTTCTCTAAAAATTAAAAACTTCATTGTTCTTCTTGTTAATGATTGATAATACCATTATCCCACCTAAAATTTTTATTTCCCGGTAAGGCTTTTTGGAGCCTGGGCCGGGTGGCTCACACCTGTAATCACAACACTTTGGGAGGCTGAGGCGGGAGGATCACTTGAATCCAGGAGCCAGGAGTTCAAGACCAGTGTGGGCAATATAGCAAGTCCTCGTCTCAAGAAAAAAATGAAAAAAAAAAGTTAGCTTTTTGGCAAAACTACTTCCTAGTAGATGGTGTGTACTTCCTATTACAGCGTATTAAGGGGCACATAATGCCAGCGGCGCCTCTGTCGCTCTTGGACCTGAGTGCACGCGCCTTAAAGCCACGCCTCCGCATCGGATCCTAGTAAGGGGGTGGGGCTATCATTTCAGTGTATGCGTTGCGCGTGCGCGGACACGCGCGCCGCTCGGCTGCCGTAGTTCGCGTTTTCACCTGGTCACCAGGCAGCCATGGCGGCCGTTCTGAAGCCGGTGCTGCTGGGACTTCGAGATGCGCCGGTGCACGGCAGCCCCTCAGGGCCGGGCGCCTGGAATGCTAGCAAGCTGGGCGGCATTCCGGTGAGGGCGGGTGCCGGAGCTGGGGTCGATGGGTGGTGGCGAAGGGTGCGGAGAGAGTTGGCAAGGTCCCGGGGGGAGTTGGAGTCTGAGCGCTTCCTCTGTCTCCTCAGGATGCTCTGCCTACCGTGGCTGCGCCCAGGCCCGTGTGTCAGCGCTGCGGGCAGCCGCTCGCCCTGGTCGTGCAGGTGTACTGCCCGCTGGAAGGCTCTCCGTTTCACCGTCTGCTGCACGTATTCGCGTGCGCCTGCCCCGGCTGCAGCACCGGCGGTTCGCGCAGGTAGGCGAGGAAGTCCCAGAGCTGCTCCTGGGGTGTCCTTTCCAGCGGGCTGGGGTGGGCCGGCGGGCTGGAGTAGGGGTGCAGCCCTCACGGCCCTTTGTCTTCACTCCGAAGCTGGAAGGTGTTCCGCTCCCAGTGCCTGCAGGTTCCAGAGAGAGAGGCGCAGGACGCTCAGGTAAAGGTTGTGATTGTCATGTTATTTTTTTTTGTCATTTGAGGATGTTATCCAGAGTATAGTTTGGGACAGACTTTAAAGCCATGTTCTTTGAAGTGCATTGGAGTGTTTTTTGCTTTTCTGCAGAACCATAGAATGCTATTTTCTTAAGGTTTTGTGAGGGTTTTTTTTTTCTTCTATTTTACTTTATTTTTATTTTCTAACTCCTTTGTTAAAAGGAGATGGCGGCCTCGCATGGTGGCTTACGCCTGTGATCCCACCATTTTTTGAGAGGCTGAGGTGGGAGGATTGCTTGAGTTCAGAAGTTGGAGACCAGGCCGGGCGCAGTGGCTCACGCCTGTAATCCCAGAACTTTGGGAGGCCCAGGCGGCGGATCATTAGAGGTGAGAAGTTCGAGACCAGCCTGGCCAACATGGGGAAACCCCGTCTCTATTAAAAACAAAAACAAAAAATTAGCCGGGCATGGTGGCAGGCACCTGTAATCCCAGCTACAAGGGAGGTTGAGGCAGGAGAATCGCTTGAACCCGGGAGACGGAGATTGCAGTGAACTGAGATCATGCCACTGCAATCCAGCCTGAATGACAGACTCCGTATAAAAAAAAAAACGTTGGGAGAGCAGTCTGGGCAACATAGCAAAACGTCCTCTCTATAAAAAGTAAAAAACATTAGCCGGGCATGATGGCCGCGCAACTGTAGTGCCAGCTGCTCAGGCGGCTGAGGTGGGAGGATTGCTTGAGTCCAGGAGGTTGAGGCTGCAGTGACCTACATTTGTGCCACTGCACTTCAGCCTGGATGGCAAAGCCAGACCCTCTCCCCTCCCAAAAAAAAGAGAGCGAGATGGAGACTTCCTCCTGGATGTCTTCAACATTTTTTTTAAACTGTAAATTGATAGTTTATAATAATGTATAAATTTATGAGGTATAAAGTGATGGTTATGATTCATGAATATCATGTGGAATAATTAAATGAAGCCAGTTAATGCATTCATCACCTCAGATACTTAACATCTTGTGAGAACATTTGAAATTTCCTCTCGCAATTTGGAAATACAAAATACTTTATTTTTATTTTTTTTGAGACGGAGTCTTGCTCTGTTGCCCAGGCTGGAGTGCAGTGGTGCCATCTCTGCTCACTGCAAGCTCCGTCTTCTGGGTTTCAAGCAATTCTCCTACCTCAGCCTCCTAGTAGCTGGGATTACGGGCGCCCGCCACCACGGCCAGCTAATTGGTTTTTTTTTTTTTTTTTTTTTTTTGAATTTTTAGTAGAGACAGGGTTTCACCATGTTAGTCAGGATGGTCTCCATCTCCTGACCTCGTCATCTACCCACCTCGGCCTCCCAAAGTGCTGGGATTACAGGCTTGAACTCCCGTGCCCAGCCACAATACTGTATTATTAGCTATATTCAAGCTGTGCAGTAGAACTTAAAAAAACCCGCATTCCTCCTGAATAACTGAGGTTTTGTATTCTTTGATCATCATCTCCTTATTCTTTCCAGTTTCTTTCCAGTTTTCTTTCCAGGTTTCTTTCTTTTTTTTTTTTTGAGACCAAGTTTCACTCTTGTTGCCCAGGCTGGAGTACGGTGGCACAATCTCGGCTCACTGCAACCTCCACCTCACCTCCTGGATTCAAGGGATTCTCCTGCCTCAGCCTCCTGAGTAGCTGGGATTACAGGCACTTGCCACCACGCCTAGCTAATTTTTGTATTTTTAGTAGAGATGGGGTTTTACCATGTTGGCCAGGCTGGTCTCGAACTCCTGACCTCAGGTGACCCACCCGCGTCGGCCTCCCAAAGTGCTGAGATTACAGGCATGAGCCACCATGCCCCGCTCACTCCAGATTTTTTTTTTTTTTTTTTGAGATGGAGTTTCGCTCTGCTTATTTCACTTAGCAAAATGTTCTCCAGTTCTATCCATGTTGTCACAAATGACAGAACTTTCTTTTTTTTTTTTTTTTTAAGGGTGAAGAATATTCCATTGTATATATAGTAGTTTTTTCAAACTTACACTGAAGGTCTTGAGACACAGTTTACTGATTTTCCTGTTTGGGAATATATATGGGGATGTACATGTATGTGGTTGTATGTGATAACATGTATGTCTTTATAGTAAATATACTTTATGAGATATATATATATGTTTTAACACATTTCATAAGATGAAATCTGAATTTATTGAAAAGGTAGGCAAGTTGGTAGCTGCAGAACAAAATTTAGCCTCCTTTGACAGTAAATGTGTCTTTATATATACACAGTTCTTTTTTCTTTTCCTTTTTTTTTTTTTTTTTGAGATGGGTTTTTTTTTTTTGAGATGGGGTCACCCAGGCTGGAGTGCAGTGGCATGATCTTTGCCTCTTGGGCTCAAGCCATTCTCCCACCTCAGCCTCCTGAGTAGATGGGATTATAGGCACGTGCCACCATGCCCAGCTAACTTTTTTATTTTTTGTAGAGATGGGGTTTTGTCATGTTGCCCAGGTTGGTCTTGAACTCCTGGACTCAAACAGTCCACCCACCTCAGCCTCCCAAAATGTTGGAATTACAGGCGTGAGACACTGGGCCCGGCCTGCACCCAGTTCTTGATGTTTGCTAGGCATAGTACTAGCAGTACTCGAATAAAAAGTTGAAGACAGTGCCTATATTTGTCAGGGTTCAAGTGCAGATAATTAGAAAAGTACTGGTTTTTTTGTTTGTTTGTTTTTGTTTTTGAGACGAGTCTCACTCTGTCTCCCAGGCTGTAGTGCAGTGGCGTGATCTCAGCTCATTGAAAACTCCACCTCCTGGATTCAAGCTATTCTCCTACCTCAGCCTCCTGAGTAGCTGGGATTACAGGCACGTGCAACCATGCCTGGCTTTTAAGCTGAGACAGACTTAACACAGGAGTCAGGTTTTTAGTAAGTGGATAGTCTGAAGGAGGAGGCTCCAGGAATGCCCTCCAGAATCACACCTGAGAACTGTCCCTGAAGGAGCTGCTATGCCACCTCTCCTGCTGTCAGGAAGCTTAAGTGTGATCTAGTGAACTAATCGCTGTCTTCACCACAGAACTGTTGGCTCTAAAACCTTGTTCTGTCTATGTCTACACTCTGACTGCCTTTTGCTACGTGATCTTTCTTTCTACTTCACTCTGTCTTGAAAGAGATCAAATGAAAAAAACTAAAAGACAGAAATGAAGTCCACAGGCAAGCAGCCCGGGCGGCGCCGGCGCCCTCAGCCTAGTTAAAGATCGACCCCCGGACCCAACCGATTAGGTTAATTAGGTTATCTATAGACTCCGGACATTGTAAGGACAAACGTTGTGAAAGTCTCTGTCCTGCTGTAATTACCGGTGTCTGCCACATATCTTAGTCCTGGGCCCAGTACGAACACAATCCTCTATTTTGTCCCAACTTCCTGAGCCCAACACCCCCCCCCACACACACACCACCTAGAGAGCCCCTGATAAGATCACAACCGTTTGTAGTTTTACTAAAAGCGCGGGAACAAATGGAAAACTGTGAATTGTATTAACTAATTACCAGTTGTAATGCTGCAACCAAAAGAATTCCTTTGTACCTCTGTAACCTTGCATATCCTGTATGCATCGGGCTATAAAGAGCGGCCACATGCATCATTCGGGGCCCTCTTGTATGTTGTAAAACAGAGGGACCAAGTTCGAACTTGCATTAAAGATCCTTGCTGCTTGGCTTTGACTCTGGATTCTGGTGGACTTCTTCGGGGAATAAAGGGTCTGGGCATAACAGTCTCAAGTTCATGTCTCTCTCTAGTAGACCTGATTAGCAGACACCTAATCATATCCGAAACCCTAGCTGCTAAGGAGCCTGGGAAATGTAGTTCTTTCTTTTCAGTTCCTGCAATACATGAAGCACAACAAAAAGATGTTGGAACAGATGGTTGAATAAACCATGTACTATATCTGTCACACTTGCCCCATGAAGGGGTGGCCTGCCCCTCCACACCTGTGGGCGTTTCTTGTTAGGTGGAACAAGAGACTTGAGAAAAGAAATGAGACACAGAGACAAAGTATAGAGAAAGAAAAAAAGGGAGGCCGGGCGCCGTGGCTCAAACCTGTAATCCCAGCACTTTGGGAGGCCGAGACAGGCGGATCACGAGGTCAGGAGATCGAGACCATCCTGGCTAACACAGTGAAACCCCGTCTCTACTAAAAAATACAAAAAACTAGCCGGGCGTGGTGGCGGGCGCCTGTAGTCCCAGCTACTCGGGAGGCTGAGGCAGGAGAATGGCGTAAACCTGGGAGGCGGAGCTTGCAGTGAGCTGAGATCCGGCCACTGCACTCCAGCCTGGGCGACAGAGCGAGACTCCGTCTCAAAAAAAAAAAAAAAGAGAAAGAAAAAAAGGGCCCAGGGGACCGGCGCTCGGCATACAGAGGACCCACGGCAGCACTGGTCTCTGAGTTCCCTTAGTATTTATTGATAATTATCTTTACCATTCTTAAAGATAAGGGAGTGGCAGGACAAATAGATCACTGTAGGGAGAAAATCAGCAGTAAGACATGAACAAAGATCCCTGTGACATGAATAAGTTTAAAGAAAAATGCTATGCCTTGATACACATATGCAAACATCTCCATAAACCTTTTAGCAGCATTGCGCCAGCCAAGTCCCACCTTACAAGTCCCACCTTTTGCCATAAGGCGGTTTTCTCCTATCTCAGTAAACAGAGCATACAATGGGTTTTACACTGAGATGTTCCATTGCCCAGGGATGGGGAGGAGACAAACGCTTTTCTCTTACTTTACATTAAGAGAATGGTGATGACTTTTAACCAGCAAGCTGCCTTCAGGCACTTGTTTTAACAAACCGCATCCTGCACAGTCCAAAATCCTTTAAACCTTGAGTCACCACAGCACGCGTCTCTTGCAAGGACAAAGTTGGGGGTGGGGTCACAGATTAACAGCATCTGAAATACAGAACAAAATGGAGTCTCTTATGTCTGCTTCCTTCTATATAGACACAGTAACAGGCTGATCTCTTTCTTTTCCCCACACCCCGAAAAGGAAAGACAAGTATTTTAAGTTTCCTTCAACATACTTTTGAGTACATAAAGTCTAGAAAGTTTGTTTGGAGTGTGCCAGAGGGGAAGGGGCTGGTGTGAAGGCTCCCTCTGGAAGGCGCAGGGATGGGTGGCTGGAACCGAAGTAGTAGAATAAACCTCCCAAATGTGCTTGGACCTCATTCACTGAATATTTTTCCAGACACAGGAAAACAGCCTTGCAGCTGAGGACTGGTGTGAAGGTGCTGATGACTGGGGAAGTGACACTGAGGAGGCGCCTTCACCACAGCTTACCTTGGATTTTGGGAATGATGCCAGCAGTGCCAAAGATGTAGACTGGACTGCTCGGCTCCAAGACCTCCGCCTGCAGGATGCTGTCCTGGGTGCTGCCCATCCTGTGCCTCCTGGGGAGCAGACCGCCTTGTCTCCTGGGCTGCCGCTATTCCTGCCCTACTACATCTGTGTTGCAGACGAGGATGAATACATGGACTTTGTCAACCTGGATCATGCCCACAGCCTTCTGAGGGACTATCAGCAGAGAGAAGGCATTGCCATGGATCAGTTGCTTTCCCAAAGGTGAGGATGTGTGCTCCTGAGGTTGAGAGGTGACTGGATTGGGAAGCAGCCACAGGAGTTACCCTTCAGTTTCACCACAGGACCTGGGGAAACTGTCAGGCAGAACTTGTATGTAGGACCTTTTCACTTTACTTCCTTATTAGCCAACTTGAGTTAGCTTGAAAACCCTGCTCTATTTATAATTCCTGTTAAGAAAGTGAACAAAGATGAACAAACAGAAGTTAGAGATGGCAAGTATTTATAGAAGATGCATTCACTGACTCTAACTTTCTTTTATATTTCTAATATGTCTTTATAGCAGAGACAGGCAAGTTAGAAAACTGCCATTTGATCTGGGATAATAAGATTGGGGTGAAAAAATGGAAAAAGGAAAAGAAAAATGCCGTTTGTTTATTGACTCTTGGCTATGGCTCCAGAACTGGCCCAGGACCTCGGAGATGCTTTCAGATCCTCAATTCTGTAAAGTGAGAGTGATAGTGATATCTCTGTTCTCTGTTTCATCATATGATTTTGAGAGTCAAACGAGAGAGTAGATCTTGAAAGGCTTTATAAACCAAAGCTCTCTAAAGAAGTAAGAATGATCATTTTTGCTTATTGATTGATTGAGACAGACAGGGTCTCACTCTGTCACCCACGCTGGAGTTAATTGCTGTGATCACAGCTCACGTAGCCTTGAACTCCTGGGCTCAGGCAATCTATCTTAGCTTCCCAAGTAGCTGGGAGTACGGGTGCACGCCACCATGTCTGACCAATTAAAATTTTTTTTTTTTTTGGAGTTTCACTGTTGTTGCCCAGGCTAGAGTACAATGGCACGGTCTTGGCTCACTGCAACCTCCACCTCCTGAGTTCAAGTGATTCTCCTGCCTCAGCCTCCCAAGTAGCTGGGATCACAGGTACCTGCAACCAAGCCCGGCTAATTTTTTGTATTTTTATCAGAAATAGAGTTTCAAGATGTTGGCCAGGCTGGTTTCGAACTCAGGTGATCCGCTCACCTTGGCCTCCCAAAGTGCTGGGATTACAGGCATGACTGTTTTTTTTTTTTTTTTTTTTTGATATGGAATCTCACTCTGTCACCAGGCTGGAGTGCAGTGTCGCAATCATGGATTACTGCAACCTCCACTTCCCGGGTTCAAGCGATTTCCTCTGCCTCAGCCTCCTGAGTAGCTGGGACTACAGGCGTGCGCCACCACACCCAGCCAATTTTTTGTGTTTTTTACTAGAGATGGGGTTCCACCATGTTGGCCAGGATGGTCTCGATCTCCTGACCTTGTTATCTGCCTGCCTTGGCCTCCCAAAGTGCTGGGATTACAGGCGTTAGCCACCGCACCTGGCCTGATAATTTTTTTTTTTTTTTTTTTTGAGTCGGAGTCTTGCTCTGCCGCCCAGGCTGGAGTGCAGTGGCCGGATCTCAGCTCACTGCAAGCTCCGCCTCCCGGGTTTTACGCCATTCTCCTGCCTCAGTCTCCCGAGTAGCTGGGACTACAGGCGCCCACCATGTCGCCCGGCTAGTTTTTTGTATTTTTTAGTAGAGACGGGGTTTCACCATGTTAGCCAGGATGGTCTCGATCTCCTGACCTCGTGATCCGCCCGCCTTGGCCTCCCAAAGTGCTGGGATTACAGGCTTGAGCCACCGCACCCGGCCCGATAAATTTTTTTAAAAGAAAATTATCTTGTTTCCTCTTGCAAATGCTGTAATTTTCTGGATATAGACATTCACAAGTGTTTTCTGCTTCTGTTTTTAGCCTTTCTAATGATGGTGATGAAAAATATGAGAAAACCGTAATTAAAAGTGGAGATCAGACGTTTTACAAATTCATGAAGCGAATTGCTGGTTGTCAGGAGCAGATTTTGAGGTAAAAAAAGGCACAGTTCATTTTATTATTTTCCTTGATTATAAAGGTAATACATGTTCGTTTGGAAAACACAGGAAAATATGAGAAAAGCAAAACCTACAGTATTCCCCAAATCAAGAGAGAACCTAATACCTGCTTTATAGGACCTAATACCTACGTTATAGGATGTGTAGGAGGATTCAGTTGTGTAGAAGGGTTCAGTAAGGTAAAGCGCACTCATTTGTCTAACAAATACTTATGGAGTCTGTTCTGCATGCCAGGTGCTGCTATTTGTAGGTGCTGCAGATATAGCAGGAAATGGCACAAAGTCCGTGTTCTCATGGCCTTTATTATTATTATTAATTTAATTTTTTTTTTCCTTTGAGAGAGAGTCACGCTCTGTCGCCCACGCTGGAGTGTAGTGGCGTGATCTTGGCTCACTGCAACCTCCACCTCTCGGGTTTAAGCAATTCTCCTGCCTCAGCCTCCTGAGTAGCTGGGATTATAGGTGCCCGCCACCATGCCCGGCTAATTTTTTTTTTTTGTATTTTAGTAGAGACGGGGTTTCACCACGTTGCCAGACTGGTCTCGAACTGCTGGCCTCATGTATTCTGCCCGCCTCGGCCTCCCAAAGTTCTGAGATACAAGTGTGAGTCACCACACCTGGCTTTAATTTTTTTTGTTGTTGTTTTTTGACAGGGTCTTGCTCTGTTGCTCAGGCTTGAGTGCAGTGGTGTGATCAATCATAGCCCAGTGCACCCTCCCGGGCTCAAGCGATCTTCCCACCTCAGCCTCCCAAGTAGCTGGGACTACAGGCACATGCTACCACGCCCAGCTAATTTTTGTGTATTTTTTTAAAAATGGTATTTCACCATGTTGGCCAGGCTGGTTCCAAACTTCTGGGCTCAAGCCATCCACCTGCTTTGGCCTCTCAGAGTTTGTTCTAGGATTACAGGCATGAGCCACTGTGCCTGGACTATTATTATTATTAATTTTTTTTTTTTTTTTTTTTTTTTTTTTTTTTTTTTTTAGAGAGAGAGGGTCTCAGTCTGTTGCCCACCCTGGAGTGCAGTGGCGTGAGCATTGTCACTATAACCATTTCCTCTTGGGCTCAAGCGATCCTCCTAAGTATCTAGAACTACAGGTGTGTGCCACCACGTGTGGCTAATTTTTTTAAAAATGTATTTTGTAGAGATGGGATCTGATCATGTTGCTCAGTGTGCTCTCAAACTCCTGGCCTCAAGTGATCCTCCTGCCATGGCCTTCCAAAGTGCTGGGATTACCGGCATCAGCCACAACCCCGGCTCATATATTTATTTTTATTTTTTAATTTATTTTTATTTTTCTGGGACAGAGTCTCGCTCTGCCACCTAGACTGGAGTGCGGTGGTGTGATCCTGGCTCACTGCAACCTCCGCCTCCTGGGTTTAAAAGAGTCTCCTGCCTTAGCCTCCTGAGTATAGGATTACAGCCACCACACCCGACTACTTTTTGTATTTTTAGTAGAGATGGAGTTTCACCATGTTGGTCAGGCTGGTATTGAACTCCTGACTTCAAATGATCTGCCCGACTCAGCCTTCCAAAGTGCTGGGATTACAGGTTTGAGCCACTGTCCTGCCCCGGTCCATATATTTTATTTTCTAGTGTGGGAGATTAAAAACAAACGTGTATGGGCCGGGTGTGGTGGCTCATGCCTGTAATCCCAACACTTTGGGAGGCCGAGGAGGGTGGATCCTGCGGTGAGATCGAGACCATCCTGGCTAACATGCTGAAACCCCGTCTCTACTAAAAATACAAAAAAAAATTAGGTGGGCTAGGTGGTGGGCGCCTGTAGTCCCAGCTACTCAGGAGGCTGAGGCAGGAGAATGGCATGAACCCAGGAGGTGGAGCTTGCAGTGAGCCGAGATTGCACCACTGCACTCCAGCCTGGGCAGCAGAGCGAGACTCCATCTCAAAAAAAAAAAAAACCTGTATGATTTCCATAAGTGATAAATGAGGAAAAAATAGAGCTATTTTAGGTAGGCTATCAGGAAGGCCTCAGAGGAAATGACATACCCAGCAGGTATGGTTTATAAAAGTAGCAGGTATAGTTTATAAAAATAGGAAAAACAGGTCCAGACAAAGTGGGCAGAATTAGCTCAAATGGCCTTTTTCTCTGATACGTACCACAGTGAATCTAAAAGCTAAAAATTAGCCCAAATCAATAAATATTTGAAAAGAAATTCCGTTTTATCAGCATTGAAAAAAGGAAAAGGGCTTAGTACTATAAAACTCAAAGTGATAGCCCAGGATATAATATCAGTAAATGTCTAATAAAGTTCTTGAGTGTTTCACATGTATTTATTCACTTATGTAACTAATTTAGTCTTTGCAGAGAAAGGTACAGAAATTTCTGGCATGGTTAAGTGCAAGTTCTAATCCCACAGGCCTTTTCTCTTACCTGCCTAAAATATACTGAGTCCACAAAGAATTTTCTTTTTTTGGAAACGGAGTCTGTTTCTGTCCCCCAGGCTGGAGTGCAGTGGTACGATCTCAGCTCACTGCAACCTCCATCTTCTGGGTTCAAGCAGTTCTGCCTTTTGAGTAGCTGGGACTACAGGCATGTGCCACCATGCCTGGCTAATTTTTGTATTTTTAGTAGAGATGAGATTTCACCGTGTTGGCCAGTATGGTCTCGAACTCCTGACCTCTGGTGATCCACCCACCTCAGCCTCCCAAAGTGCTGGGATGACAGGCATGAGCCACCGCACCTGACCTAAGAATTTTCAGTTAATAATGTCTGGAAGGAAGCACACAGGAGAATTTGCATGTCCTAATGTGGAGGATGGTGGACCTCCTCCACCATGTTGGCTGAAGAACTGGGTGTGGTGGGGAGGTGGTGTAGGAATTGGGGATTGCCTCTCAGAAGCAACATTCCTTTGTTCCATGATGAGTCAGAGCAATGATTGGAAAGTTAAGGGCAATTTCGCCTCCACTAGAGTGGGATCTTTCTCAACATACAGTATTTTACACTGTCTCAGAGGGAAAAGCAAAGTCCAGGTATTCTAATGAAGATTGCATCCAGTCCCAGAAGAACTATTTCCTCACCCCAGTTCCCTCTTTTACTACCTACAGAAATGCAGAGGAAATGGGCAGTACTCCTAGAGAGGGGAAAACAGGCCTCATATGAGATGGACAGGAAATCAATGAGAACCTCTGCGGACATTTCAGAGCAAATAGATGGTCTAAACTGAGTTGCACCCTTTAGGCATGAGCTAGATGAAAAATAGCATGCCACCCAGGTAATCATACTGTGGCAAGAATAGCTAAGGAAATGAAGAGAACATACAAAAAGCTCAAGAACCAAGTCTGCTAGAAAATATCCAGCTGGGCTCGGTGGCTCACACCGGTAATCCCAACACTTTGGGAGGCCAAGGCAGGTGGATCATGAGGTCAGTAGATCGAGACTATTCTAGCCAACCTGGTGAAACCCTGTCTCTACTAAAAATACAAAAATTAGCTGGGCGTGGTGGTGGGCGCCTATAGTCCCAGCTACTCAGGAGGCTAAGGCAGGAGAATCGCTTGAACCTGGGAGGTGGAGGTTGCAGTGAGCTGAGATAGTGCCGCTACACTCAAGCCTGGGCGACAGAGTGAGACTCTGTCTCAAAAAATAAAATAAAATATAATCCAAGGAGCACATCAGTCACAGCAGATGCTTCAAAATGTATAAGAATGAATGTATGTCTATTCATAAGACAATAGATTCCATAAAACAAGAGCTCAACGGTGCAAAAATAAAGTATGTATGAATCGGAAATTGAATTGCTAAAGAAACCAAGCCCCATGACATTACATATCTAATACATATAGAATATAAGGAACATAGGCCGGGCGTGGTGGCTCACACCTGTAATCCCAGCACTTTGAGAGGCCAAGGCAGGCGGATCACAAGGTCAGGAATTCCAGACCAGCCTGGCCAATATGGTGAAACTCCATCTCTACTAAAAATAGAAAAACTAGCTGGGCGTGGTGGCGGGCGCCTGTAGTCCCAGCTACTCAGGAGGCGGAGGCAGGAGAATTGCTTGAACCCAGGAGGCGGAGTTTGCAGCGGACGGAGACTGCGCCATTGCATTGCAGCCTGGGTGACAGAGTGAGGCTCTGTCTTAAAAAAAAAAAAAAAAAAATTAGGGAGCATAATAGACTTGGCTAAAGATCAAAGTACTGGTATAAAGACTTGAGCAAGGATTCATAATTGTATTTACTATGAGGAGAATTGGTCTCCAAAATAGAGAACCTAATGGATGGATCAGAAACAATATTCAAAGATAACATTGGGAATTTTTCCTTAATGGAATAAGAACTAAATATGCAAATACTGAAATACAGGGAGTATAGGAATGGTTGGCATTGAGAAACCTAGCCTGGTGGTGGTTTTAAAAATATTGTCAATCTTTTACATTGTAGCCATTCTAGTAGGTGGTTGTGGTATTTCCTTGTGGTTTGAATTTGCATTTTCCTAATAACAAATGATGTTGAGCATCTTCCCATGTGCTCATTTGGCATCTATGTATCTTCTATAGTGAAGTGTGTCTGTTTACATTTATTTTTCAGCAGCTTTACTGAGGTACAATTGACATACAACAGACTGCCTATATTTTTACAGTATGCACTTAGATAAGTTGACATCTGTATACACCCCTGAAATCACAACAATCAAGACAGTAAACATATTCCTCCCTGCCAGAAGTTTCCTCATGCTCCTTCGCAAGTTCTTGCCTACCCGGTCCGGTGCTGCTCCCCCAATCCCCAGGCAACCACTGATCATCTTTCTGTCGCACCTTAGTGCATTTCCTGTGAAAATATATAAGGTCACACGGGATATACTTTTTTTTTTTTGGTCTGGTTTTATTCACTTAGCATACTTCAAGATTCATTCTTATTGCATGTATCAATAGTTTATTCCTTTTGACCACTGTGTCATATTCCATTGTATGGATATGCCACTATACATTTACCAGTTGATGGATATTTGGGTTATTTCCAGTGTTTGGCTATTATAAATAAAGCTGCTATGAACATTTGTTTACATCTCTTTGTAAGGCATGTTTTGATTTTGTGGGAGTAGATACCTAGGAATAGAATGATTGTATTATGTGGTATATGCATGTTTAACTTGTTAAGAAACAGGCCAAACCATTTTCCAAAGTGGTTATGCCATTTCTGTTCCCACTAGCTGTTTTTTAAGAACTCTACTCCCTGTATATCTTCGCTAATGTTTGGGATGTTCAGTTTTTAATTTTAGCCATTTAAGAAGGTGTGTAGTGGCATTTTATTGTGGCTTTAATTTGCATTTCCTCAAATGGCAAATGATGTTGAGCATCATTTCAAGTGCTTGTTTTCCATCTCTGTATATCATCTTGGATAAAGAGTCATTCAAATCTCTTGCCGTATTGTTTGTGTTTGTGTTACTGAGTTTAGGAATTCTTCATATGGTCAAGAGTACAAGTCCTTTTTCAATTTAATTTTTTTAGCACTCAAACAGATTCTGACAGATGGCTTTAAATTTTGATCAAGTTCAACTTAACAGTTATGGTTTTTTTTTAACACGGAATATGCAATATCTTTAATTGTTGGTATTGTTGGGTTATTTATTTATTTATTTATTTATTTATTTATTTTGAGACAGAGTCTTGCTCTGTTGCCCAGGCTGGAGTGCAGTGGCACAATCCCGGCTCACTGCAACCTCTGCCTCCCAGGTTCAGCAATTCTCCTGCCTCAGCCTCCTGAGTAGCTGGGATTACTGGTGCACACCACCATGCCTGGCTAATTTTTTTGTATTTTTAGTAGAGACAGGTTTTGCCGTGTTGGCCAGGCTGGTCTCAAACTTTTGACCTCAGGTGACCCGCCTGCCTCACAAAATGCTAGGATCACAGGCATGAGCCACCGCACCCTGCCATGTTGGGTTAATTTTATTCTGTTATTGTTTCTTCCTCCATTTCTTTTTTCTTTCCTTTTGTTTTAAAGAGATGGGCGTCTCACTATGTCGTCTAGGCTGGTCTTGAACTCCTGGACTCAAGCAATTCCCTCACCTCAGGCTCCCAAATTGCTAGGGTTATAGGCATTTGTCACCACACCTGGCTTTGCATTTGGTGGGGTTTTTTGTTTTTGTTTCTGTATTCCTTTTATTGAACCTGCCTGTCAGTGACTTGAGTATTTTTAGTTTGCTATTTTGTTCCTTTTTTGTCTTTTATTTTTAACTCTTTATGTTGCTTTTTTTTTGTTTTTTTGTTTTGTTTATTTAGAGATTGAGTCTTGTTCTGTTGCGTAGGCTGGAGTGCAGTGGTGCAGTCATGGCTCACTGCAGCCTCAGACTCCTGAGCTCAAGTGATCCTTCTGCCACACCCTCCAAAGTAGCTGGGACCACAGGCGTGCACCACTATGTCTGGCTAATTTTTGTATTATTATTATTATTATTATTATTATTATTATTATTATTATTATTATTATTATTATTATTTGAGAAGGAGTCTCGCTGTGTCATCCAGGCTGGATTGCAGTGGAGCAATCTCAGCTCACTGCAACCTCTGCCTTCCAGGTTTAAGTGATTCTGCAGCCTCAGCCTCAGCCTCCCCCGCAGCTGGGATTACAGGCACCTGCCACTGTGCCCGGCTAATTTTTGTAGTTTTAGTAGAGATGGGGTTTCACCATGTTGGCCAGGCTGATCTCGAACTCCTCTCCTCAGGTGATTAACCCGCCTCAGCCTCCCAAAGTGCTGGAATTACAGGTGTGAGCCACTGCACCTGGTCTACCTTTTTCCACCGGGTTTTTTTTTTTTTTTTTTAACGTATTTATTATTGGTATTTTAAAGTTTTTGTCTGATAAATTTATCATCTTGTCCATGGGTCTCGTTGCCTTAACTTTCTTTATGGGTTAAATTTTCCTGCTTCTTTGCATGTTTAGTAACTTTTAAAATGATTACCAGAAATTATATATCGAAGAACAGTAGTATTGAAGTGAGCTGGATATGTGGCTCACATTTGTAATCATAGCACTTTGGGAGGCTGAGGTGGGAGGATCACTTGAGGCCAGGAGTTTGAGACCAGCCTGGGCAGTATAGCAAGACCCTGTCTCTACAAAATTTTTTTAAAAAACTAGCTGGGTATGGTGATGCGCATCTGTTCCCAGCTACTCAGGAGGCTGAGGTCAGAGGACTGCTTGAGCCCAGGGGGTCAAGGCTGCAGTGAGCTGTGATTGTGCCACTGCACTCTAGCCTGGGCAACAGAAAAAGGCTCTATCTAAAAAACAAAACAAAACAAAACCCCAAAATGGAAGTGAATATTTCTTCCTTCTAAGGCAGTGGTCCCTGACCTTTTTGGCACCAGGGACTGGTTCGTGGAAGGCAATTTTTTCACAGACTGAGGTGGGGGGCGATGGGCATGGTTTTGGGATGAAACTGTTCACCTCAGATCATCAGGCATTAGAGTCTCATAAGGAGCACGCAGCCTAGATCCCTCGCATGTGCAGTTCACAATAGGGTTTGCGCTCCTATGAGAATCTCATGCTGCTGATGGGACAGGAGGTGGAGATCAGGTGGTAATGCTCGCTTGCCTGTTGCTCACCTCCTGCTGCATGGCCCTATTCCTAATAGACTACCGACCAGTACTGGTCCCTGACCTGGGGGTCCATGGCCTGGGGGTTGGGGACTTCTGCTCTAAGGCATGCCCCTTCCTCTGTAAGGCCAGTAGTGTGGAGGGCTGATTCCATTTAATCTGTAGTGGAGCTGGGTCTGAACTTCGTCGCAGCTTTACCTAGATTCAATTGAACGTTGACTTTAGTGCCTTTGAGACTTCGAATCGAACACTGACAAGATTTCCAGATATCTTGCTATGCTTTATAGCCATGGTGCTAGGTTTTTGGGCCTTTGGAGGATTTCTGCAAGAAACAAAGAAAAGTTGCAAAGCACGGCCTTAGATGCTAGAATGTGACTTGTGAGGCTCTAATTCGGGGTTCTTTGTTTCCTTGTCCTAGGTATTCCTGGAGTGGAGAGCCACTCTTTCTGACCTGCCCTACATCAGAAGTCACTGAGCTTCCAGCCTGCAGCCAGTGTGGAGGCCGAAGGATATTTGAGTTTCAGCTTATGCCAGCACTGGTCAGCATGCTCAAGAGTGCTAATTTAGGTGAGAATCCCTTTATTAATTTGAGTTTGTGGATTTCTGGCATTATTTTTAAATAAATGAAAAACCTTTTGTTTACTTATAAAATATCGTAAGCAAATTATAGAAAATTTGGGAATTAAAAAATTATTTTAAGAAATTTAGGCCAGGAGTGGTGGCTCATGGCTGTAATCCCAGCACTTTGGGAGGCCCAGGTGGGTGGATCACGAGGTCAAGAGATCAAGGCCTTCCTGGCCAGTGTGGTGAAACCCTGTCTCTACTATAATATAAAAAATTAGCTGGGCATGGTGGCATGTGCCTGTAGTCCCAGCTGCTTGGGAGGTTGAGGTGGGGAATCGCTTGAACCCAGGAGGTGGAGGTTGCAGTGAGCCAAGATCGCGCCAACGCACTCCAGCCTGGTGACAGAGTGAGACTCTGTCTCAGAAAACAGAAAAAGAAAGAAATTTGTAATCCAGCCAGTCTTTTTTTATACATATATATTGATTGATTGATTGATTTTTTTTTTGAGACGGAGTCTGGCTCTGTTGTCCAGGCTGGAGTGCAATGGCCGGATCTCAGCTCACTGCAAGCTCCGCCTCCCGGGTTTATGCCATTCTCCTGCCTCAGCCTCCCGAGTAGCTGGGACTACAGGGGCCCGCCACCTCGCCCGGCTAGTTTTTTGTATTTTTTAGTAGAGACGGAGTTTCACCGTGTTAGCCAGGATGGTCTCGATCTCCTGACCTCGTGATCCGCCCGTCTCAGCCTCCCAAAGTGCTGGGATTACAGGCTTGAGCCACCGCGCCCGGCCTGATTTATTTATTTTTTGAGACAGAGTCTCTCTCCTGTCGCCTGGGCTGGAGGGCAGTGGTACGTTCTCGGCTCACTGTAGTCTCTACTTCCCGGGGTCTAGCAATTCCCCTCCCTCAGCCTCCCCAGTAGCTGGGATTACAGGTGTCCGCCACCAGGCCCGTCTAGTTTTTGTATTTTTAGTAGTGATGGGGTTTCACTGTGTTGGCCAGGCTGGAATTTGCATTTTTTGTAGAGACAGGGTTTCGCCATGTTGCCCAGGCTGGTCTCAAACTCTAGACTCAAGTGATCCTCCTGCCTTGACCTCCCAAAGTGATTACAAGCATGAACCATGCTTGGCCAGAAATTACAACTATTATCAATGTTAATAACCATTATTCCAATAATAATTTTTGACATAAAGACAAACAGCAAGTTAGATGAATGTATGGATGGCTAGACGAAAATAATTTTCCTAAAATAGGGAAATTCACTAACATGGTAATTAAAGGTCTTAGAATAAATTTTTGTACAAATTAACAGAAGGAATGTTAAGTATAAGTGAAGCAGTTACTGGAATTTTTTTTTTTTTTTTTGAGATGGAGTCTCGCTCTGTTGCCCAGGCTGGAGTGCAGTGGCATGATCTCCACTCACCGCAAGCTCTGCCCACTGGGTTCACGCCGTTCTCCTGCCTTAGCCTCCCTAGGAGCTGGGACTACAGGTGCCCACCACCACGCCCGGCTAATTTTTTTTTTTGTATTTTTAGTAGAGACAGGGTTTCACCGTGTTAGCCAGGATGGTCTCAATCTCCTGATCTCGTGATTTGCCCGTCTTGGCCTCCCAAAGTGCTGGGATTACAGGCGTGAGCCACCGCGCCTGGCCTGGACTTTTGGTAATAGGTTCTTTACCCAAGAGGCCCAAGTTTCTGAAAGGTGCTTCTGTTGTTAACAGAAAATTACATTCTTCCTGTGTTTCAGTTTTAGATAATATGCATCTGGCTCCTTACCATAGTAGATAAGGAAATTCATACCCTATTCCTACCTTGAAATATTTCAGTTTTTTTTTTTTTTTTTTTTTTTTTTGTTTGAGACGGAGTTTCGCCCAGGTTGGAGTGCAGTGGCGCAATCTCAGCTCACTGCAACCTCTGCCTCCCAGGTTCAAGTGATTCTCCTGCCTCAGCCTCATGAAGAGCTGGGATTAAAGGTGCCCACCACCACACCCAGCTAATTTTTTGTACTTTTAGTAGAAACAGGTTTCACTATTGTTGACCAGGCTGGTCTCAAACTCCTGACCTGCCTCGGCATCCCAAAGTGCTTGGATTATAGGCATGAGCCACCACGCCCGGACCCAGTATCTTTTTTTTTTTTTTGAGACGGAGCCTCAATCTGCAGCCAGGCTGGAGTGTAGTGGCACTGTCTCGGCTCACTGCAACCTCTGCCTCCCAGGTTCAAGCGATTCTCCTGCCTCAGCCTCCCGAGTAGCTGGGATTACAGGTGCCCACCACCACACCCTGCTAGTTTTGTATTTTTAATAGAGACGGGGTTTTGCCATGTTGGCTGGTCTCGAATTCCTGACCTCAAGTGATCTGTCCACCTTGACCTCCCAAAGTGCTGGGATTACAGGCATGAGCCACCGCGCCCAGCCAGTATCATAATTATCACAGCTGTTTGGATAGCCTTAATTCTATGTGTAAATGGATTCCGTGTTCATCACCACTCTTACAATGAGATTTTTTATTCCTATTTTATTTTGATTCTTTTTTCAGTAGCTGGATTTTCTCAAGTAATAGCTTTTAGGAGGGCTCAGAAGTGCCTTGCTTCAGATTGTGCATGGTAATGTGGCTTCATATTTGAGGGGCAACCCATGTATAAAATTTTTAAATCCCACTTTCTCTTTTCAGAACCTTGTAGACCCCTGTGTTGTCTTCTGACAGTGAAAGCCCTGCCAGCCATTGCCCTGGTGCCTCCTGTCATCTGGTGGTTCAGTCTCACTGGGAAATATATTTTTCTGGAAGGGCTTATGGGCATTCTAGTCTCTGAGATTTTTCACTTATATAGAAATGTCTTTTGCATGGAATGTAGCTTTGTAGAGGTATGAGGGTGGTCTGATTTTTCCCCCCTTTGTAACTAACATTTTTGCCACAATACTGTTAGCAGTGGTGAATCTGTAGGGGTCTGTAGTAACCTCAGTTCTTGCCTCCTTAGAAGAAAGAATTTGACCGAGGCACATAAGACAGAGGAGAGACCAAAGCAAATTTTAGAGCAGGAGTGAAAACTTATTAAAAAGTTTTAGAGCAGCAATGAAAGGAAGTAAATACAGTTGGAAGAGGGGGCCAAGCAGGCAACCTGAGAGATTGAAGTGTCCATTTTTGATCTTTGACTTGGGGTTTTATACTTCCTGGGTCTTGTGTTACTTCTCTTGTTTCTTCCCTTGGGATGGGCTGTCCATATGCATAGTGGCCCGCCAGCCCTTGGGAGAGGCCGCATGCGCAGTGTTTTTACTGGAGTTGTAGACATGCTCACTTGAGGCGCTTTTCCCTTACCAGTCACATGCTCCTAGAGGAAGGTCATATACCAGTTAAACTCTGCCATTTTTTCATTTTTTTTCTTTTGTTTTTTGAGACAGAGTCTTGCTCCATTGCGCAGTGGCACCATCTCTCCTCTCTGCAACCTCCACCTCCCAGGTTCAAGCAATTCTCCTGCCTCAGCCTCCCAATGTGCTGGGATTATAGGCATGAGCCAATATGCTGTGCCCAGCCAATGCATACATTTTTAAACAATGTATTTCTCCTTTGCTGCTGCAAATCATTGCCTACGTCATCCTTTTGACTCCTGCTTTTCTGTTCTAATATCATCAGGAGTTCTTATTGCTTATGTTTTCTTGGTATCCTTTTTTTTATGGCATAATTTTCTATAAACTCTTAGGGTTTTTTTTTTTCCTGAATCCTTATCCTTTCTTGGCACTAGTGTGTTCTATGATATATATATTTCTCTTTTATTTTTATTTTATTTTATTTATTTATTTTTTTAAGACAGGGTCTCACTCTGTCACCCAGGCCAGAGTACGGTGATGCAATCATAGTTCATTGCAGCCTTTATCTCCTGGGCTCAAGTGATCCCCTGCCTTAGTCTCCTAAGTGGCTGGGACTACAGGTGTGCACCATTACACCCAGTGAATTTTTTTTTTTTTAGTAAAGTCTCACTATGTCCACCAGGCTATATGAGAGAGAGAGAGAGATTTTTTTTTTTCCTTTAACTTTTTTTTTTTTTTTTGTAGAGACAGGTGTCTCACTATGTTGCCTAGGCTGGGCTCAAGCTGTCCTTCCCCGTCGGCCTCCCAAAGTGCGGGGAACTCAGGCATGAGCCATCATACCTAGCCAAAGGCTCTGTGATATATTTTAATATAGATTTTCAACATCAGATAGCTAGACAGTTGTAATGAAGACTTGTTGAAATTTTTGTTTATTTTTAAAGTACATTTTCCTTCCACTTTAAATTAATTCTGCTTTTTGTTATCAATATTCACTTATTATAGGATAGACTGTGATTCTGTTATAGCTGAAAGCAGTAAGCACTGTTTTTGCTTTACCTAATTATTTTTTCAGCTTGTAAGGTAAAATCACTCCTTTTAGTAACATCAGTCTCATAACTCTTTTTGCTGGAAGCCTGAATACATTGTATTTTTCAGGTCTTTCTGTGGAATTTGGAACAATTCTAGTTTACACATGTGAGAAGAGTTGCTGGCCCCCAAATCATCAGACCCCCATGGAAGAATTTTGTATTATACAAGAAGACCCAGATGAATTATTGTTTAAGTAGAGCACTTCCTTTTATTAATATAAATTAAAACAATTTTTATGTTCAAATATGTGTGTATGTACCTTATTTTAACTCACAAGTTATTAACCTCTGTTTTTCTGAGTTGCTTTTTGCCTTTGGGTGCTGGTGCCTGGGCTGGGGCTGGGCCAGGACCTCCTGACTGTGGGTTGGTCTGCCCTTCCAGGGTCCAGGGCCAGCTGTCACAGTGGCAGCTAGGAAGGTAGCTCCTCTCTAGTCCAGAGGGCTGGTGTTGCCTGCACAGCCATCCTGGTGGGCATTCTAGCGGGGAGGGAGAGCAGCGAAGAGCCAAGAGCAGTGGTCTGCCTCTTGTTTACACCTCTGACACCTGCACTCCAGTGCTCCCTATGCTATTTTTGGCACCTGATCTGCTCTAGCTGCTGGAGGTTCTTGCTCTGTGACCTTGCTGTTTAGACCTGCCCATGTTCATCAGCCCAGGTCCCCGCCCTCACCCACTCCCACCTTCTCCTCCTGCTGCATCCCAGGAAGGGGTCTTTACTCTGTTCTGGAGACTGTCCCTTTATCCAGCTGCCTTCCAGTCTCCCTTTTCTTTATTTTTAACATGATCAACCCCTTCCCTTCTTCAGCCCCGTAACAGCAGTATAAAAACAATCCCAGCCATGTTCAGACATGCTCTGCCTGTGTAGATAAGGATAATGAGGCCCAGGTGATCATGGGGTGGGCTTGTCTCTTATATTTAACATTATATTTGGAGCATTTTCCCATTAATATTTTTCCCACAACATAATTTATAATTGCTGTATTTTTTAAATATACATCAAAAGCTTTACACAATTTTTAGTCACTTAGTTACTTGGTTTTTTCCAAATTTTATTCCCATGATGGCCATCCCTATAGCTAAATCTATTTATTTGTTTTTTAAATCAATGATAACTGCTACAGGACAGTTTTCTAGAATTGGAATGAATGAGTCGAAAGTTGTACACAATTTTAGGGTTTTTTTTTTTTTTTCTTTCTTCGAGACAGGGTCTTGCTCTGTCTCAGGCTGAAGGGCAGTGGTAAAGTCATAGCTCACTGCAGCCTCAACCTCTCAGGCTTAAGTGATCCTCCTGCCTCAGCCTCCTGAGTAACCGGGATTACAAGTACAAGCCACCATACCTTCTAGAGAAGCTTTGCTTTGGAATCCTTACCTGGAGTGTGTGGGAGTGCTTGTTTCTCAATACCTTGTTAAGTGTTACTTGTTTTTTCTTTCTACCAGTTTAGTAGGTGAAAAACTTTTTTTTTTTTTTTTTTTTAAGACAGAGTCTTGCTCTATCGCCCAGGCTGGAGTGCAGTAGTGCGACCTCCGCCTCCTGGGTTCAAGCAATTCTCCTGCCTCAGCCTCCTGAGTAACAGGCTTGTGCCACCACGCCCAGCTGGTTTTTTTTTTTTAGACAGTCTGTTGCCCAGGCTGGAGTGCAGTGGCATAATCTCGGCTCACTGCAACCTCCGCCTCCTGGGTTCAAACAATTCACCTGCCTCTACCTCAGCCTCCCGAGTAACTGGGATTACAGGCCCACACCACCACGCCTGGCTAATTTTTGTATTTTTAATAGAGACTGGGGTTTCACCATGTCAGGCTGGTTTTGAACTCCTGACCTCGCAGCTTCGAACTCCTGACCTCGTGATCCGCCCGCCTCAGCCTCCCAAAGTGCTGGGATTACAGGCGTGAGCCACCGTGCCCGGCGGGTGAAAATTTTACCATTTTGCATGGTTTACATTTTTTTTTTGTTTAGTTTTTTGAGACGGAGTCTTGCTCTGTTACCCAGGCTGGAGTGCAGTGGCAAGATCTTGGTTCACTGCAACCTCCACCTCCAGGGTTCAAGCGATTCTTTTGTGGTTTACATTTTAATACGCTTATTGATCATATTGTCCAATTTTTTGTGAGTTTCCTGTTCACATCCTTTGCCTATGTTTTTTGGAGGTTGACACTTGTTAATTTGTAAGAGCTCCTTACATATAGTGACATCAGTTTTCTAACCTGTAAGGAAGTCTTGGCTGGGAGTTGAAACCCCAGGCTAGAAGGCGACCCTTGGACTTTTTAGGTCTCATGGCGGGCCTATGCTGGTGTGGGAATAACACTGCCGGTCTCAGCGGGAGGTCGCCAGCCCTTAGCAAGAGCCGGCCCGTCCCCGCGGGCTGCCGCACATCCCCGCGCGCTGGGCCCCGCCTGTCTGCTGGAGGCCGTAGTGCGCAGGAGCGGAAAGCGGGCCGCCCTTCCCCCACCCGCTTCCGGCCGCGGCTTGGTTCTCCCGCCTCCGCCTCCGCCGCGGCTCGTGGTTGTCCCGCCATGGCACTGTCGCGGGGGCTGCCCCGGGAGCTGGCTGAGGCGGTGGCCGGGGGCCGGGTGCTGGTGGTGGGGGCGGGCGGCATCGGCTGCGAGCTCCTCAAGAACCTAGTGCTCACCGGTTTCTCCCACATCGACCTGGTGAGGGCCGGGCACGCGCGGGTGAATGGCGGGCTGTGGTGCGGGGGCTGGAGTTCGGGGGTTCCGGGGCTCGAGGGGCTCAGAGGCTCAGGGCCCGGAGTCCAGGACCGGAGTTACGGGGCGGGGGCAGGCTGAGAGGCCCGGGTTGTGGCCCCCCGCGGGAGGGGACTGTTCTTTGGGCACGGGGCAGGCCTCCGCTCGATGGGCCGGCTCCGGACGCAGAGAAGGCCGCGGGCCCCCGCCTCCCCAGCATCGCCAATGTGTGGCGCTTCGAGGGCGTGAAGCTGCCTCGTATCTTCCCTTAAAAACAAATCCATGGCTGTTAGGAGATGCGGGAGAGGACTGAGTCCCTCGCGGATGTTGTGACTTTAATTTGGAGGTCCCCCTCCTAACTCCGAAGTAACGACCCAGGGCGGAGGATGGCGATGATAGCGACCAACGCGTCCCGAGCGCTGGTTACGAGAAGGTTTACACACGGAACGCGCTCCATCTTCACACCACCCGAGGAGTGCAAACGCTATTTCCACCCCGCTTTATTTTTAACAGATGAGGAAAGGGAGACGCATTGGGGTTGAGTAACTTACCCTGGGTCAGGGAGCGAGTGGCAGGGCTCCCGCGGGCTGCGTGACTGTCATTGCTCTCACAGTAGACGGTACACTGGCTTGTTTCATTAAAGACATTAGGATTGTGCCCTTTGCATTGGTGTACATTGACAAGCCAGTGCTATTTTGAATCAAGTTATTTCTACTAATGCAAACTTTTTAGAGTTTGGAGGTGTTACTGGCCCTTGGGTGTGTTAAAGCGTCTTAAGGGCTAGTAGAAACATGGAATGAACAAAAAAGTACAGATGGCCGACTGAATCATTGTTTCTTTCCTTTATATATTATGTATTTAACCAAAAATTAGATAAAACTTATGACACTTTTTTAACCATGTGAAAAAGTTTCCTTTCACATTTCTCAGGTTAATTAATAGTAAATGAAATTGTGTATGGATGAAGGCTTGAATCAAGGGAGGGAGCAAAAATTCAATAAACGTTTGCCATGTATCATTTAAGAAAAAGAACACAACCTGGGCAACATAGAGAAACGCTGTCTCTACAAGAAAAGAAAATTAGCGGGGTGTGGTGGTGTGCGCCTGTGGTCCCAGCTCCCTAGGAGGCTGTGTCAGGAGGATCGCTTGAGCCTGGGAGGTCAAGGCTGCAGTGAGCTGTGTTTGCACCACTGCACTCCAGCCTGGGCAACAGAGCGAGACCCTGTCTCAAAAAAGAAAAAGAACAGGACGCGGTTAAATTTAATATTTTGTATTTGAAAGAGTAATTCGATTGAAAGAAATACTTGAATTTTTTTTTGTTTTTTGAGACACGGTCTCGCCCTGTCACCCAGACTGGAATGCAGTGGCCTGATCTCGGCTTACTGCAACCTCCGCCTCCCAGGCTCCAGTGATCCTCCTACCTCAGCCTCGGAGTAGCTGTGACTATAGGTATGCCCAGATAATTTTAATTCGTGTATTTCTTGTAGCCACCAGGGTCTTACTATTTTGCTTAGGCTGGTCTTGAACGCCTGGGCTCAAGCGATTCTCTCGCTTCATCCTACCAAAGTGTTGGGATTACAGGTGTGAGCCACCACTCCAGGCATAGAGAAATATATTAATATATTTAGTGTTTACCTCAACAGCACATATAGTTTTAATAAATTCACATATTTTTATGGCATCCAAGGAATTTCCTGAAACATTTGCCAGGATGATTAAACAAACAAAATAAGCCATTCTTTTTTTTTTTTTTTTTTTTTGAGACGGAGTTGCCCAGGCTGGAGTGCAGTGGCGCGATCTCGGCTCACTGCAAGCTCCGCCTCCCGGGTTTACGCCATTCTCCTGCCTCAGCCTCCCGAGTAGCTGGGACTACAGGCGCCCGCCTCGTCGCCCGGCTAGTTTTTTGTATTTTTTAGTAGAGACGGGGTTTCACCGTGTAGACCAGGATGGTCTCAATCTCCTGACCTCGTGATCCACCCGTCTCGGCCTCCCAAAGTGCTGGGATTACAGGCTTGAGCCACCGCGCCCGGCCGCCATTCTTTCAAAGTATTTTTGAAGGTTATCTCTGACATTAAATCTAGATTCTTACATGCATTAAATTATTCTTTATCAGTTTAACAGTTTTAGTATGGCGGATTCGAAAAACGTTTTCTCCACTAATGTAGCAAATATCAAAAGTTCTGGATTATAGATGCAGAGAGTAGTAATACAGCTCAAACATACTTAAACATTTGTCATTTATCTGAGGTTTATGCATTTGTAGATTGATCTGGATACTATTGATGTCAGCAACCTCAACAGACAGTTTTTGTTTCAAAAGAAACATGTTGGAAGATCAAAGGCACAGGTAACTATATTTCTCATACCATTTCTATAATTATTTGATGGAACATCTATTTGTGATACCAGATTAATCCTGCCTGTCCTATAGAAGGGAAAAAATGGGTGAAGCTCTCATTTCAGCTGAGAGATTGTGAAGGATAAAGATATATGAAGTAAAGGACTAAAGATTAAGCCCTCGGCCGGGTGGACTCCGCCTCAAAAAAAAAAAAAAAAAAAAAAGATTAAGCCCTCTTTTTTTTTTTTTTTTTTTATTATACTTTAAGTTCTAGGGTACATGTGCATAACGTGCAGGTTTGTTACATATGTATACTTATGCCATGTTGGTGTGCTGCACCCATCAACTCGTCAGCACCCATCAATTCATCATTTATATCATGTATAACTCCCCAATGCAATCCCTCCCTCCTCCCCCCTCCCCCTAAGCCCTCATTTTTTGTTCTAAAAAGGAAATAATCCTGTGAATGGTGTAACACTCATGGCCTCTTTATATTTAAGTTGCTGATGGTTTACTTAGGATGCACCTTATATTCCTACACCCCCTAGAGGTTGACTACTGCTGTGTTTGGGGGCTAGAGTAGCCTTATGCTGCTGTCCTAGTTGAAACAAGACAGTTCCCCCTGATCTTTGTTTAGTTTTTTTTTTTTAATGTTCCTTGGTGATTCAGAGTCTTAAAACATCTCTTCCTTTTGCCTGTCTCCCAACCTGTTTGGCAAACCCCCACTCGTTTCTCTTTTTCTTCTTTCATATTTTGGCTTCCTTCTCCAGGAGTACTTTCCTAAACCTTTTAGACTAAGTCAGCTTGGTTTTTCTCTCATAACAACCTTTACTTTTCCTATCATTTTCTTTTCTTTTTCTTTGAGATAGGGTCTCACTCTGTCGCCCCGAGCTGGAGTGCAGTGATGCGGTCGTGGCTCGCTGCATCCTAGAATTCCTGACTTCAAGGGATGCTCCCACATTGGCCTCCCAAATGATGGGATTACAGGCATGAGCCACCATGCCTGGCGTTTTCCTGTCATTTTCATGGCATTTATCAGATTTTGTAGTTGAACTTAATCTGGATTACTATATGATTAATGTCTCTCTTGCTTGACATGTACATTGTATAGTTCCTGGTACATGCAAGATGCTCAGTAAATACTTGTTAAGTGAATGAATGAATGACACTTGGTTACGTCATGTTGTATTTTTGCTGAAGCTTGTCATTCATGTAGAAATGTGTTTGGTGGTACATGGGTCGAGGGGGGCTCTCCGGTTATTTTAGAAGTATAAAAATATAATTTTATAAGTGTAGCTTAATCCTAATGCAATTTGCTCACAATTTTGGATTTCTTTGGTGTTTAATATAAGTAAGGTACTATGTAAGTAGATAACAACAGCATTGTGGCTTCCAGAAGCAGATTTCAGATAGGAACAGAAATACTGTAGTAATTCGGTGTTGTTTGTTTTTCCAGGTTGCCAAGGAAAGTGTGCTACAGTTTTACCCGAAAGCTAATATCGTTGCCTACCATGACAGCATCATGAAGTATGCTTTAATGATTACGTTGCAGAGTTGTGTAAAGAATAAGGGTTTTGTAAGCCAAATACGTGAGCTCAAAGTCATTCAGTTTTTTTTAAAAAAATGATTTTTCTAGAATTATTAAACAGTGGTAGTTTCCGCTCACAAAGTGGCATTCTTTTTACCAGTTCATAAATACATGGTTTGAATGATTTAGATAAGTGGTGAGATATTTTAATACTTTTAATAAGTAAGTTACTTGGAAATTTATAAAGACCTTATATGCTTGCCTTAAGTAAGAAGATATTTTAAACTATGAAATATCCTTATTTATGATGACTCAGACTCTTCTAAAACATTTGCCTTTTTCTGTTTAAAAGGTTCTCTCCCAAAATCTGTTTATTATGACTGTGACTTCTGTAATATAACACTTGGAATTCTGGTAGGGCAGTAATATTGACAGTACGTAAATATATTTATCTCAGTAAAGATAAACATAATTTTGGAGGTATTGGAGTAAAGGAACTGTGGGCTGAAATTGTCCTTTATCTGTGGTTGTTTAGCTCACAAGCAAATAGTATTAAAAATAGTCCTTGTTTGAGGTACTGGAATTGAGGTACTTAACACTTTCTCAGGGCAGTTGTATCTCCGGATTTTTTTTGTATATGTGTGACGGAGTTTTGCTCTTACTGCCCAGGCTGGAGTATACTGGCATGATCTCGGCTCACTGTAACGTCCGCCTCCCGGGTTCAAGCGATTCTCCTGTCTCAATCTCCTGAGTAGTTGGGATTACAGGCGCACGCCACCACACTCAGCCAGTTTTTTGTATTTTTAGTCGGCCGGGTTTCACCATGTTGGCCAGGCTGGTCTCAGACTCCCAACCTCAGGTGATCCGCCCACCTTGACCTCCCAAAGTGCGGCGATTACAGGCGTGAGCCACTGCACCCAGCCTGTATCTGGCTTGTTTTTTAGTTTTTTACTCTGTGAACCTGCCTATAGTCCTATAACTTACTTACCCTGTGTTGCTTTCCCAGTGCTGCTAAAAGCAGAGACCCTAGGGACCTGAACCCTGCCTGATCCTGACCATGTGAGGTGAAGTCAGAGGCCAGGCAGATCCTGGGAATGTGTTCTTTATGTGTTCCCAGGCACTTGCTGCCCAAAGAAGGCCTAGTGGGACTAGTGAAGTCATGCCATCTTTCTGCCAGTTTGAGATCCTTTTCTTGTGCCCTAGGTAGCTGGCCAAAATGGATAGGAATTTGAGGGAAATACTTTCTTTAAAATCTGCTTATGTTTGGGAAGAGTCAAACCTTAGTATCTATATGGCATATAATCCTAATATCAGTTTTGTTTACACTTACTATGTTTTTTTCAGAACTGTTTATTCTACTGCAAAGATCATGTGGAAGGCTAGTTATTTTGGTGACTTTTTTTATTTTGTTTTGTAGCCCTGACTATAATGTGGAATTTTTTCGACAGTTTATACTGGTTATGAATGCTTTAGATAACAGAGGTGAGATTATTTTAATACTTTTAATTTCTCAGTATTTTCTCTCACATATCAAATTTGTTTACAAATTTAATATTTATTAGACTATTTACTTGTGATTTAGAACTTAAAAGACATAAGATAAATGATGGTGGCCGGGTGCGGTGGCTCAAGCCTGTAATCCCAGCACTTTGGGAGGCCGAGACGGGCGGATCACGAGGTCAGGAGATCGAAACCATCCTGGCTAACATGGTGAAACCCCGTCTCTACTAAAAATACAAAAAACTAGCCGGGCGAGGTGGCGGGCGCCTGTAGTCCCCAGCTACTCGGGAGGCTGAGGCAGGAGAATGGTGTAAACCCGGGAGGTGGAGCTTGCAGTGAGCTGAGATCTGGCCACTGCACTCCAGTCTGGGCAACAAAGCGAGACTCCGTCTCAAAAAAAAAAAAAGAGATAAATGATGGAGTTTAAAGCTTGCCCATTGATTGCAGTTTTATATAGAAATGACTTATTCCAGGTGGGAATTTAGCTTTCATATTCTTTGCATTTCTACCAAAAGGTATAAATAGAAGTGAAGTGAAAAGCTCTCAAAAAGTGTGACTGGGGCTCAGCACAGTAGCTAACGCCTGTAATCCCAGCACTTTGAGAGATCAAGTCAGGAGGATCACTTGAGGTCAGGAGTTTGAAACCAACCTGGCCAACATGGTGAAACCCCGTCTCTACCAAAAAACACAAAAATTGGTGTGGTGGCATATGCCTGTAGTCCCAGCTTCTCCAGAGGCTGAGGTGGGAGAATCGCTTGAACCCAGGAGGCAGAGGTTGCAGTGAGCCTAGATCACACCCCTGCACTCCAGCCTTGGTGACGGAGTGTAACCCTGTCTCAAAAAAAAAAAAAGGAAAGAACAAATATGACTAGAGGGTGGGGTATGGAATGCTTCGGTGATATTCTTTGCCTGTAGTTACTTCCACATGTAAAAGTGTATCTATCAAGTGAATTTGCAACAAATTGGGCCAGAAATACCTAAATAAAAAACAAGGAAAAGTCAAAATTATGTTTATATATTATTTAAGGCTTGGGGGTCTCTCTGTTGCCCAGGCTAGAGTGCAGTGGTGTAATCGTAACTCACTGAAGCCTTCAAATGGGCTCAAGTGATACTCTTACCTCAGCCTCTGCAGTAGCTACTCTGCAGGCATGTGCCACCACACCTGGCTAATTTTTTTCTGTTTATTTTTGTAGAGATGAAGTCTTGCTTTGTTGCCCAGGCTGGCCTTGAAGTCCTGGCTTCAAGCAGTCCTCCCACTTCAGCCTCCCAAAATGCTGAGATTATGGGCATGAGCCACTGCTCCTGGCCTGAAATTACTCTTTTAACCTGACTCATCTTTTTTTCCTAGCCTTAAACTACTTTAATAGTTCCAAGTTGATATTCCACATTCTGCCTTCGTTTCTATCATTTATTATCTGATAATTATATTAGAATAGTGGTGAGTTAAGGAACACCTTGAAACAGTATTTTGTGTAAGGTACAACGATAGAAGAGAAAGATGGCAGTTTGGATTTTTAAAATTATGTGTTTCTGTCGGTACTTCTGGAAAAAATTTGTGATACAAATTCTATTTGATATTTTGTTAAGTGAATGTCTCTTAAATGTCTGTAATTAACAGTTGTATTTTTCTGGCCATAGCTATAAGAAAATTGTACAAAAAATGAAGCCAGTAAGATAGTTTTGGGTCTGTATAATCCTAATTAAAGATAACTAATTTTTTTTTCCCCAAAAACTCATACTGTTTTTTTACTTCCAGCTGCCCGAAACCATGTTAATAGAATGTGCCTGGCAGCTGATGTTCCTCTTATTGAAAGTGGAACTGCTGGGTATCTTGGACAAGTAACTACTATCAAAAAGGTAAAGAAAAGTTTTATTTTTTTAACTTCGCAAATGTTTATTTGAGAACTTGGAGCAGTAGAAAATAAACTTCGTATTTATATAAAATGAGCAGGTGAACATCCAAAATGTAAGGGCTTTTATGCCCATGTAAAACTTAAGATGCGGCCGGGTGCGGTGGCTCACACCTGTAATCCCAGCACTTTGGGAGGCCAAGGTGGGTGGATCACCTGAGGTCAGGAGTTTGAGACCAGCCTGGCAAACATGGTAAAACCCCATCTCTACTAAAAACACAAAAATTAACGGGACATGGTGGCAGGCGCCTGTAATCCCAGCTACTTGGGAGGCTGAGCCAAGCGAATCACTTGAACTGAGAGGCGGAGGTTGCAGTGAGCTGAGATTGCACCACTGCCCTCCAGCCTGGGCTACAGATCAAGACTCTGTCTCAGAAAACAAACTTAAAATGCTATAAAGGTGCCCAAAAGACTAGGGGTGAGGAAATCTTTCGGCTCTGCCAGTTTGCTTCATTTAACTTGTGTATTAAAATCCTTAGACTGAGGCTGGGCGCGGTGGCTCAAGCCTGTAATCCCAGCACTTTGGGAGGCCGAGACGGGCGGATCACGAGGTCAGGAGATCAAGACCATCCTGGCTAACATGGTGAAACCCCGTCTCTACTAAAAAATACAAAAAACTAGCCGGGTGAGGTGGCAGGCGCCTGTAGTCCCAGCTACTCGGGAGGCTGAGGCAGGAGAATGGCGTGAACCCGGGAGGCAGAGCTTGCAGTGAGCTGAGATCCGGCCACTGCACTCCAGCCTGGGTGACAGCGAGACTCCGTCTCAAAAAAAAAAAAAAAAAAATAATAATAATAATAAAATAAAATCCTTAGACTGATAAGCATGATATACGAGGCATCAAAAATTTCTTTTTGTCGACTGGGTGTGGTGGCTCACGCCTGTAATCCCCGCCCTTTGGGAGGCTGAGGCGGGCAGATCACTTGAGGTCAGGAGCTTGAGACCAGCCTGGCCAATGTAGTGAAACCACGTCTCTACAAAAAATACAAAAATTAGCTGCATGTGGAGACATGCACCTTTAATCCAGCTAGTTGAGAGGATGAAACACGAGAATCACTCGAACCTGGGAGGTGGAGGTTACAGTGAGCCAAGATGGCACCACTGCACTCCAGCCTGGGCGACAGAGTGTGAGACTCCGTCTCAAAAAAAGAAAAAAAAAAAGGGCAGGCGCAATGGCTCATGCCTGTAATCCCAGCACTTTGGGAACCCAAGGCGGGCGAATCACCCGATGAAATCAGCCTGCCTAACATGGTGAAACCCTGTCTCTACTAAAATTACAAAAATCGGCCGGGCGTGGTGGCATGCACCTGTAATCCCAGCTACTTGGGAGGCTGAGGCAGGAGAATCACTTGAATTGAGGAGGCGGAGATTGCAGTGAGCTGTGATCACGCCATTGCACTCCAGCCCGGGCAACAAGAGCGAAACTGCATCTCAAAAAAAAAAAATTCTCTTGTCTAAAAGAGTCTGGGCTTATAGAGTGGAAGGGAACTTTGAAAACTTTTTAGTGGTGTATTTGTGAAGTATTTCAAACATTTAAATACAACTAGAGAATAGTAGAACAAAATACCTGTGTGCTCATACCTCAGTTTTGGTTCATTTATTTATTGATTTTGTTTGTTTGTTTTGAGACGGAGTTTCACTCTTGTCGCCTAGGCTGGAGTGCAGTGGCGCAATCTCGGCTCGCTGCAACCTCCGTCTCCCAGGTTCAAGCGATTCTTCTGCTTCAGTTTCCCAAGTAGCTGGGATTACAGGCATGCACCACCACGCCCGGCTAATTTTGTATTTTTAGTAGAGATGGGGTTTCTCTATGTTGGTCAGGCTGCTCTTGAACTCCCGACCTCAGGTGATCTGCCCACCTCCGCCTCCCAAAGTGCTGGGTTTACAGGTGTGAGCCGCAGTGCCCAGTGCATACCTCAGTTTTTAAAACCTCAACACAGCTTCATTTGCTGTCCAGATATTTTGTCTTCCAGTTCTTTTAAGAAATCAAATACTGTAGATACATTTGAAGAGTTGTTTTCCACGTTTTGAAACTATAGAAAGAGAGTTATGTACTTAACATTTGCTAGTGGTGTCTAATATTTTTTGGCAGCTTATTCATGTTAGAAATTGTCTTTATTTGTTTTAACTGTTAAATGTCATTCTTGGAACCTTATTCAATACCATTCTACAAAAGACTTGTGTATGTCAGTGTGTATTAAGTTGTTGAATAAGTGGAGGCCTTCAGTGTCTGTTGACAGATCAAGACGGAAGTTCTCTGCATTGCAATATGAATCTCATGACTGCTTGCCATTTGGCTGCCCTCAAGAAAGCATGGTGGAAGACAGGGCATCAGAAATGGTGTTACGGAGAAAACTCTAAATCTGCTGCAATTTATTTATTTATTTATTTATTTATTTGAGACGGAGTCTCTCTCTGTCGCCCAGGCTGGAGTGCAGTGGCCGGATCTCAGCTCACTGCACGCTCTGCCTCCTGCGTTTACACCATTCTCCTGCCTCAGCCTCCCGAGTAGCTGGGACTACAGGCGCCCGCCACCTCTCCCGGCTAGTTTTTTCTATTTTTTAGTGGAGACGGGGTTTCACCGTGTTAGCCAGGATGGTCTTGATCTCCTGACCTCCTGATCCGCCCATCTCGGCCTCCCAAAGTGCTGGGATTACAGGCGTGAGGCACCGCACCCGGCTGCAATTTATATTAAAACAGGGTTTGAGAGTTTTGGTTCTTGAACAGTTAGTCTGGCTAATTTTTGCATTTTTGGTAGAGACAACGTTTTGCCATGTTAGCCAGGCTGGTCTCAAACTCCTGACCTCAGGTGATCCTCCTGCCTTGGCCTCCCAAAGTGCTGGGATTACAGGTTTGAGCCACCACGCCCGGCCAGACATTGCTTTTTATATCCTTGTTACTGTGATTCCCACACACCACTATGTATTAAGACTGAAGATGGCTGGGGACGGTGGCTCATACCTGTAATCCCAGCACTTTGGGAGGCAGAGGCAGGCGGATAACCTAAGGTCGGGAGTTCGAGACCAGCCTGACCAATATAGAGAAACCCCATCTCTACTAAAAATACAAAGTTAGCCAGGCGTGGTGGCTCACGCCTGTAATCCCAGCACTTTGGGAGGCCAAGACAGGTGGATTACCTGAGGTAAGGAGTTCGAGCCAACCTGGCTAACATGGTGAAACCTCATCTCTGCTAAAAATACAAAATTAGCCGGGTGTGGTGGTGTGCGCCTGTAATCCCAGCTACTCGGGAGGCTGAGGCACGAGAATCACTTGAACCCAGGAGGCGGAGGTTTTGGTGAGCCAAGACCACACAGTTACACTCCAGCCTGGGCAACAAGAGCGAAACTCCGTCTCAAACAAAAAGAAAAAAGAAAAGACTGACGTTAGGAATATCTGAGATGATGAAAGATGATTCATTTGATAGTTGTCTCAGGTGTCATGTACTTCTTCCAAGGCATAAATTCCTTAAATTGTAATTTTAAACTTGAATGTATATCAATAAAATGGGCTGGGCTCAGTGGTTCACGCCTGTAATCCCAGCACTTTGGGAGACTGAGGCGGGCGAATCACATGAAGTCAGGAGTTCAAGACCAACCTGGCCAATATGGAAAAACCCCGTCTCTACTAAAAATATGAAAATTAGCTGGGGGTGATGATAGATTCCTGTAATCCCAGCTCTTTGGGAGCCTAAGGCAGGAGAATCACTTGAACCTGGGAGCTGCAGGTTGCAGTGAGCCTAGATTACGCCACTGTACTACAGCCTGGGTGACAGCGAGACTCCGTCTCCTCCTCATGTATATCAATAAAATGAAGAGTATTTGGTTTAGTAATACCTAAGATTTTTCTATGTAGGTAGATATATCTCAAAATTAATACTTTTGTTTACTTAATTTACAGGAAATGATAAGGATGTGGCTATATTCCCCAGTCCCACTTAGTTTTGCTCAAAAAAAGAAAAAAAAAGAAAAATATAAGGAAAATGGCTGCTGGGCACGATGGCTCACACCTGTAATCCCAGCACTTTGGGACGCAGAGGCGGGTGGATCACACGAGGTCAGGAGATTGAGACCATCCTGACTAACACAGTGAAACCCCGTCTCTACTAAAAATACAAAAAAATTAGCCGGGTGTGGCAGCATGCGCCTGTTGTCCCAGCTGCTGGGGAGGCTGAGGCAGGAGAGTGGCGTGAACCTGGAAGGCAGAGCTTGCAGTGAGCCTAGATCATGCCACTGCACTGCAGCCTGGGTGACAGAGCAAGACTCCATCTCAAAAAAAAAAAAAAAAGGAAATGGCTGTGAATAATACTGAAATAACATTTACAACTTTAAGAAACAATTTGTTGAAAAGCTGCTGTTTGTCTTTCCAGTAGTTTTTCTGTTTAGTGCGATCAAGGTAAACTCATATTTGACACTCAGGTGTAGTAATTTTTATTTTGGCTTGTAAGTCATGTTCACTGAGCCAGGAGTTGGGAGTCCAAGCATAGCCTTAGCTGTGACTGATAGATTCAGTTAACTTCTGTGTTAGTTTATCATAAAGTAAGGGTTTTGGAGTCACTAATATTTCAAAATTTACTTGACAAGATAAAACCTAGTTGGAATATAGATGAATGAAGTGTTTCTATTACCTTATAATGTTGAGAAACTGCTATCATGGAATAAAGATTTTTCTCATATCCTGACTTTGTAGGGTGTGACCGAGTGTTATGAATGTCATCCTAAGCCAACCCAGAGAACCTTTCCTGGCTGTACAATTCGTAACACACCTTCAGAACCTATACATTGCATCGTTTGGGCAAAGTACTTGTTCAAGTAAGAGTGTATCTATTTCTTGGCATGCTTTTCGGTACTGAGGATGGAAAATGGAGTCATTTTTATTTAATTACCTTGAAGAGATTGAACTTACAATGTTTAAATATGGTGAAGGAATGCTTTAGTAGCTTTCTTGCGGTATTTCTTAGGTAAAATTCAGCTGGCTGGGTGCAGTGGCTCACACCTGTAATCCCAACACTTTGGGAGACCGAGGTGATCGGATCACCTGAGCTCAGGATTTAAAGACCAGTGTGGGGCCGGGCGCGGTGGCTCAAGCCTGTAATCCCAGCACTTTGGGAGGCCGAGACGGGCGGATCACGAGGTCAGGAGATCGAGACCATCCTGGCTAACACGGTGAAACCCCCGTCTCTACTAAAAAATACAAAAAACTAGCCGGCCGAGGTGGCGGGCACCTGTAGTCCCAGCTACTCGGGAGGCTGAGGCAGGAGAATGGCGTAAACCCGGGAGGCGGAGCTTGCAGTGAGCGGAGATCCGGCCACTGCACTCCAGCCTGGGCGGCAGAGCGAGACTCCGTCTCAAAAAAAAATAAATAAATAAATAAATAAATAAATAAAGACCAGTGTGACCAACACGGGGAAACCCCATCTCTACTAAAAATACAAAAATTAGTTGGACGTGATGGCGGGTGTCTGTAATCCCAGCTGCTCGGGAGGCTGAGGCAGGAACCTTGCTTGAACCCGGGAGGTAGAGGTTGGAATGAGCCGAGATCACGCCACTGCACTCCAGCTTGGCAACAGAGTGAGAATTTGTCTCAAAAAAAAAAAAAAACACTAAATTTGGCCATGCCTGTTCAGGAAGCTTAGTCTTGTCTTGTATTGGAGACAGCCATGTAACTAAGCGATAAATATCTATGTATTTGGAAATGTGAACACATACTTAAAAATAACCCATTGGTTATAAAAGAAATCACAATGGAAGTTAAAAATACTCTACTGATAATGATGAAAATGCTATACCTGAAACTTGTAGAATGTATTGAATGTGGTGGTTGGCAAAAAGTTACAGATTTACATACATGAAGAAAGGCTGAACGAGTTAATTAGTATATCTTTACTAAGAATCTTAAGTTGGAAAGTGAACTACAGAATACACTTTAAGAAATGAGAAGGATGCGGGCATGGTGGCTCATGCCTCTAATCCCAGCACTGTGGGAAGCTGAGATGGGAGGATCCCTTGAGCCCAGGAGTTTGAGACCAGCCTGGGAAACATGGCAAAACCCCGTCTTTACAAAAAGGTAGAAAAATGAGCCAAGCATGCCTGTACTCCCACATACTTGAATGTGGTGGTTGGCAAAAAGTTACGGATTTACATACATGAAGAAAGGCTGAACGTTAATTAGTAAATCTTTACTAAGAATCTTAAGTTGGAAAGTGAACCACAGAATACACTTTAAGAAATGAGAAGGGTGCGAGCATGGTGGCTCATGCCTCTAATCCCAGCACTGTGGGAGGCCGAGGTAGGAGGATCAGTTGAGCCTGGGAGGTTAGGCTGCAGTGAGCCAAGATTGTGCCAGTGCACTGCAGCCCGGATTATAGTGAGATCCTGTCTTAAAATGAAGAAAGAGGCCGGGCGCGGTGGCTCAAGCCTGTAATCCCAGCACTTTGGGAGGCCGAGACGGGCGGATCACGAGGTCAGGAGTTCGAGACCATCCTGGTGAACACGGTGAAACCCCGTCTCTACAAAAAATACAAAAACTAGCCGGGCGAGGTGGCGGCGCCTGTAGTCCCAGCTACTCGGGAGGCTGAGGCAGGAGAATGTCGTGAACCCGGGAGGCGGAGCTTGCAGTGAGCTGAGATCCCGCCACTGCACTCTAGCCTGGGCGACAGAGCAAGACTCCGTCTCAAAAAAAAAAAAAATAAATAAAATGAAGAAAGAAAGATAAAAGGAATGAGAAGGAAGAATGTTAATTGAAGTAAGAGCACATTCTTGATTACAACATAGAAGAGGAGTAAGTGAGAACTAAACAGGGAACATAGCACAGATTAAGTAAGTTACGAGAAAAAAAAAAAGGATGATAATAAGACCATGCTAGTACATAAAAAATTTAAATGGTCTGGGTAAATATATTTTTAGAAATGTACTAAGTGTGCGGTGCGGTGGCTCAGGCCTGCAATCCCAGCACTTTGGGAGGCTGAGGTAGGTGGGTCACTTGAGGCCAGGAGTTCAAGAACAGCCTGGCCAACATGGCGAAACCCCGTCTCTACTATAAATACAAACATTAGCCAGGCGTGGTGGTGGGCACCTGTAGTCCCAGCTACTTGGGAGACTGAACCATGAGAACCACTTGAACCCAGTGGGTGGAAATTGGGCCACTGCACTCCAGCCTGGGGGACAGTGTGAGACGATGTTTCAAAGAAAACAACTGACTAAAAAGAAAATAGAATGCCTGAATTTAGCACTATACCTTAGAGAAACATAAGTAGTTTAAATTCTTCTAAATAATGCGCCAAACATATGTTATTTTTACAGATTCATTTCACCAAACTTGCAAGGAATGTATTACAATATTAGCTAAACTCTCCTTGAGAAGTCTTTAAAAGAGAATACTACTTAGCTCATGTTATGAGGCTAGCAATGTCTTTGATAGCAAAACCTGTCAAGGCTATTATGGCATAAGAAAAAATTGTTAGTCTCACACATAAATAATAGATACAAAAACCCTATGTAAAATATTAGCATATCCTGGGGATGGGCGCAGTGGATTATGCCTGTAATCTCAGCACTTGAATCACCTGAGGTCAGGAGTTCAAGACCAACTTGGCCAACATGGCAAAATCCCATCTCTATTAAAAATACAAAATTAGCTGGGCGTGGTGGTGGGCACCTGTAATCCCAGCTGCTTGGGAGGCTGAATCGCTTGAAGCTGGGAGGTGGAGACTGCAGTGAGCCAAGATCACCCCACTGCACTCCAGCCTGGGCAACAGAGTGAGACTCCATCTCAAAAAAAAAAAAAAAAGTATATGGATCTAGGATCATATAAAATAAAACGTATATCTTGACCAAATGTGTTTATTCAGGAATACAAGCATGGTTTCAATTAGAAAATCTGTAAATGTCATTCACTCATTAGGAAATTAAAGAGAAACTATATAGTTTTCATAGATGTAGAAAAAACATTTGGTAACATTTAGCAAACAGCCTTTCATGAGGAAAGTTTCTACTAAAACAGAAGTAAAACCTTCTTACTAAAATGAGAATGTCCTCAACCTGATAAAGGGAAGTATTTTTTAGAAACTTTCAGCAAACATTGTCTTTAATTTTTGCACTCAGAAAAGTATACGTAACAGTGTCAGCTTGATGTGTGTTCACAAAAACCACACTTGGAAACTTTATTTATTTAGCAAACTTTTTTTTCTTTGGGAGGCTGAGGTGGGTGGATCACTTGAGGCCAGGAGTTCAAGAACCACCTGGGCAACATGGCGAAACCCTGTCTCTACTAAAAATACAAAACTTAGCGGGTTGTGGTGGCACACACGTGTAGTCCCAGCTACTCGGGAGGCTGAGCCGTGAGAGCCACTTGAACCTGGGAGGTGGAGGTTGAAGTGAGTGGAGATCGTGCTACTGCACTCCAGCCTGGGGAACAGAGGGAGACTGTGTCTCAGAAAAAGACAAAAAAAAAAAAAAAATGTGGCTGGGTGCAGTGACACACACACCTGTAATCCCAGCCCTTTAGGAGGCCAAGGCAGGAGGATTGCTTGAGCCCAGCAGTTGGGGAGCAGTGTGGGCAACATAGTGAGACCCCATCACTACAAAAAATTTAAAAATTAGCCATGCATGGTGGCACATGCCTGTGGTCCCAGCTACTTGGGAGGCTGAGGTGAGAGGATCACTTGAGCCTAGGGAGGTTGAGGCTGCAGTGAGCTGTGATCACACCACTGCACTCCAGCCTTAAGGGACAGTGAGACTGTCACACACAAAAAAAGATAATCTGGCAAAATTAATATGAGCAGCATTTTTCACTCAAAGGGAAACCTAAATAGGCAATAAGCAAATTAAGTTATGTTTTAATCATAAGACTTACTTGGAAAATTAAGTATAAGGCCACAGTGAGATACAGGTGCTTCTCAGTGTACTTCCCGATAAACTCATCATAAATAAAAAATACCGTTAAGTCAAAAATGCTTTTTTTTTTTTTTTTTTTGAGGTGGAGTTTCACTCTTGTTGCCCAGACTGGAATGCAGTGCAACTGCAACCTCTGCCTCCTGGGTTCAAGCGATTCTCCTGCTCAGCCTCTCGAATGGCTGGGATTACAGGCGCCTGCCACCACGCCCAGCTAATATTTGTATGTTAGTAGATACAGGGTTTCACCATGTTGGCCAGGCTGGTCTCGAACTCCTGACTTTGGGTGATCCACCTGCCTCGGCCTCCCAAAGTGTAGGTCATGTGTGAGCCTCCACGCCCAGACAAAAATGCATTTTAATATAACCTCAATAAACCTGTTGCAAAGTTGAAAAATCATAGGTGGAACCTTTTTAAGTTAGGGGCTGTCTACTTTTTTTGCACTCACTAGTTGGCAAAGCATTAATTTTAGGAAGTGTTAACATGCCATTGTTGGGAGTGACTGTTAGAGCTTTGAAATTATAGTTGGGTGGGGGAGTTGTACAAAGGATTTCTGTAAGGTAACTTTCATTAGTCATATACTTGAGGAAATACTGGAAACTTTTTTTTTTTTTTTTTTTTTGAGATGGAGTCTCGCTCTGTCACCCAGGCTGGAGTGCAGTGGCGCAATCTCATCTCACTGCAACCTCCACCTCCCGGGTTCACGCCATTCTTCTGCCTCAGCCTCCCGAGTAGCTGGGACCACAGGTACCTGCCACCACGCCTGGCTAATTTTTCGTATTTTTAGTAGAGAGATGGTTTCACCGTGTCAGCCGGGATGGTCTCGATCTCCTGACTTCGTGATTCACCCGCCTCGGCCTCCCAAAGTGCTGGGATTACAGGCGTGAGCCACCGCACCCGGCCTTACTGGAAACTTTTATACCCATGAGTTATTAAATAGTTTTTAGGATAACTTTATTAATAAAAGAGAATCTCCGCTTAATACCTTCAAATTGTTTGTTAAGACTCTGTTCAGCAGTAAAGAGCCATTCTACCATGAAAAAAAGTTAATCTTGTTCATTGCTGAATTTCTATCCCCTAGATCAGGAATCTGCACCTGAAAGTATATAATAATGTTCGTTGAACAGGTAGCTGCAAGTGTACTTCACAAACATTATTCTGGTGTTACAATGTTATCCAGGTTGTAAGTGAAAACCACTCACCTGTTTCTTGAGCAGAGGTTTTAACGTTGAAATGCGCAGAGCCTTGCTGATAGGAATGGATGTACATCTGCTTAAATTTAACCTTGCTTGCACTGCTGTTGAAATTGGGATGCAAGCTGTCCAAGCACATTGTGTTAAAATTTTGTTTATAGTCATTTATCAGTTGTTCACACTTTCTTTTTTTTTTTTTTTTTTTTTTGAAATGGAGTCTCGCTCTGTCGCCCAGGCTGGAGTGCAGTTGCGGGATCTCGGCTGAGTGCAGTTGCGGGATCTCGGCTCACTGCAGTCTTTGCCTCCTGGGTTCAAGTGATTCTCCTGCCTCAGCTTCCCGAGTAGCTGGGATTACAGGCATGCACTACCATGTGTGGCTAATTTTTTTTTTTATTTTTTATTTTTTTTTTGAGACGGAGTCTCGCTCTGTCGCCCGGGCTGGAGTGCAGTGGCCGGATCTCAGCTCACTGCAAGCTCTGCCTCCCGGGTTTACGCCATTCTCCTGCCCCAGCCTCCGGAGTAGCTGGGACTACAGGTGCCCGCCACCTCGGCCGGCTAGTTTTTTGTATTTTTTTAGTAGAGACGGGTTTCACCGTGTTAGCCAGGATGGTCTCGATCTCCTGACCTCGTGATCCACCCGTCTCGGCCTCCCAAAGTGCTGGGATTACAGGCTTGAGCCACCGCACCCGGCCGCGTGGCTAATTTTTGTATTTTTTGTAGAGACGAGATTTTACCGTGTTGGTCAGGCTGGTTTCGAACTCCTGACTTTGTGATCTGTCTGCCTCGGCCTCCCAAAGTGTTGGGATTAAAGGTGTGAGCCACTGCGCCCAACCGGTTGTTGAGTCTTTATCTCTGCTAAATATTTGAAATACTATAAATTACATGTTTGTTCAGAATACTTTGTTGTACGTAAGTATTTACTATTCTTAAATTATAGCCAGTTGTTTGGGGAAGAAGATGCTGATCAAGAAGTATCTCCTGACAGAGCTGACCCTGAAGCTGCCTGTGAGTAAATTATTTGGCATATATTTTATTAGAGACTATTATCTTTATTTTGTTGATTTAATGTTGGTAGCTTAAGGGAAAAAAAAATAATTGCTATATGTGCTAGGTACTGTGTGTTTAACATGTGTTATTTAATTTTTTTTTTTTCTCAGAGATGGAGTTTCACTCTTATTGCCCAGGCTGGAGTACAGTAGTGCAATCTCGGCTCACTGCAACCTCCGCCTCTTGGGTTCAAGCAATTCTCCTGCCTCAGGCTCCTGAGTAGCTGGGATTACAGGCACCTGCCACTGCGCCCAGCTAATTTTTGTATTTTTAGTAGAGACAGGGTTTCACCATGTTGGCCAGGTTGGTCTCAAACTCCTGACCTCAGGCGACCCACCCACCTCGGCCTCCCAAAGTGCTGGGATTATAGGCGTAAGCTGTCAATCGTTGGCCAAAACAATGTTTTACAAAAAAAATGTGATTCCATTTTACTGATGAGAGAATCAAGGTTAAGAGAAATTTCACAAGTCTAGTAAATAGAGCTATTCCTAGATCTCGTGACTGGTCTGTGCTTTTAACTGATTTGTGTAGCTTTCAGAAACTGGGGTACAATAGGCCAGGCAAGGTGGCTCATGCCAGTAGTCCCAGCATTTTGGGAGGCTGAAGCAGGTGGATTACTTGAGGTCAGGAGTTCGAGACCAGCCTGGCCAACATGGCAAAACCCCATCTCTACAAAAAATCCAAAAATTAGCCAGGTGTGATGGTGCGCACCTGTAGTCTCAACTATTCCTGAGGCTAAGACAGGAAGATGGCTTGAGTCCAAGAGGTAGAAGCTGCAGTGAGCCGAGATCTTAATAGTGCACTCCAACCTGGGTGACAGAGCGAGGCTTTGTCTCCAAAAACAAGAAAGAAAACTGGGATACAAAAAGATGCTGATGAATATGTTATTTTTCTTTTTCCTTGAACTCAGAATGTGTTGCATTTGGGGATTTCCATGAGTGACTCTTTTTATTCCCAAAGGTGAGTGAAAGAGTTCAGTTCTACATTTATTACAGCTGAAAATAAAATGATGATTGTTTTATAGGGGAACCAACAGAAGCTGAAGCCAGAGCTAGAGCATCTAATGAAGATGGTGACATTAAACGTATTTCTACTAAGGAATGGGCTAAATCAACTGGATATGATCCGGTTAAACTTTTTACGAAGGTTAGATTTACTTTCTTTATAATCATGGATAGATGTATTGTTGTGCATAGATGTATTGTTGTAGTTCTGCTTGTTTTAAAATAGTCCATAAAATTGAATTAAGCTTATAATGTATATGCCTTATGATGTCCTGATAAAATGATTGATGCAGTCAGGATATGCAAGTTTTAAAATGTTACCATCTACACTAAATTTATCTGTATAACATCTAAATAGGAGGTAAAATTAGAGGCGGCTTGTATACCTTCTTGGTTGTCTTTCCTTCCCTCACTTTTTATAGAACTTCTTCGTTTTTCTGCTGCTTCTTATTTTCAGTTTTTTTTTTGTTTTGACACGGAGTCTCGCTCTTGTTGCCCAGGCTGGAGTACAATGGCACGATTCCAGCTCACTGTAACCTCTGCCTCCTGGGTTCAAGCAATTCTCCTGCCTTAGCCTCCTGATAGCTGGGATTACAGGTGTGCACCATCATGCCTGGCTAATTTTGTATTTTTAGTAGAAGCGGAGTTTCACCATGTTGGCCAAGGCTGGTCATGAACTCCTGACCTCAAGTGATCTGCCCACCTTGGCCTCCCAAAGTGCTGGGATTATAGGCATGAGCCACCCCTCCTGGCTTCATATTCACCTATATTTTCTGCTCATATATTTTATTAGCAATTTGACTGACGTGTCCTAAATTACCCTTGAACCCTGTAGGCCCCTTGTTCTTGGTGAAATCCTTCTTCATCAGCATATATTATTTGCCTGTTGAATATTTCTGGAGAAATCTATGAGATTGTTTTTATTGGGTCTACATAATTATTGTTCATCTAGACCCTCAGGTCCATGTTTGAAAAGTTTTTTGTTCTGTCTTGACTCCCTAACAAGTTGTACATGTGTGGGTTTTTTTGACTCTTTTTTCCCTCTTTGTGGAGAATGAGGTCTCACCATGTTACCCAGGCAGATCTCAAACTCCTGATTTCAGGTCTCAAACTCCTGGGTTCAAGCTGTCCTCCAGCCTCTGCCTCCCTAAGTGCTAGGATTACAGACATGAACCACTGAGCCTAGCCGCTAGCAAAGCTTATCACAGAGCTTAAAACTTTCTCAGCTCTTATCAAACTGAGTCAGTATTCTTGCAACTCTCACTAAGCAGATGACCTTAAGGATATAATAACAGGTTTGAAGCCATTGTACATGATTTACCTGTTGAGAGAATGATCTGCATCACCGAAAACTCTTAACCTTTTTCTTTCTACTGGAGAGAAACCACTTTCAGTAAAGGCTAACTCTTGCGTGTGGCTTTTTACTTTTCTTTTGTACCATTATTCAGACAGGATTTTCATATCTACCTTGTGTCTTGGATCTTTTTTTTCTTGGTTTCTTTTGTCTGCTTTCCAGCATGCACAGGTTCTGCTGTCTTAAATGACATACTGCTCTCCCCAGCTTGTATTTCGTCTCATTTCCTCAGTGGTAACAGAGGAAGAAAGTCACATGTTGACTTTTTTTTTTTTTCTTGAGAGAGAGAATCCTGCTCTGTTGCCCAGGCTGGAGTGCAGTGGCACGATCTCAGCTTGCTGCAGCCTCTGCCTCCCGGGTCAAGCTATTCTCCTGCCTCAGCCTCCTGAGTAGCTGGGATTACAGTTGCCCGCCACCATGCCTGGCTAATTTTTGTATTTTTAGTAGATACAGGATTTCGCCATAGTGGCCAGACTGGCCTTAAATTCCTGACCTCAGGTGATCTGCCCGCCTCAACCTCCCAAAGTGCTGGGATTACAGGTGTGAGCCACCGTGCCCAGCCCACAGATTGACTTTCTTTTTTTTTTTTTTTTTTTTTTTTTTTTTTTTTTTTTTTTTTTTTGAGACGGAGTCTTGCTCTGTCGCCCGGGCTGGAGTGCAGTGGCCGGTTCTCAGCTCAGTGCAAGCTCCGCCTCCCGGGTTTATGCCATTCTCCTGCCTCAGCCTCCGAGTAGCTGGGACTACAGGCGCCCGCCACCTCGCCCGGCTAGTTTTTTGTATTTTTTAGTAGAGACGGGGTTTCACCGTGTTAGCCAGGATGGTCTCGATCTCCTGACCTCGTGATCCACCCGTCTCGGCCTCCCAAAGTGCTGGGATTACAGGCTTGAGCCACCGCGCCCGACCCAGATTGACTTTCTTATCCCTATTGCATTTATTTTCTCACTACAGCCCTTTTCTAAAACATGGTTGTATTAGAGTTCTCTAGAGGGACAGAGCTAATAGGATAGATATATATAAAGGGGAGTTGATTAAGTATTAATTCACACGATCGCAAGGCCCCACAATAGGGCCGTCTGCAAGCCAAGGAGCAAGGAGAGCCAGTCTGAGTCTCAAAAGTGAAGAACTGGAGTCCAATGTTTGAGGGCAGGAAGCATCCAACATGGGAGAAAGATGTAGCCTGGGAGGCTAGGCCAGTCTAGTCTTTTCATGTTTTGCTGCCTTCTGTGTATTCTAGCCTCAGTGGCAGCTGATTAGATGGTGCCCACCCAGATTAAGAGTGGGTTTGCCTTTTCCAGTCCACTGACTCAAATGTTAATCTCTTTTGGCAACACCCTCACAGACACACCCAGGACCAGTACTTTGCATCCTTCAAACCAATCAAGTTGACACTCAGTATTAAGCATCATAATAGTTTTTATTTTTATTATACTTAAGATGCAGTAAACTCTGATATGGGCATCAGCAGTATCTTCCAAACTGGTGTTCTTATTTCCATTCCAATCTGAGCAACACTTGAATGCCAGAAAAATCTGAAGTGCATCCCCAATCTGTTGTTTAGCAGATAATTTTAAACATCTGTGTGCCAGACATTTCTTTAAGTACAGGGGATTTAGTTGTGAACAAGACAGAAGATAGAGTCCTTGCTTTTTTTTTTTTTTTTTTTTTTTTTGGAGACAGAGAGACAGAGTCTCGCTCTGTCGCCCAGGCTGGAGTGCAGTGGCGCGATCTGGGCTCACTGCAAGCTCCGCCTCCCGGGTTCACGCCGTTCTCCTGCCTCAGCCTCCCGAGTAGCTGGGACTACAGGCGCCCGCCACCTCACCCAGCTAGTTTTTCATATTTTTTTTTTTTTTTTAACATGTACACTTTATTGAATGCCATTGTAGAAAAGTGTGAGGATAAAGGGCTGATACAGGACTCGCTCCGGGGCAGGGCGAGGAATGGAAGGAAGGTGGAGCACGTGGGACACAGGTTATGGGCGGAGCTGCTGGCCTGAATGATGTCTCCTGATCTATCGATGGGCTTGGTAGATCAATACTGGGATGACAATGAGCAGAATGGTCATGAGGATGCCCAAAATCAGGGCCCAGATGTTCAGGCACTTGGCGGTGGAGGCATAGGCCTGGGCCCCAGTCAGGTCGCCAACCATCTTCCTGTCCCTAGACTTCACGGAGTAGGCGAATGCTATGAAGCCCAGGCAGCAGGGGTTCATGAAGAGGGTGTTGAACAGGGACCAGACGACATGGTCGGGCACGGAGGTCTCGCTGCGGATGTGGATTACGGTGGACATCGGGGGAGCAGGGTTGTAGGGAGCCCCCAGCACAGCCACCTCGTGCTCTTCCTTCAGCATCTCATAGCTGGGAGGCTGGCCGCTATTGACAGGAGAGAAGATGGTTTGGACCGTGTGGTTCATGGTGTCCTGCGAAGGCCAGCGGTGGTCGGGTTAGTGGGATGGTTCTCAGTGGGCCCTCCCTTTCCCTCGTAGTTTCGATTTCTCCTAGTTTTTCATATTTTTTAGTAGAGACGGGGTTTCACCGTGTTAGCCAGGATGGTTTCGATCTCCTGACCTCATGATCTGCCCGTCTCGGCCTCCCAAAGTGCTGGGATTACAGGCTTGAGCCACCGCGCCCGGCCGAGAAGTCAAACATTGAACAATAAATTTCGGCTTCAAAGTCTTAATGACATTAAATTCAGAGGCTTTGCAGCCCTTACTAAAGTTTCATCTAATGGACTCATCCCTTGGCCTGCGAACCCATTTCAGATGTTGCTAGGGAGAGGCTTCAGAAGAGGCTTTCTAGAGGAGGTAACATTTAAGCCCGAGGCTTGAAGGAATAAGAGTCAGAATATGGTACAGTATGTGGGAGGAAACTCTCGGTTGGAAAACTGACATAAATCCCATTAAGGGGGAGAGTGGAAAAAGATGACTGGAGAGATAAGTTGATGTCAGATCAGGCAGACTTTCTAGGCCTTGTTAAGGATGTTACAGCAAGACAGTGGCAGTCCATTGAAAGGTAGTCTTACAGGATCACTATAAGGGGATAGAAGGGATGCACACACTACCCTAGGATCTGATATTTGATCATAACCAATCTGGGACAGTGCCCCTGGAGTTGTGCAGTGCCGGAATAATCTGGAGTACAGCCATCTGTACTCCCAGTGGAGCATGGAGGAGTAGACTCAACAGGATTTTGGATGTATATGGTGAAGGTCAGTGGAACAAAAAATGGTACCTGGCTGGGCACTGTGGCTTACACCTGTAATCCCAGCACTTTGGAAGGCCGAGGCGGGAGGATCACTTGAGGCCAGGAGCACAAGACCAGCCTGGGCAGTATAGTGAGACCCCATCACTAAAAAAAAAAAAAAAAAATAGCCAGGCTTGGTGGCCTGAGCCTGCGGTCCCTACCTACTTAGGAGGCTGGGACAGGAATATCACTTGAGCCCAAGAGGTAGAGACTTCAGTGAGCTATGGTCACACCACTGCACTTCAGCCTGGGCAGGTCAAAGAACAGAGGTGCTGTTCTCTGATGTAAGTGAGGTGGGAAGCAGATGTGTGTATAGGGGTTGGGGGAGGGTAGGAGAAGGTGATACAGCAATTTTGAACTCATTTGAGATTCTTCTGGAACATTAGAGAAGTGTTTTTGTAGATGAGTAGAGAGGTTTCAACTGGGGATATGTTTGGGATTCCTAGGTTTATAGATGTGGTTAACTACTGGAAGTGGACAAGATATACCATGGAGGATAGAATGAAAAGATGGTTCAGTACAGAAATCTGAGGGACTCCTAATATTTAGTAATAGTTGCGTAAAAGAGAAAGAGGTGGAGCTTAGGCTTAGAAAACTGTTGGTTCAAGCCTTCACGATCCTCTACAAAATGTTTTCAGCCACATTTGTTACCCAAGTCATAGTGGATTCATCGCCTTGCCTTTGTACCCATTTCACATGTTGCTGTCACAAAGAGACTCTTTCCGTATTTCTTAGATAAAATAGAAATTTTTTTTTTTTTTTTTCTGAGATGGAGTCTCACTGTCGCCAGGCTGGAGTGCAGTGGTGCGATCTCAGCTCACTGCAATCTCTGCCTCCTGGGTTCAAGCAATTCTCCTGCCTCAGCCTCCCTAGTAGCTAGGCTTACAGGCACGTGCCACCACGCCCAGCTGATTTTTGTATTTTTAGTAGAGATGGTGTTTCACCATGTTGGCCAGGGTGGTCTCCATTTCTTGACTTCGTGATCCACCCACCTTGGCCTCCCAAAGTGCTGGGATTACAGGCGTGAGCCACCACGCTCGACCAGAAATCCTTATATTACCCAGGGCTTTGTGCTATTCGCACTAAATTGTATTCTGATTATTTGTATATTTGGCTTATTCTCTAAAGATTAAGGATGCTCAGTTAGTATTGATGGATGAAGTATATTTTGATAGAAATGGCTGTGGTTTTTAAATATAGCGAAATTTCTGTTCTTGCCTGGTACCAGCAATAAATGTGATGAATAAATTAACAATAGAAAATGCAGATAAGGAAAAAGAAAAAAATATTAAAATCACTTGAAGTTCTAGCACATCTTTTCATAGGTTGGTTTTTCTGTCTACTTGTGTTTCTGTTTTTGTAATAATTGTGTGGGGGTTTTTTATTTTATTTTTGCTCTTGTTTCTGTGGGTTATATTTCGAGGGGAGACCACATTTTAAAGATACCGCAGTTCAGAAGTTCTGTTGTGAAGCACTTTAGTTTAAAAATCTGTATACTTTATTGGCATGTCCCCATGAGCTTGGAGGCATTTCTGACTGGCATCTCTAGGCTCAGTGATTGTAGTTCCCACGGAGCTGGTGTACATTTATTTGTATGATTGTGCTTCAGACTGATCGTTGGAGCTTTAGGGGAGCTTTTGGAGAAGTGACTTAGGAAGGCAGGGGCAGTCAGCAGTTCAGGGCTCCTTTACTCTGCGTTCCTCAGAGCACTTCTGCATTTCACTGTTTTCAATGTAGGGATTCTGTTAGAACTTCCTTTTACAAATGTTTTCTCTTTTGAAAATCGTTATGCTGCTGGTATATGGCATGTATCTTTAAATCAGATTTCATAGTGTAATATAATAGATCAGCAATGGAATGTTCTTGTATCTTACCAGTTAGGGATTGTAGGGTTCATGGGATCTATCTTTCTTTTTTAAGCTTTTTAAAGATGACATCAGGTATCTGTTGACAATGGACAAACTCTGGCGGAAAAGGAAACCTCCAGTTCCGTTGGACTGGGCTGAAGTACAAAGTCAAGGTAAAGAATACATTTTAGTCGTGGAACACATAAGCTGGAAATGTCCTTGCCTAAAGTCTTTGTATAGCCCTGTTGTTGGTTGAAAATGGTATGTCTTCATACATTCAAACGATGCAAAAAAGTATGAAGAACAAAAGTCACTGAAGTCCCACAGTTAGAGAAATAGCCACTAATAACATTTTCAGGAGTGTTCTGGTGGTCCGCCCTGTGCACACAGACACAGGCAGTCGTGTATACACTGCGTAATGGAATCATACTATTGATAAACTCTGACTTGCTTTTGTCAGTATAATTAACTAGTCTGTTATTGATTAACACGTAGTGTTTTCATATTTTCCCTGAAATAAAGTTTTGAGATCACTGTATATTTATGTACATCTTTGTGTTTCATTTTGAGACTGAGTCTCACTCTGTTGCCCAGGCTGGAGTGCAGTGGCATGATCTCAGCTCACTGCAACCTGGGTTCAACCGATTCTCCTGCCTCAGCCTCCTGAGTAGCTGGGATAGCAGGCGTGAGCCACTGCACCTGGCCTATTTATGTACACCATTGTGTCCTTGTGATTATCTCTTTAAGATTTAATCTAGAAACACATTTTTAATTTAAATTTGTTTTAATTTTTAGAAATGAAAAGTTTTTTTTTGAGGCGTAGTCTTGCTGTGTTGCCCAGATTTGAGTGCAATGGCTGTTCACAGGCTGTCATAGCGCAAGGCATCCCTGGACTCTGGGCTCAAGCCATCCTCCTGCTTCAGCCTCCTGAGTAGCTGGGACTGTATGCCACTGTGCTCCAGCACATTTTAAAATTTTAAATGCAGGAGAACAATTGTTGTGGCTGCTTTCTTATCCCACTCACCTTCAACACTTCTTGTCTCTCCTTTATCTGAACTATATTAGGATTAATTTATGCACAGCAATATAGCACCCATTGAAACTTAAAAGATCGCAGGAGACTTGGGATATCATTTTAGAGCAGTTCTCAACAATCTGGAGATAGTTATCAAACAGATTTAATTATGACTGTAGTAGTGTCCGCTTACTGAGTTCTCACTGGGTGCTGGGCATAATGCTTATTTATCATTTTATCAACATTATATCTTTGAATCTCCCAGTAATCCTATGAGGTTCTGAGGTGGTCTTGTACCTTTCCTATCTCAGCTTTAACAGTTTTTTGTTTTGTTTTGTTTTTTGTTTTGTTTTGTTTTTGAGAAGGAGTCTCGCTCTGTCGCCCAGGCTGGAGTGCAGTGGAGCCATCTCGGCTCACTGCAAGCTCTGCCTCCCAGATTCCCGCCATTCTCTTGCCTCAGCCTCCTGAGTAGCTGGGACTACAGGCTCCTGCCACCACGCCCGACTAATTTTTAGTATTTTTAGTACAGACGGGGTTTTTCTGTGTTAGCCAGGATGGTCTCGATCTCCTGACCTCATGATCCACCCGCCTCGGCCTCCCAAAGTGCTGGGATTACAGGCATGAGCCACTGTGCCCGGCCCCATGATAATTACTTTAATGGAATTTATTTCATATTTGATTTCTTAATGGTTGGGGATTGAACTTGTTAAATAGAGCACAGTAGAGGAATGATGTTTATCAGTGAAATTTCTAATATATATATATATATATATATATATATATATTTTTTTTTTTTTTTTTAGGAGAAGAAACGAATGCATCAGATCAACAGAATGAACCCCAGTTAGGCCTGAAAGACCAGCAGGTTCTAGATGTAAAGAGCTATGCGCGTCTTTTTTCAAAAAGCATTGAGACTTTGAGAGTTCATTTAGCAGAAAAGGGGGATGGAGCTGAGCTCATATGGGATAAGGTTCGTTTTGACAATGTGTGGCAAGTACTTACATATCAAAAGTGTGTTTTAGTTCTTGAGGTGTAATACAAGCTAGTCATTTTTTGAATATTTACTAGATTTTGAGGAAATATATTGAATTTGGCTTGGATATTTTCAGCTCTAATTGCTGTATGGAGCTGAATTTTCTGTACATGAATTCAAGCAGTATCATAAAACTTCATTTGGGATTCTAGTGATGTATTCAGGGTTTATAATTATGTTGAGTAGAAAAATAATGTGAATATATTAAAGTGAAATGTTTCTTGTGTAGTGTAGATGTGTTCATAGAAGTCATAAAATCATTTGGAGAAAACATCTCATTGGCCTGATTTGCCCTTGAAAGTAGTAAGATTGTCTTTGAATTGAAATAGTTGTAACTGTTTCAGAGGTCTGAAAGAGCTCTTGCTATAAAAATGAGATGTAATTATTCTTAGATGTTAAAATCATATTTAATAGTACTCTGCAGTTATATATTTTGAGATTTGATATTATGAACTAATCTTACTTGTGATCAGTATTATCTATGGCTAAAAGTGTTTTATCTCATAAAAGTTTGTATGTTCCTATGATGGTAAAGATTAGTCATGGGTCTTAAGGCATAAAGGCCAATTTTAGAAACCTGAGAAAAATTTGTGTGTACAGATTTTGAAACTGGTTGAATCGGACATCTAAATACACTAAAATGAAGCTAGTATATTTAGATTCTTGGGATTCTTATAAACATTAGTCTCTTGGGTTTTGTGATATTTAAAGAGTAACTTTTCATATTTTCATTGTTATTGTTATGCTAGTGATTTGGGAAGTTTTCGTTAGTGCGCAGAGGCTAAATAAAGAGCCCTCGGAATAGGAATTGTTATCCTCTTGAGTAAAGTCCACATGGAATGGGTGTGATAAGACAGCTGCCTAGGGAAGACACTGTGTTGAGTATTCAGTATTCTTAGTCCTCACCACACCTTATGACATATGGATATAATTTCTCATATTTAATAGATTAAGGGATTTTGAGTCAGGGAATTTGACTTGCCTGAGGATTCACAGCGAACCAATAAGTACGTAAAGAACTATGCTATCAGTGTTTTTTCTTCTGTTCTGTGATGCCTCTGAATTTTAGACCAGGGTAGTATCTTCTCAGTTCAAAGCAGGAAGCCTTGCTGAAATCTAGAGACTAGGATATAGTCTCAGAAAAAATATAAATCGTTAACGGGAAAAACTTGTATTGCCTTATCTGAAGAAACAGCATATATGAGAGAGAGGTGCATATGAAGAAAGTTTGGCAAAGGGGAGCTAAAAAGAGTCATCCAGGTTTTTCTGAAGTGTTAATGAAACAGCTTTTTTTTTTTTTTTTTTTTTTGAGAGGGAGTCTCGCTCTGCCCCCCAGGCTGGAGTGCAGTGGCCGGATCTCAGCTCACTGCAAGCTCTGCCTCCCGGGTTCACGCCATTCTCCTGCCTCAGCCTCCCGAGTAGCTGGGACTACAGGCGCCCGCCACCTTGCCCAGCTAATGTTTTTGTATTTTTTAGTAGAGACGTGGTTTCACCGTGTTAGCCAGGATGGTCTCGATCTCCTGACCTCGTGATCCGCCCGTTTTGGCCTCCCAAAGTGCTGGGATTACAGGCTTGAGCCACCGCGCCCGGCCGAAACAGCTTTTTTAAATTGAGACAGGGTCTCACTCTGTCACCTAGGCTGGAGTGCAGTGACACTATCTTGGCTCACTGCAGCCTCTGTGTCCCGGGTTCAGGCGATCCCGCCACCTCAGGCTCCCGAGTACCTGGGACGACTTTAGCTGTGCGCCACAATGCCTGGCTAATTTTTTGTATTTTTGGTGGAGATGGTGTTTTGCCGTGTTGCCTGGGCTGGTCACAAATTCCTGAGCTCAGGCAATCTGCTTGCCTCAACCTACTAAATTGCTTGAGACTACAGGTGTTAGCCACCATGCCCAGCCTGAAACAGTTTTCTTAAATGACCCATCTTTTGGCCCAGATTCTGTGTGTGTCCAGCAACCTTCTCATTACTAATGAATGGACCCAGGAAAGGGTTGCCATTGTCAGTGAGTAGATTGAGGTTCTGGTGTACAACCTGAGTCTCCGGTGCCTTTGTTTAGGCTGGAGTGAGTTCCTAGAAGCTGATGGTTTTTGGTGTTCTTATCAGACTCATTATTGAACCAGAGGAGCTGATGATGAGACCCCGCCCCCTATTTAGCCCACCTCCATGCTACTGTGAGGTCCTAGCTCATCAGCACCCTCTTGTTCTAGTTGAAAGTCTACAGTGTTACAAACACATGAAAGTATTGGTTCTGAAAGTAATGCTTCAAAATAGTAAATTTGTGGAGAAACTTGTTAAATTGTTTAAATTATTGGCAGGATGACCCATCTGCAATGGATTTTGTCACCTCTGCTGCAAACCTCAGGATGCATATTTTCAGTATGAATATGAAGAGTAGATTTGATATCAAGTGTAAGTTATTTGTACTAAAGTTGTATCACTAAAACCTTGAAGTTGTTTTTTTAAGCAGCAAAACATACTCATCCTTTTTTTTTTTTCCAGCAATGGCAGGGAACATTATTCCTGCTATTGCTACTACTAATGCAGTGATTGCTGGGTTGATAGTATTGGAAGGATTGAAGATTTTATCAGGAAAAATAGACCAGTGCAGAACAGTGAGTATTTCTGTTTGCATTTATATTCAACCCCCTTTAAAAAATCATTAATAAAAAGTACATTAAACAGATAATTTTTAAAATGAAAACAATAGGCCGGGCGTGGTGGCTCAAGCCTGTAATCCCAGCACTTTGGGAGGCTGAGACGGGCGGATCACGAGGTCAGGAGATCAAGACCATCCTGGCTAACACGGTGAAACCCCATCTCTACTAAAAATACAACAACAACAACAAAAACTAGCCGGGCGAGGTGGCGGGCGCCTGTAGTCCCAGCTACTCGGGAGGCTGAGGCAGGAGAATGGCGTAAACCCGGGAGGCGGAGCTTGCAGTGAGCTGAGATCCAGCCACTGCACTCCAGCCTGGGCGACAGAGTGAGACTCTGTCTCAGAAAAAAAAAAAAAAAATGAAAACAATAAAATTGGTTTAAAGCACTGGAAAATTAATTTTTCTAGTTACCAAGTGAGTGTGTTTAAGCTTCCTGGAAATTGCAACAAAAATGAAAAATTAAGAAGTTGCGGCCGGGCGCGGTGGCTCACGCCTGTAATCCCAGCACTTTGGGAGGCTGAGGCGGGCAGATCACGAGGTCAGGAGATCGAGACCATCCTGGCTAACACGGTGAAACCGCATCTCTACTAAAAATACAAAAAAATTAGCATTAGCCGGGTGTGGTGGCAGGTACCTGTAGTCCCAGCTACTCGGGAGGCTGAGGCAGGAGAATGGCATGAACCCAGGAGGTGTAGCTTGCAGTGAGCTGAGATGGCGACACTGCACTCCAGCCTGGGTGACAGAGCGAGACTCTGTCTCAAAAAAAAAAAAAGTTGCTTTTGCTTCTAACATTTCCAATTTTGCTGAATTCTTGGAAGAATTCGTTGTGCGGTCCTTATACAAAGAAGATGTTTCAATTGTTTTTCAATTCTGAGAGTGCTATCTGGGTTTTAAAATATGCTTGGTCATATTATTTTTAAAATTTTTATTTATTTTTTTATTTTTTCGAGACGGAGTCTCGCTCTGTCGCCCAGGCTGGAGTGCAGTGGGATGATCTCCTCTGACAGCAAGCTCCACCTCCCGGGTTCATGCCATTCCCCTGCCTCAGTCCAAGTAGCTGGGACTACAGGCGCCCACCACCATGCCCGCTACCACGCCCGCTGATTTTTTTATTTTTAGTAGAGACCGGGTTTCACCATGTTAGCCAGGATGGTCTCGATCTCCTGACCTCATGATCTGCCCGCCTTGGCCTCCCAAAGTGCTGGGATTACAGGCATGAGCCACCACGCCTGGCCGCTTGGTCATTTTATAGTCCCCTCTTCAGTCATTATCCTGTTGAGTCATTCTTTTCAATTTTATTTTATAGTTTTTGATCATGTTAATGTCTGAGATCTTCATGGGTGAATCTGCTGTCATTTCTACTATTTCTCATAGTGCTTCGCTTGTATGGTTTATGATTTTTTTAAAACTGAATGTGTATTAGAATTGTGTCTGGTAATTCTTTAGGAACCCATTGTAGATGTATTTCTTCAAAGAGCATTTCTGGCTATTATATGTGGGTGCTTGAGGCACTGCCAATAGAGGACCACTTTTCAATTCTTAATTGTAGGGTTTTCAATACTTACGTATTCACACCACAAACCTGAACGAGCCCTGTGTTATTGTCATGAATTATATGGGAAGATACTCCTGCCCCTCCACTAAGCACCAAGTTTAAGATCATTTTTATGGAGAAAGTATTTTTCTCCTCTCCTTTCAGGTCCTTGCTTTGTGTAAGGATCTCCTATTTTAAGAGTTCCTACCTTAGTGGTGGGTGGGGTAGGTGTATCTCTTAAGACTAACACTACTTGGATGTTCTCTTTGGATTCCTTCCTTCGATGTTGTGTCTGCAAACACTTCACTTTCTTACCAGCTCAAGAAGGCTTCCTAGGAAATATTAGCCAATACTTTTACTGTTGTTTAGGTTCTTCTTTTTGTTGAAATAAAATGACTCATTTACCTTCAGAAATTTCAAAAATATCTAGTTTGCAGTGGTACTCTTATTTTGCAGTGTCATTGATACACACTTTTTTTTTTTTTTTTTTTTTTTTTTTTTTTTTTTTTTTTTTTGAGATGGAGTCTCGCTCTGTCGCCCAGGCTGGCATGCAGTGGCGCGATCTCAGCTCACTGCAACCTCTGCCTCCCGGATTCAAGCGATTCTCCTGTCTCAGCCTCCTGAGTTGCTGGGATTACAGACGTACGCCACCATGCCTGGCTAATTTTTGTATTTTCAGTAGAGATGGGGTTTCACCGTGTTGGTCAGGCTGGTCTCGAACTCCTGACATCCTGATCCTTCCACCTCGGCCTCCCGAAGGGCTGGGATTACAGGAATACAGGCGTGAGCCACTGCGCCTGGCCGTGTTTTGTTTTTTTTTTTTTTTACGAGATGGGGTCTTGCTATGTTGTCCAGGTTGGTCCTGAACTCCTGAGCTCAAGCAGTCCTCCCAGCTTGGCCTCCCAAAGTGCTGGGATTACAAGTGTGAGCCACTGCACCTGGCCTGATGCACTCTTTCCTTCCTTCCTTCCTTCCTTCCTTCCTTCCTTCCTTCCTTCCTTCCTTCCTTCCTTCCTTCCTTCCTTCCCTCCCTCCCTCCCTCCCTCCCTCCCTCCCTCCCTCCCTCCCTCACTCCTTCCCTCCTTCCTTCCTTCCTTCCTTCCTTCCTTCCTTCCTTCCTGTTTTTTTTTTTTGTTGTTTTTTTTTTTTTTTTTTTTTTTTGAGACAGAATGTCACTGTCACCCAGGCTGGAGTACAGTGGTGTGATCTTGGCTCACTGCAACCTCCACCTCCTGGGTTCCAGCAGTTCTGGTGCCTCAGCCTCCCGAGTAGCTGGGATTACTGGCACATGCCACCGCACATGGCTAAGTTTTGTATTTTAAGTAGAGACGGTGTTTCAGCATGTTGCCCAGGTTGTTCTCAAACTCCTAGCCTCAAATGATCTACCCTCCTTAGCCTCCCAAAGTGATGGGATTACAGGTGTGAGGTACTACGTGCAGCCTCGATGCACTCTTAAAATATTTTATTTTCATGGAATTTTAGTTTGAAGGAACAGAAACAAATTGCCCAGTCTGTCGTTTCTACTTAAAGTTTTATTGTGTGTGTGTGTGTGTATATATATATATATATATATTTTTTTTTTTTTTTTTTTTTTTTTTTTTGAGACAGAGTCTTGTTCTGTCGCCCAGGCTGGAGTGCAGTGGCAGAATCTCAGCTCACTGCAAGCTCTGCCTCCCGGGTTTAGCCATTCTCCTGCCTCAGCCTCCCTAGTAGCTGGGACTGCAGGCGCCCGCCACCTCGCCCGGCTAGTTTTTTGTATTTTTAGTAGAGACGGGGTTTCACCGTGTTAGCCACGATGGTCTCGATCTCCTGACCTCGTGATCCGCCCGTCTCAGCCTCCCAAAGTGCTGGGATTACAGGCTTGAGCCACCGCGCCCGGCTATTGTATATATTTTTAATTTCTAATAATTTTATTTTTGGGTATCTTTTTTTGAGATGGAGTCTTGCTCCGTCACCCAGGCTGGAGTGCAGTGGCGCAGTCTCAGCTCACTGCAACCTCCACCTCCCAAGTTCAAGCGATTCTCCTGCCTCAGCCTCCCCAGTAGCTTGGACTACGGGCGGGCGCCACCATGCCTGGCTACTTTTTGTAGTTTTAGGAGAGACAGGGTTTTACCATGTTAGCCAGGCTGGTCTCGAACTCCTGACCTTGGGTGATCTGCCCGCATTGGCCTCCCAAAGTGATAGAATTACAGGCGTGTACAAACTACTGAACTTTTAAAAATGTCTGTTATTTCTCATCACATCCTTCTGGTTTCTTTGCCTGCTTAGCTCCATGTCACTCTTGGACTATTAATATTAATATATCTGGCCAGGCACAATGGCTCACGCCTGTAAGCCCAGCTCTTTGGGAGGCCAAGGTGGGTGGATCACCTGAGGTCGGAAGTTCGAGACCAGCCTGACTAATGTGGAGAAACCCGGTCTCTACTAAAAAAAAAAAATACATATTATATATATATAAAATTAGCCGGGCATGGTGGCGCAAGTTTGTAATTCCAGCTCCTCGGGAGGCTGAGGCAGGAGAATCACTTTAACTCAGGAGGTGGAAGTTGCAGTGAGCCGAGATCGCACCATTGCACTCCAGCCTGGGCAACAAGAGTAAAACTCTGTCTCAAAGAAAAAGAAAAAATAGTAATAGTAATATATCTGGATTTCATTTGTTTACATTTGTAAATGAATTCCAGCATGGATTAATGTTAGCCCAGGTATTAATCGTGGTAGCAATTGTTTTTTGAGGCAGAGTCTCGCTCTGTCGCCCGGACTGGAGTGCAGTGGCCGGATCTCAGCTCACTGCAAGCTCTGCCTCCTGGGTTTACGCCGTTCTCCTGCCTCAGCCTCCCGAGTAGCTGGGACTACAGGCGCCCCGCCACCTCGCCCGGCTAGTTTTTGTATTTTTAGTAGAGACGGGGTTTCACCGTGTTAGCCAGGATGGTCTCGATCTCCTGACCTCGTGATCCGCCCGTCTCGGCCTCCCAAAGTGCTGGGATTACAGGCTTGAGCCACCGCGCCCGGCCAGCAATTGCTTTTATTATTGTCAATTTCCCTTAGCACACTTACCTTCCCAGTGAAGCCCAAAATCAAACAAATCTTTCTGCCTCTGTAGCCTGCTTGGCCTGGGCAGTTTGCTTATAGCCCTTCCACCTAACAGTATTCATTGTAGGAGAAGCTATTTTACAGAGGAGGGCTTTAGTGTCTCTTGAAGGATTTAGTTCTGTATGCTCGGGGGAATCCATAGAGTACTCCTTTAGAATTCATTCGTCTTAGCAGACTTAACACTACATTGTAGTCACAAGATAAAGGTTCGTGTCTCAACTTCTTGTCTTCTGACATTTGTTGTTTGTGTTGGATCTTGCTAGTGTTTTCCAAACTTTAGTAGTAGCAGGAACTTGGAGCTTTTCTTAATTTCAATGTAATTTTTATATCTTCCTTGGTTCTTATTTTTTTTGTTTAGTATTAGAGGAACGGTAAATAGGTACATATACTGCCAGAAATACATTATTTTTTTCCCTCATTATATAAATGTTATTATAATCAGAAAATTTGGGAAGGCAGTGACATTGATTCTAGACATCTGTGAAAGGCATTATTGTTAACTGGAGAAATGAATGTGTTGGTCTTGTCATGAGATTACTTGGTTGATAAGAATAGCCTCAGGGAGGGACACCAGCAGCTGATACAATGAAGGCACCACAGATGAGCATGCCTTTGCCCTTACTCTTGCTAAATTAGGTCGCAGAAGAACACGGAGTGTTATGTAATAATACAAGGAGATGTCTTTTCAGCAAGGCTAGCCTTTAGCTGATTAGAAAAGCAGGTTGAAAAACCAGACTCCTAAAAAGCTCATGATTTTCCTGATCCATTTTGCCATCTGGAAGGGAATTTTTAAGTCATTTTTTATTGGATATCTGGTAAACGCAATTTTAGATTGTATGGTGTATAAAATTATAGCACACGTTTCTGATTTCTGCCTGTTATTTCTCCTCCAAAGATTTTTTTGAATAAACAACCAAACCCAAGAAAGAAGCTTCTTGTGCCTTGTGCACTGGATCCTCCCAACCCCAATTGTTACGTATGTGCCAGCAAGCCAGAGGTGACTGTGCGGCTGAATGTCCATAAAGTGACTGTTCTCACCTTACAAGACAAGGTCAGTGCAAGGCCTGGGTCTCTTTTCCTTTTGCTTTTACAGTATTACTGTGATAACAAGCAGACACTAGCTAGTGACTCTGAAAAGGTCCGACTGCAGAGATGTGTTGCTGTGATTTCCTGGGTTATTTTGCCTTCTGGATACCTGCAGGCTTTTCTTTCTGTGGTTCCAGAATAAGTGCCTCACATTCCAGAACAGAGTGGGAGTATTTGACTGGAATCTACAGCACAGTGGTGGCACAGTATCACTGCAAGCAGAGGACTTCTTTGCTCTTTGCTTCCCAGACAGTGGGTAAATTCTATATTTTTTGACAAATAACAGGTATCCTTGAATGGTCCTCACTGTCGCAGTGAGCAGATAAGTATTTGCATGCAGTGCAAAGTTTGCATTTCCAGTAGAGCAAAGCCCAAGTTACCAGCTTTGTATTAAAGGGTATAAGTAATTTGCAGAGTTTTGGGTTCTCTGCATGTTGGACAGTGCCCACTCCCAGCAAATTAGGGGGCTTTTGTTATTTCTGAGGTCTGAGTTGAGGCTTGGTGGTGGTACACACTTACCTAATACGACCTGATTCTGGTGTGGTAAGTTAGTCCCTGAGGACGTAGAGCATTTGCACACCTGGGTTCACCTCTGGAGCTGAAGTGAGGGAAGAAATGGGGATTAAGGACATGGTCTGGTCCTTAAGTTCCTGTTAAATTGGCTATATTTGTGTATTGGGGAGGTTTTCTTTTTTTTATGACTCAAAAGTGTCACTTTCCACTTTGAGATCACTTCCTGTTGTCCTCTGGTTGTGACCATCATAATGCTACATATTTACATGCCTCTTGAGAGAGCAGGAAGCGGCCCTTCTCAAATAGCAGTGCTGCCTGATAGGGAATGGCCTTTCTTCCAGAAACTGGTTATGCAGGACGGATTGATTTGAGCTTATGTTTTGGTCAGGGAAGTGGCAGGTACAACAGAGGGTGGTTGCCCCAGTTTCTTTTCTAGAAAATAATTATCTTTGGTATCTCCTGATTCTTGAGCTTAAAGGTAATTCCTCTATTTGTAGGATACTTAGACCTATAGGACCTATAGAGAGTTCCTCCTTTTTTCCTTTTTTAGGAGCTGGTAGGATTTAACAGAATATTATCACTTCTCTAAATGCATGGAACAGGGAGGCTTATCTGAGAGTCAGGTTAATGAGAAATGATTCCATCTATCAAACCCCTGCCATTACAGGGTTGGCACAGAGACTGAAATGAAATATGTCAAGTGTTTGTAGCTCACTACCTAATCTGCAGGGAAAGACAAAGTAGCAATAGCCAGCCAGGGAGTTCCTAGTCCCCTGTTGGGATGAAGTTGGATCTGATCTGCATCAGTGGTCAGATGTGGGGATGGAACTCAGGTGAATCATCACGGCTTTCCTGCTTGCTCTAAGGGATCTTGAAGAGTGACTTGGCCTGTTTCCAATAAATCGAAGGGGAAAGTAAGAGCCTTTATAGAAGTCTAGGATTTCTTATGATCTTTAATTACCTACGTTAATATTTTGAATCTTTTTTTTTTGTAGATAGTGAAAGAAAAATTTGCTATGGTAGCACCAGATGTCCAAATTGAAGATGGGAAAGGAACAATCCTAATATCTTCCGAAGAGGGAGAGACGGAAGGTATCATACATTGCATTTATTCACTCCTCTCATTGAGGAGACTGCTTAAAGGAAAGAGTGCACATTAGTTGATTCATTTACTGTATATGATACTCATTATTACAGAGAGTGGCAGTGTTTGGTCATGGAGGTGCTCTTTCAAGGTGACATTGCTGGGGGTCATCACACTTCCATGTTTGGGAGCTCCATTTCAGACATTTTCAGTGACTGCAGTGCTCTTGTGCACTTCCAAGGAACCTCCTTGCTGGTATCATGGATCCTGGGAGCTAACCTTGTGATGAGAAGACTGTTGTGTCTGTCAAATCACAGTGGGGAGGGTTCTAAGGCATTTGGAGATTTTTCTCCAAGAGTGGGCAAGCCTTGGTAGCCTGTCCCTTCTATATAGCAGAAAGATTATTGAAATTCAGTGCCCAGTTTTGGCTTTCTGATCCTTCCTTTCAAAAGTTCAAGCAGGTCATCCCTTTTGCTGATGTATTTGCTATACAAGGTAGAATATATTTGATTCTGTTGAAGCTTTCATAGTAAGAATTGCATTGTAGTTATTCCTCCTTCAGACTGTACTCGTTGATCCCATACCTCCTCGGTCACTTTTGCAGCTCATTTGTTAAGTTGCTGTTCTTGTTTTTCCATATCCCAGTTTTTGCCAGTGTACTGTTATTTTCAAAGGTTCTAGGCCCTGTGTTTTCCCTGTATATTGAGTTAATTCATACCTATTTGTCCATTGGTCATTTATTCATACTTTGGGATCCAGATGTTAAGGCTTCTTTAAATGCAGGTTCAGCATCAGGGTTCTTCTTGGTTGTAGTTGCTTGTTGAGAAATTGGGCTATTAGGTCATGTGTAATTGGAGGCCATGTTTTGGCTGTGTGGTGCTCTATTTTAGGAGTCTACTTGAGTATTCAAGCCTCATTCTAGCCAGCTGACTTTTAAAAAAATGTCTGTTTGTGATTATATGCTGTCCCTTAGTTGTAGCCAGCACTTTCAAACACTAGCTTAAAAATGGAAACTGGGCTGGGCGCGGTGGCTCAAGCCTGTAATCCCAGCACTTTGGGAGGCCGAGACGGGCGGATCACGAGGTCAGGAGATGGAGACCATCCTGGCTAACACGGTGAAACCCCGTGTCTACTAAAAAATACAAAAAACTAGCCGGGCGAGGTGGCGGGCGCCTGTAGTCCCAGCTACTCGGGAGGCTGAGGCAGGAGAATGGTATAAACCTGGGAGGTGGAGCTTGCAGTGAGCTGAGATCCGGCCACTGCACTCCAGCCTGGGCAACAGAGTGAGACTCCGTCTCAAAAAAAAAAAAAAAAAAAAAAAAAAAGGAAACTGGTTAGGAATCTCAGTGGCTTCAGTGTGACCGTTCTGTACAGAAATACATGTGGTTTGGAGGGTGAGACAGCACTTATCAGAATGTGTGTGGAGTCCTGTATGACAGGCATCGTTTTGGGTATTCATAAGTCAAGGATGAATAAGACAACAGATCTTAGCTTGAAGTGCCTTGCAGCCTGGAAGGAGAAGGGAGGTTGTCAACAGCTGAATTCAGCATAGTCCAAGGAAAACTGTAGAAGGAGTGTGTACACAGTACAAATCTAAGGAAAGTATACTCCGCTTTGTGAAAGGGAGGGGGAGTAATAGGACAGGGAGGGCATTTGGGTCATTTTTTGAAGAAATAGTAGGGACTCACTGGACGAAGAAGAGAGCATTTAGACAGAATGAACATCTGTATGCAAAGGTGTGAGCTTGTGAAACAACCTAAACTGCCTTGGGAGTGGCCCATTATTTGGTTTCACTGGAAGCTGGGATGCTGAGGGGTTGGCAGCAGTGATGAGGTTGGAGTCTTTCTTGTCATACGTGCACTGTGTGTCTTCCTCCTCTTCCTTGACCCCTACCCTCCAGAGGAAGGGGCAATATTTCACTGCCACCTGCCACCAGGGTTTAAACAGGGGAGTAGCAGGGAGCTAGTTAGGGAGGAGGGGATTGAGGGATTTTTACTAAGGCAGAGGCAGGTAATAGATTTGAGATTCGTGAAGTCAGAACTTGCAGCCCAGTTGAGGAATAGCCTTACAATGTTATCAGTGTTGTTAGGTCAGCACAAGACTTCACAGGTGATGCTAAATCACCAAAGAAAGAACCCATATTAATTGGTTTTCCTTTTGAATGTGATGGTTCCAAGAGGTTTACAGTCAGTGGAGATGTCTGAAAGGGCTTGGAGGTGGAAATCTGGGTAAGAATGCCAAGGGCATTCCTGGTAGATAAAAATGGTAAAGCAAGCAACAGATCTGGAAAAGAACTAGGAGAAACCGTTAGTATGTTCTGGGTATCAGTGTAGGGAAAACCTTTCTAAGTGTTTTCCTTATAAATGATGAAATAAATGTTAAAAAAAAAAACCAGACAAAAAAGAAGGGGATTGAAAATTGAGGTTATATAGAAAATTGGGCTTGGTGCGGTGGCTCACACCTCTAATCCTAGTACTTTGAGGGGCTGAAGCGGGCAGATCACTTGAGGCCAGGAGTTTGAGACCAGCCTGGCCAACATGGCAAAACCTCATCTCTTGTAAAAATGCAAAAATTAGGCTGGGCGTTGTGGCTATAATCCCAGCACTTTGGGAGACCGAGGTGGGTGGGTCACCTGAGATCAGGAGTTTGAGACCAGCTTGGCCAATATCGCAAAACCCCGTCTCTACTAACAATACAAAAATTAGCCAGGCATGGTGGTGGGTGCATGTAATCCCAGCTACTCGGGAGGCTAAGGTGGGAGAATCACTTGAACCTGGGAGGTCGAGGTTGCAGTGAGCCAAGATGGTGCCACTGCACTCCAGCTTGGGCAACAGAGCGAGACTCTGTCTCAAAAAAAAAAAAAAAAAAAAATTAGCTAGGCATGGTGGTGCACACCTTGCAGTCCCAGCTACTCTGGAGGCTGAGGTAGGAAGACCTCTCAAGCCTGGGATGCACTCCAGCTTGCTGTAACACAGTGAGACCCTGTCTTAAAAAAAATTGATTTGAATGGGGAAAAGTTTTCAGAATTTCTCAGTCTGGTCCCCTTGAAGTAGTTTCGGTAGTTAAGTGTTTTAAGACTGAATTCCCAGTATTTTAATGTTTTAGGGTGCTAGGGCCTTCATAACAAATACCACAGCCCAGGTGGCTTAAACAATACATTCTCACAGTTCTGGAGGCTGGAAGACCAAGATGAAGATGCTGGCAGGTTTGGTTTATTTTAAAGCCTCTCTCCTTTGCTTGCAGATAGCTGCCTTTCTGTTGTGTCACATAGCCTTTCCTCTAGGGGTGCACATCCCTGATGTCTCTGTCCAAATTTTGGGATTGATTAATTCATTGGAGACAGAGTCTTAAAAAAAAAATTTTGTTGCTCTGTTGCCCAGCAGGCTGGAGTGCAGTGGTGCAGTCACTGCAACTCTTGGGCTTCAGGAATCAATCCTGCTTTGGCCTCCCAAAGTGCTGAGATTATAGATGTGAGCCACTGTGCCTGCCTTCCTCCTTCTATAAGGACATCAGTCAGATCAGATTACAGCCCACCCTACTGGCCCCATTTAAATTTAATCATTCCTTTAAAAAGTCCTATCTCCAAATACAATCACATTCTGAGATACTAGGGATTAGTGTTTCAAGCTTTGGATTTTGATGGACGGGACACAATTCAGCCCCATAACAGGTTTAGCTTTTTAAAAAATGAACCTGACTGCTCTATGAAGATGTAACTGAAGTATCTAAGTTATTTTCACATTTCCTAGCTAATAATCACAAGAAGTTGTCAGAATTTGGAATTAGAAATGGCAGCCGGCTTCAAGCAGATGACTTCCTCCAGGACTATACTTTATTGATCAACATCCTTCATAGGTAAGAGCTACTAATATTTTAATTGTAAGAAATTATTTGAATATATAAACTTTAGAGGAAATGGAGGAAAAGTGTTTTCTTATCCTTAAACCCTGCTGTTCATTTGAAACTGTATCGTATATTTGGTCGAGTTGGTCACTGAGTTCCGTGATGTTTGACCAACAGAAAAATTTGGGGATTCAGAAATTGGTAGGGTGTGGTGGCTCACGCCTGTAATCCCAGCACTTTGGTAGGCTGAGGCAGGTGGATCACCTGAGGTCAGGAGTTTGAGGCCAACGTGGTGAAACCCCATCTCTGCTAAAAATGCGAAAATTAACCAGGCATAGTGGCAGGCACCTGTAGTCCCAGCTACTTGGGAGGCTAAGGTAGGAGAATCCCTTGAACCCGGGAGGTGGAGGTTGCAGTGAACCGGGATTATGCCATTGCACTCCAACCTGGGCAACAGAGTGAGACTCCAACTAAAAAAAAAAAAAAAACCCAGAAATAAAAGAAATAAGCAAAAAATGTTTAAGAGTAACTGTCATCAGTGGTGGCTGATCAGGAAGAGCTAGAGTCCAGGTGTTTGAACAGTTTAAACAGAGGCGAATTCATTATAGTAATTAAACTGGAATAAAATTATTAATTGTTTTTCAAGGTTCTCTAGAAAAAAGAAGTATTTCTGCCATAAAATAAATCATTTCGTTTGTGATTTTGTGACAATAGCAAAAGAATATTGGGAATTGTCTGTACTGGCCGGGCACGGTGGCTCACACCTGTAATCCCAGTACTTTGGGAGGTCAAGGTGGGCGGGTCACCTGAGGTCAGGAGTTTGAGACCAGCCTGCCCAAAGGCTGGTGGTGGCACACGCCTGTAATCCCAAAAACTTAGGAGGCTGAGGCAGGAGAATCACTTGAACCTGGGAGGCAGAGGTTGCAGTGAGCCAAGATTGCGCCATTGCACTCCAGGCTGGGTGACAAGAGCAAAACTCCATCTCAGAAAAAAAAAAAAATTGTACAGATTCCTGAGTCTATAGCACAGTTAAGATACACATGGTATCTTACCATGTCTGCTTATATATTCATGTGTTGACCAGGTTGCATTTTTGTTCATGCTCATTGACGTGGTGGAACTGTGCCTGACTTGGGGTTTTTGGGTAGCATCTAACAAATAAGGGTTTAGTGGTGCTGCCACCTGCGTCCAGTTATTTTGTCAGTATTTTCATGAGTATACAAACATGCATAGTGTTTGTGTGGCTATTTGGAGAGAACTGCATTTCATACTTTGTTTATAAAATGCATAAAATGACAGGAAGGGGCCAGGTGTGATGGCTCATGTCTGTGATCCCAGCACTTTGGGAGGCTGAAGTGGTGGATCACGAGGTCAGGAGTTTGAGACCATCCTGAACAACATGGTGAAACCCCATCTCTACTAAAAATACAAAAATTAGCTGGGTGTGGTGGCGTGTGCCTGTAATCCCAGCTACTCAGGAGGCTGAGGCAGGAGAATCGTTTGAACCTGGGAGCCGAGGTTGCAGCGAGCCAAGATTGCGCCATTGCACTCCAGCCTGGGTGACAGAGCGAGACTCCGTCTCAAAAAAAAAAAAAAAAAAAAAAAATGACAGGAAGGACTGAATGAGAGTTACTAGTAAGTAGTGTATTTCACAGTTATATAATGGAATCAAAGTGGTCCTGCTTCAGTTGGACACTAGTTAGATGTAAGTGGCATGCTTGTTTTCAGTTGTGAAAGAAAAGACAGTGGAAGGACATGTACAATAAAGTGGAAATACCACATGGTATCTAAAAGAGGAGGTATAATTAGGGTTTTTAATCATATTTTTTAGCTCTCTGGGAACAGAACCCCACCCCTTCTGTATGTCTTTTGTTTGACTTACATGTTTTTGAGAGTTCATGTACAGAAGCATGATGTAGCTTGTAAAGATGGGGGGACCCAGAAATCATGTAGTTCTGCCCATAAAAAACACCACATTACTATAGTTAAGATCATATTGTAGGCCAGGCGTGGCAGCTCACACCTGTAATCCCAGCACTTTTGGGAGTCTGAGGCGGATCATGGGCTCAGGGGGTCAAGACCAGCCTAGCCAATATGGTGAAACCCTGTCTCTACTAAAAATACAAAAAAAATTAGCCGGGCATGGTGTCATGCCTATAGTCCCAGCTGCTCGGGAGGCTGAGGCAGAAGAATAGCTTGAACCTGGGAGGCAGAGGTTGCAGTGAGCCAAGATCACGCTACTGCACTCCATAGTGGCTGAAGAAATAATGTCTAAGAGTTACTACTTGAGGCCACTGAGTTTTGGACTCAGTTTTCTGCTTTGGCAATAAAAGTTAATTTACTGTTTTAAAGAAACAAAAAACCAAAACCTTGCCCTGATTTGAAAGTGCGTGTAGATTATCACAGAAATTTGGTGTGTACCATCTTTTTTTTTTTTTTTTTGAGACGGAGTCTTGCTCTGCTGCCCAGGCTGGAGTGCAGTGGCCGGCTCTCAGCTCACTGCAAGCTCCGCCTCCCGGGTTCACGCCATTCTCCTGTCTCAGCCTCCCGAGTAGCTGGGACTACAGGCGCCCGCCTCGTCGCCCGGCTAGTTTTTTGTATTTTTTAGTAGAGACGGGGTTTCACCGTATTAGCCAGGATGGTCTCGATCTCCTGACCTCATGATCCGCCCGTCTCGGCCTCCCAAAGTGCTGGGATTACAGGCTTGAGCCACCGCGCCCGGCCACCATCTTTTTTATTGTAAGTTTAGCTCTTTGAAAATTAGAATCCAAGGTGGGTATGGTTGGCTCACGCCTGTAATCCCAGCACTTTAGGAGACCAAGGTAGGAGGATGGCTTGAGCCCAGGATTTCAAGACCAGCCTGGGCAACATTACGAGACCCTATCTCTAATTTTTTTTTTAATAAAAATTAAAAAAAAAAAATTAGAATCCACATATTTGGTGTGTACATAGTGTATGCTTTGAGGAACAACAGGATTTCTCTGATGCTCCTTTGCTTTGTAAATAGTCATAGCAGTGACCTGTGTGATTCTCCTACAGTGAAGACCTAGGAAAGGATGTTGAATTTGAGGTTGTTGGTGATGCCCTGGAAAAAGTGGGACCCAAACAAGCTGAAGATGCTGCCAAAAGCATAACCAATGGCAGTGATGATGGAGCTCAGCCCTCTACCTCCACAGGTAAGTATGGCCCCAGCCAGCAGGTTGTTAAACACCCACCAAGCAAGAGTAAAAGCAAACTGATTGTTTAGGAACATTGACCATAAATCTGTAAAACTACTAGAGGTGTGTATTGGTTTGGTATTGATTGTTGTAATGGAGCTCTGAATTTATGAACCATGAAGACATTTAAGGGCTGGGTGTGGTGGCTCACACCTGTAATCCCAGCGCTTTGAGAGGCCAAGATGGGGGTATTACTTGAGGCCAGGAGTTGGAGAACAGCCTGGGCAACACAGTGAGACCCTCGTCTGTACAAAAAAAAAAAAAAATTAGCCAGGCATGGTAGCGCATACCTGTAGTCTCAGCTACTCAGGAGGCTAAAGTGGTTCACTTGAACCCAGGAGTTCAACACTGCAGTGAGCCATGATCGCACCACTGCACTCCAGACTGGGCAACAGCAAGACCGTGTCTCCAAAAAAAAAAAAAAAAAGTCACTTAAGGTGGGGCACAGTGGCTCATGCCTGTAATCCCAACACTTTGGGAGGCCAAGGCGGGCAGATTGCCTGAGCCCAGGAGTTCGACACCAACCTGGGCAACACGGTGAAACCCCATCTGTACTAAAAATACAAAAAATTAGCCAGGCGTGGCAGCATACTCTTGTAGCCCCAGCTACTCGGGAGGCTGAGGCAGGAGAATCACTGGAACCCGGGAGGCGGAGGTTGCAGTGAGCTGGGATTGCGCCACTGCACTCCGGCCTGGTTTACAGAGTGAGACTCCATCTCAAAACAAACAGTCATTTAAGACTGGGGGAAATTCTTACGGAAATTTCTTACAGAAAATAGCAACACTTTGTTATTTTTTGTTAATTGATTTTTACAGTTTGAAATGATAGTTTACTAGTGCGCAGTCAGCCTATATAGTAGCAGGTTGGGGTTTTGTATGCTTGTTTTATTTAGGAGCAATAAATCCATGCATCTGACTATTTTGAGTGAACAGGTGCTTGGTAAGTATGGAATTTAGGCATGTTAGAGTTTCCTCGTCACCAATATGCCTTGCGTATAGTCCTTTCCCCTGGATTTCCAGTGCTGGTGCTTGGTATTTTTCCAAATAACTGATTCTTTACTGTGTTCTGATTTGAATATTTACTCCGCTCCCTCTCTTCCTTTAGTTAGGGAACTAAAGGTTACCAAATTTTTACTTGTTTTCATTTCTTTGACCCTGTCTGTGGCATTCTTTGGAATATGTTTACTCTTGGCTCTAATGTTCTCTTGAGATTTTTGGAGATGAACATTCAGATTATGGCCTGGGTCATTGGTTCATAACCTGTTTTTTTTCCCCTCACTGAAATTAGAAAGGTCCATCATCCTCCTTTGAGGAAGAGACTATATGGTAGATTTTCCAGAATCATAATTTGAAATGTACATTTATTGATTCTCTACTGTGGGTAGGTTTCCAGGGTTACAGCCATGAGTAAGGTAGGTATTCTGCCTTTGATTTTGTTGGAGGAGGAGATAAAACCACCTTTAGTATCATTTCTGCATTGGGGATGGTTCCTGGCTTCATCCTCTGCTACTGTGTAAGCTTGGGAAGTCATTCACTGAGTTTCCTTTCCTGGAAAGCGGATAATCATGTGATCTTCTTTATAGGGTTGTGATGATTAAATGAGTTGTCATATGCACAGTGCTCAGAACAGTTCCTGGCACATTGTAAGTGCTGTATTGTTGTTGCCACTACTACCATTATTAGAATATGTTCCCTCTGCTCTTCTATTGGAGAAAGTAGAGGTAGAATCAAGGATGTGTAATGAGTCCTTTGAGTTACATAATTCTTGTCACAATTTTTTGTTTTGATTAGAAAATAAATAGGTGCTTATTATGTAAAAGATTTAAAACAGTATGGAAATACATAATGTGTAAAGTCAAAATGCAGCCATTCTTAAGTTTGGTGTATATTAGAAGAGTCACCTTTCAATTATAGAAAATACTGGTGAGCACAAGTAACTCCCACGCTTTTACCCATTTTTTTTTCCTTTTTTCTGAAATAAGCTCAAGAGCAAGATGACGTTCTCATAGTTGATTCGGATGAAGAAGATTCTTCAAATAATGCTGACGTCAGTGAAGAAGAGAGAAGCCGCAAGAGGAAATTAGATGAGAAAGAGAATCTCAGTGCAAAGAGGTCACGTATAGAACAGAAGGAAGAGCTTGATGATGTCATAGCATTAGATTGAACAGAAATGCCTCTAAACAGAACCCTCTTACTGTTTAGTTTATCTGGGCAGAACCAGATTGTTACGTCCTTTGTTCCAAAGGGAAAAAATTGACACCAGTGACTTGAAAATTACTCTGCTCCCTTTGAAAGCATTGCTAGAACTGTTAGACACATTGCAGTATGCTGTATTGAAAGTAGGAATATAGTTTTAAAAACCCTTTGAACAAAGTGTATGCATAACCAGTCATGAGATAAAACAACACAATGCATGTTGCCTTTTTAATGTAAATACCCTTAGGTATCATTAATAGTTTCAAAATATTGTGGTTTAGTAAAGTTGATACCTGGTTATAAATATTATGCCTTTATTTTTGGCTAGAAGAAGAATTATTTTTAGCCTAGATCTAATCATTTTCATACTCTTAACTGATTGAAACAGATTCAAAGAAGTATCAAGTGCTATGCATTGAAACTTGTTTTTAAATGTTAAATGGCACTATGTATATTAATGTAAAACAATGTTAATTTACTCAAGTTTTCAGTTTGTACTGCCTGGTATGTCTGTGTAAGAAGCCAGTTTTTGTGTATTGTTACAGTTTCAGGTTATTTATATTCGATGTTTTGTAAAACTCAAATAACGACTATACTTATGGACCAAATAAATGGCATCTGCATTCTTGTTACACATGCCTGCACAGTTTCTGTTTCTGCTGCCTTATATCTACTGCAGGAATGCCAAATTCTTTCCATTAAAAAAAGAACTTGGCCGGGCACAGTGGCTCACGCTTGTAATCCCAGCACTTTGGAAGGCTGAGGCAGGTGGATCACCTGAGGTCAGTAGTTCAAGACCAACCTGGCCAACATGGTGAAACCCCATCTCTACTTAAAAAAAAATTAGCCGGGTGTAGTGGCAGGCACCTGTAATTCCAGCTACTCAGGAGGCTGAGGCAGGAGAATTGCTTGAACCCGGGAGGCAGAGGTTACAGTGAACCAAGATTGTGCCATTGCACTCCAGCCTGGGCGATGAGCAAAACTCCATCTCAAAAAAGGTTCAGATCACTGTTTGTCATAGATGAGTACTTTCTTTTCTTTTTTCTTGGAGACTTCACAGGTAGGAAGAGTACTTTCTAAAATAAATCTCTTCCTGCGTGTGGTGGTGGTGGTGCACATAGGTGTTCCAGCTACTCAGGAGGCTGAGGCAGGAGGATGGCTTGAGCACAGAAGTTCAAGGCCAGCCTGGGTAACATACCAAGAGCCTGTCTCCAAAAAATAAGTAAATAAAAGAAAGCTGCTAATGGCAGTGGGTGTATTTTTTTTTTTTTTTTTTTTTTTTTTTTTTGAGACGGAGTCTCCTTCTGTGGCCCAGGCTGGAGTGTAGTGGCGCAGTCTCGACTCACTGCAAGCTCCGCCTCCCAGGTTCATGCCATTCTCCTGCCTCAGCCTCCTGAGTAGCTGGGACTACAGGCGCCCGCCACCATGCCCAGCTAATTTTTTTGTATTTTTAGTAGAGACGGGGTTTCACCATGTTAGCCAGGATGGTCTCGATCTCCTGACCTTGTGATCCTCCCGCCTTGGCCTCCCAAAGTGTTGGGATTACAGGTGTGAGCCACCGCGCCCGGCCTTGGCTGTGGGTTGTTTTTGATATGAAGCCTCTCACTTTCGCCTGGCTGGAGTGCAATGACGCAATCCCGGCTCACTGCAACCTCTTCCTCCCGGTTTCAACCTCTGCCTCCCCCGTAGCTGGGATTACAGGCTCCCACCACCATGCTCGGCTAATTTTTTGTATTTTTAGTAGAGATGAGGTTTCACTATGTTGGCCAGGCTGGTCTCGAACTCCTGAACTCGTGATCTGCCTGCCTCAGCCTCCCAAAGTGCTGGGATTACGGGCGTGAGCCACTGTGCCTGGCCTAATGGCAGTATTTTTTAAATTTGGATTGTTGGCAGTTGGCCTGTGTTGAGAAAGTATGTGACTTTTTCCCAAGCCTGGTAAGTTGGAGCCTTGGATTTGAGATGCTGGAGAGGGAGTCCTTACTCCTTTCTGCAGTGTTTGTCTGTGTCGTCCCCTAGTTTACCAAAGTCCATTTTGAATGTATCATCCCCAACCCAACTCCAGCCTACAGATAGTGCCAGACTGGCAGTAGGTAGAGTAGCACTGTCTTTCTGGTCCTGGACCTCAGAGGGCTTTGCCTCTTAGGGTACTCTTACCACTCAGAGATGTGCCTTGGGTTTTCAGAGAACAGAAACCCATTAAGCTGTTTCCCCTATTGTATTCATCTGCGCTTTGTGTTTCTGGCAATATTTCTTTTATATTTCAACTAAATTTTACATTGCTAATTCATATATTGTTCTACTTTGTGTAATTCTTACTGTACCATTCAGCTTATTGATCATTACTCCTTGTTTTCCACCATTTGTAAATTCAGCATGTAATCAGAGCTTTCAGAAAAGCCATGTTGAACACGGTGTGGTGGCTCATACCCATGAGCCTAGCACTTTGAGAGGCTGAGGCAGGAGGATTGCTTGAGCCCAGGAGTTTGTGGAGACAGCCTAGCAATGTGGCAAAACCTCGTCTCTACAAAAAATACAAAATTTAGCTGAGCGTGGTGGCACTTGCCTATAGCCTCAGCTACTCAGGAGGCTGATGGAGGAGGATCACTTGAGCCTGGGAGGCGGGTTTTGCAGTGAGCCAAGATTGTGCCACTGTACTTCAGCCTGGGTGACAGAATGAGACCCTGTCTCTGAAAAGAAAAAAGAAAAATAATGTTGACTAAGACTCAGCCTTCTGGAGCTCCAGAGTGGAGTGACTTCACCTGTGAGCTTCATCTGCCTTTAGGTTTTTAGAAGGTGTTTAAATTTTCCTCCAGAAAATAATTTGAAACTTAACAGAACTATGTAATATAAAATGAAATATCTTAGGATGCCATCTCACTTTTGAAACTTTCTATTCTGAAAAGCTCTCTAGAGATTAGCATTTTGAAATTCTGTCCATTCTTTACACATCATCCTGCCTGCCTTTATTTTTGCAATGGCGTCGTCACAGGTCACTGCAGCCTTGACCACCTGGGTTCAAGCAGTTCTCCCGCCCCAGCCTCCTAAGTCCCTGGAACTACAGGAGCTCACCACCATGCACAGCTAATTTTTAAAACTATTTTTGTGGAGACAGGGTCTCATGTTGCCCAGCTTGTCTCCAACTCCTGGCCTCAAGTGATCCTCCCACCTTGGCTTTGCCAAGTACTGGGATTACAGGCCCTGAGCCGCATGCCCTGTCCCCACCCTGCCTTATAGACACAATTATCAACAATGTGTTTCTGGTATTTTGTGTATGTTCTTTTGTTCTCTCCCATTTGAATGTATAGTACATGATAAGTGCCAGTTAGTTCTGCGGAGGTGTTTCTAATCTGGCAGACCAGTGGTTTTCATCTTTGCATTAACTATTACTACCTTTTTCAGCAGGTTTGTTAGGAAGGCAGGTCTGACTACTAGTTGCAGGGATCCTGTACAACTAGACAGTGAACCAAAGCCTATCCAAGTTTCTCCCAGATTCCTAGAGGGTGGAGACACTTCAGAACTTGTGTTGTATTCATGGTTTTTCCATGTAAATTGTCTCACCAACTGGGAGCTGGGAGTAGGGCTTGCAAAGGGAATTTCCTCAACAGCTTCTTTTCACCTCCAGCCTGAAATACGGTGTTGACAAACCATCTTCCAGCCTCACTGGGAACAGTGTGGTGACAAGATTACCTGGGGAATCCATTGTCCTAAAGACTACTGGCTACTCAGCATGAACCATGAGCGGTTCCAACATTTTAACATAGAGCCCAACCCATTAATGAGGTAACTGATCAGGCAAAGATCACTGGATGCCAAAACCTTTCAGGTAAAAGGCTGCTGAGGAACAGAATTTTAGCACAGTACTCAAATGTTGCTTCACAGGTCACTTGCAAAAGGAAAACATCAGTCTTTATTTATTTTAGAGACGGGGTCTTGCTCTATCTCACAGGCCGGAGTGCAGTGATGTGATCACAGTTCACTGCAGCCTCGACTTCTCAGGCTCAAGTGATCTTCCCACCTCACCCGCCCCCCCAGTGGCTGGGACTACCAGTGTGAGCCACCACGCCTGGCTAATTTGGAAAACACCAATCTTCACAATGGACAGATCTGACTGCTGCCAGTATAATCAAGTGATCAAACCTAGTATCACTTATGGGGTAGCTTGATGTTACTGTGCTTCCTAAGATGGTATCAAGAACACAGCAGTATCTCACCAAGAAATTGTTGACTGGAATCTAACCAAGCATCTAGACCTCCAGCTGACAGGAAATGGAGAGGGGGTAGAGGAACAAGTTGACATTCAGAAACAATCAGATGAGCAGAATATGTGTGATATTCCACAACTGCCAGGGCTCTTCAGTAAGTCATTGTCATTTCAAAAAAGGAAGGAGTAGGTATTCTGGGTTAAAAGGCATTTAAGAGAGAACCCAATACAATGTACGAATCATTTTTTTGCATCCTAGTTCAACAAAATAAATGATTATAACAATTCTTGTGACAATTGGAAATTTGAAAATGGAATGAATATAGGTAATATAGAATTGTTTCCTTCAGTACGGTAATGTGACTGTAATTATGTTCTTCTTTTTAGTGTTTTATGGGCAAAGCTTCAATACTAGCAACTTTTTTTTGTTTTGAGATGGACTCGCTCTGGTGCCCAGTCTGGAGTAGAGTGGTATAATCATAGCTCAGTGCAGCCTCAAACTCCTGGGCTCATGCGATCTTCCTCTCAGCCTCCCACGTAGCTGGGACTGCAGGTGTTATGCCACCACGCCTGGCTAATCTTTTCAATTTTTTGTAGAGGGGGTTTTGCTGTGTTGCCCAGGCTGGTCTCAAAAGTCCTGGGCTCACGCGATCTTCCCTCCTTGGCCTCCCCCAAAGGGCTGGGATTACAGTTGAGAGCCACTGCACCTGGCTCAAACTATATGGAGAGGAAAACAGCAAAATTAACATTTATTGAACCTAGGTACTCTGTGTGTGTGTGTGTGTGTGTGTGTGTGTGTGTGTGTGTGTGTGTGTGTGTGTGTGTGTGTGTGTTTCATTGTACCATTCAGCTTTGAAAACTTTCATAATAAAAGTGAATATAGGCCGGGCGCGGTGGCTCAAGCCTGTAATCCCAGCACTTTGGGAGGCCGAGACGGGCGGATCACGAGGTCAGGAGATCGAGACCATCCTGGCTAACATGGTGAAACCTCGTCTCTACTAAAAAAAAAAAAATACAAAAAACTAGCCGGGCGAGGTGGCGGGCGCCTGTAGTCCCAGCTACTTGGGAGGCTGAGGCAGGAGAATGGCGTGAACCCGGGAGGCGGAGCTTGCAGTGAGCCGAGATTGCGCCACTGCACTCCAGTCTGGGCGACAGAGCGAGACTCCGCCTCAAAAAAAAAAAAATAAATAAATAAATAAAAGTGAATATATACATACACACACAAATACATATATACATACACAGGCAGTCTATTTTCCTTTTGTGCTTGTTTGACTTTTCCAAGTTTTATATCGAGTATGTCCTATGATTAAAGTCAGAAAGGCAATAAAGGTTATTAAACATATAAGGTGGAAAGAGAAAGTGCTAGTGGGATTCCGGGTTCAACACTGTTGAAGTCAGCTTTACCCATCCTTGTTGCTAGGCTGTGACTTAGGAAGGATTCTCTTTCATTTGAGCCTCCAGAGAACTAAGCCAGGTGGTTCCCACTAGATGAATGGCCCACTCAGAGGCTGCCAGAGAGCATTTGGTTGATAATAGATGTTCCTGAAAATTGTCCATCAGTGGCATACATGTCTGATGTGGACTTGGCCTACGCCCAAGGAACATGGGCAAATGTAAGCCATTTACCAGCCTTTTGTAATATACAAAAAACAAAAATGTGGGCCAGGTGAGGTGGCCCATATCTGTAATCCCAGCACTTCGGGAGGCCGAGGCAGATAGACACTTACGGCCAGGAGTTGGAGACCAGCCTGGCCAACATGGTGAAACCCCATCTAAATTAGCTGGGCGTGGTGGTGCACACCTGTAATCCCAGCTACTTGGGAGGCTGAGGCGTGCGAGTTGCTTGAACCCGGGAGGCAGAGGTTGCAGTGAGCTGAGATGGTGTCCATTGCGCCCCACCCTGGGTGACAGAGTGAGACTGTCTCAAAAAAAAAAAAATACATGAATAAATAAATAAGCAATAAAAATGTCAAAAGAAAACCCAAAAAGATCAGAGAAGAAAAAATGTCAGCAGATGTTTCTAGTCATTGTGATGTGCAGAGGTAAGGAGGCCGTCCCGTTTCTTTGCATTTTACAGCAGTATTCCTGAGGTCCACTGACCGTTTTGAGGGAGGATATATTTAGAGTCGTATTTTTATTTCACACTGGGAACACATTATTTGCATTCTGCTCACAGAAGGAACATTTTCTTTTTCCTGCATCCAATTCAAAACACATTCCACCCAAAAGCTTATTTGAGAAATTTTAGAACTCAAACTAAAAAAATAAAAAATCAACAGTTGAAACACAGGGCTACAACACCACTGTGTAGTTTGGCTATGTTTTGAAGACAATTATCTCCTGGTAAAGTAACATTTTAGGAAGTTTTGCTAAATGTCTCTGACTCATGCCGGTTTAAAAAATTTTAAGTCTAGCAACAAGTGATGACTCACAGATCGGGGAAGATTCTGAACAAAAGCTTTACCAGAACGTACAGCGTCTAAGAAGGTCCTCAGCTTTTGCACTTTAGAATCTTTCAATGGTTTACTCTGATTCGTAGATCAATCTCAGGAAATTTAGGCACTGTGCACACAATGTCATTCAGCCATTCTGTCAACACGAATTGCATCCCTGCCCTGTGCAGTGCTGCACTCGGTGGAAAACATTACCACTGTTGCCAGCCTGGGTAGAAACCTTTGAAAGCACAATGAACTAAGGACTGGTGTGCATGAAAACCCAACTCCTCATGTCATTTTGACAGCAGTAGGTGGTGAGTTAGGGATCTGAGTACCCGTACACCCTGTGTGCTGCCACACTGAGAGGCAGATGTCCCAGGTGGTTACAGCAGCAGCTTCTAGGAGGTTTGGAAGTCATAAACACCAACCTCATACTGAAAAGCCTAATGCCAGGTTGGGCATGGTGGTTCATGCCTGTAATCCTAGCACCTTGGGAGGCTGAGGCAGGAGGATCATCTGACCCCAGGAGTTCAAGACCAGCCTGGGCAACATAGGGAGACCCTATCACTACAAAAAATAAAAAGTTAGCCAGGCATGGTGGCATGTGTCTGTGGTCCCAGCTACTTGACAGGCTCAGGTGGGAGGATCACTTGAGCCAAGAAGTTGAGGCTGAGGTATGATCACAGCACTGCAGCCTGGCCAAGAGAGTGAGACCCTGTTTCAAAAAATAATAATACCAGAAGCTAATAGGTCCTTCCCATTGAGCTGTAGATTGGCTGGGGTTTTTTACCATGGTACAAAGTTTGGGCAGAAATTCGCATTCCTGCGTGCATGGTAAGGTTTCCAGACAAGAAAAGAGGGCCTTTGCCGGATTCAGTGGTTTGCACCTGTAATCCCAGCACTTGGGGAGGCCAAGGCAGGAGGATTGCTTGATTCCAGGAATTTGGGCAACATGGTGAAACCTCACCTCTACAAAAAAAAAAAAAAAAAAAAATTAGTTTGGCATGGTGGCATGTGCCTGTAGTCCCAGCTAACCTGGAGGCTGAGGTGGGAGGCTCACTGGAGACCAGGAGGTCGAAGCTGCAGTGAGCTGAGCCATGATTGCATCGCTGCACTCCAGCCTGGATGACAGAGTGGGACCATGTTACAGACACACACACGCACACACACACACACACCACCACAACAACAAACAAAAACCCCCACGGAAACAGGAAGGAAGCAAGCTGCAAGTATCATGTCTTAGCCCTCTTAGATTAGGGAACCAATCTATCCATGGTTTCAGTGGTCAATGCTTTGAATCTTCTTGCATCCTCAGAGAGGCCTAAAGGGGATAACAGGACCAGGAGAGATTGAAGTTAGACTCAATCTGGTAGAAAGAGTGGGGCCTCAGAGAAGAAGGGATGAAAAAATCCCCTTGGGTGCCCAGCCTGATACTACATTTTTTAGTATGAGGTTGGTGTCTATATACTCTTAGAGCTCCTGGAAGCTGCCTCTCAGCGTAGCAGCACACGGGGTGGGTGCTCAGAGAAGAGGGGATGGAAAAGCCCTCCCAGTGGATAGGATAGAACATGCACCTTGAACCTGGTGCTGTGTGTGGGAGGAGTGGCCCCCAGGAGCTGAGCTGGAAAGTGTGTGTGCTTCGGGTGAGAGACTGGTGCTGGAAATTAGACAAGGGTAAAAACTGTCATAGGCTAACGAGAAAGAAGTGTGGGTCCCAGAAACTTCATGTGGAGTTTGGCTGCCATCCCCCTTCCCTTATAACCCGTTATCCAGTCATAGCTGATTGACAAGTGGCCCAGGACTCCATGGGAAAACCCCTGAATTCTGTCAATACCTGGGGTCCATACAGTACAGACAATTAAGGAGGTCTGATGGAAGCTACATTATGAGGGGCATGGGGGGCTCCTTAAAAAATCACCACGGAGGCCGGGCGCGGTGGCTCCAGCCTGTAATCTCAGCACTTTGGGAGGCCGAGACGGGCGGATCATGAGGTCAGGAGATCGAGACCATCCTGGCTAATACGGTGAAACCCCGTCTCTACTAAAAAATACAAAAAACTAGCCGGGCGAGGTGGCGGGCGCCTGTAGTCCCAGCCACTCGGGAGGCTGAGGCAGGAGAATGGCGTAAACCCGGGAGGCGGAGCTTGCAGTGAGCTGAGATCTGGCCACTGCACTCCAGCCTGGGCGACAGAGCGAGACTCCGTCTCAAAAAAAAAAAAAAAAAAAAAAAAAAAAACCCACCACCACGGTAGCCAGGCAGGGTGGCTCACGCCTGTAATCCCAGCACTCTGGGAGGCCGAGGTGGGTGGATCACCTGAGGTCAGGAGTTCGAGATCAGCCTGGCCAACATGGTGAAACCCTGTCTCTACTAAAAAACAACAACAATAATAACAAAAATATATATACACACACACACAAGTTAGCCAGGCGTGGTGGTGGATACCTGTAATTCCAGCTACTTGGGAGGCTGAGATGTACACACACACACACACACACACACACACACACGTTAGCCAGGTGTCATGGTGGATGCCTGTAATTCCAGCTACTTGGGAGGCTGAGGCAGAATTGCTTGAATCCGGGAGGCAGAGGTTGCGGTAGTTGCGTAGCCTCCTGTGGAGGTTGCAGTGGTGAGCTGAGATCATGCCATTGCACTCCAGCCTGGGCAACAAGAGTGAAACTCTGTCTCAAAAAAAAAAAAGAGCCGGGCGCGGTGGCTCAAGCCTGTAATCCCAGCACTTTGGGAGGCCGAGACGGGCAGATCACGAGGTCAGGAGATCGAGACCATCCTGGCTAACACGGTGAAACCCCGTCTCTACTAAAAATACAAAAACTAGCCGGGCGAGGTGGCGGGCGCCTGTAGTCCCAGCTACTCGGGAGGCTGAGGCAGGAGAATGGCGTCAACCCGGGAGGCGGAGCTTGCAGTGAGCTGAGATCCGGCCACTGCACTCCAGCCTGGGCGACAGAGCGAAACTCCGTCTAAAAAAAAAAAAAAAAAAAAAAAAAAAGAAAAGAAAAAATCACCATGGTGTGGACAGAGTCCAGGTAGGGTCAGCTCCTGGGTTCTGGGAAGATGATGACGATGGTGGTTCAGGACATGGTACAAGACTAGATTGAACATGTCGTGTTCCGGCCTCCAAGTGTGTCTCTGCTTAAACAAAGGGAAGACCAGTTAACTTGAGAGGATGATAAACTAGAAGTCACAGCGTAGTGAAACCCCTCCTTTGGAACAGTGGGACTCAGGCAGTGGTGTGTAGAGCCGGCTTATCCCAGTTTGCAAGAACTGGTTATACCCATTTCTTTCCAGCTCAGTTCAGTGGCCCCATATTTATAGCTTGAAATTGGCCATGCTGGGAGTATTTACACCATGGTAATTGGTAAATGCTACACATCAGGGCTCTTGATTTATACAAATTCCTCCCCAGAGAACTGGTTAGACATTTACCAGCACACCACTGGACTCAGGAGGAAAATGCCCAGAGAGAGGTGAACACAAAGAACATTCCTGCAACAGGGGAGGACAGAGGGGGCATCAGTGGGGGCTGGACATTGAGTCCACGAACAGTGCCTTAAATCCCTTGAGAGAGCCCCATCCCCTTCCTTCTCCCAGACTGTGCATCTCAGTCAGAAGGAGCCAGTCTGTTGAGATTACTCAATACCCCTGGAGTGAAGAGACAGAAGATGGGGTCAGGGGGACATTTAGGTAATATAGAGGTGAGACCCCACAATTCTGCAGACTACTCCAAATTCACCTAACATCGCAATAGTCTGATTCCCAAGTCATTCATTAAATTTTTTGAATATAACTAACAGCTTAATATATTTCCCACTTCAAGGAAGTACTTAAACTATTCTAATGGTGAATATAGAACATTTTAGGTTGTTTCTGGGTTTTGTTGTTGTCATTTATTACTAGTAGAGCAAGTAACAGGTTTTAGCTGACCCTGGATGTGAATACAGTTTAAATCTTGAAAGCTCTAAGTGGGCAGGTGGGGAAAGAACAGTTACCTATTTTATTATTATTATTATTATTATTATTATTTTTGAGATGGAGTCTTGCTCATCACCCAGGCTGGAGTGCAGTGGCGGGATCTCGGCTTACTGCAAGCTCCGCCTCCCGGGTTCATGCCATTCTCCTGTCTCAGCCTCCCGAGTAGCTGGGACTACAGGCGCCCACCACCACGCCCGGCTAATGTTTTGTATTTTTAGCAGAGACAAGGTTTCACCGTGTTAGCCAGGATGGTCTCTATCTCCTGACCTCGTGATCCGCCCGCCTCGGCCTCCCAAAGTGCTGGGATTACAGGCGTAAGCCACCGCACCCGGCCTATTTTATTATTATTATTATTATTTTTGGAGCAGGGTATTGCTCTGTCGCTTAGACTGGAGTGCAGTGGTGTGATCCTGGCTCACTGCAACCTCTGCCTCCTGGGTTCAAGCAATTCTTGTGCCTCAGCCTCCCAAGTAGCTAGGATTACAGGTGTGCACCACTACACCCGGCTAATTTTTGTATTTTTATTTTAATAGAGACAGGGTTTCGTTATGTTGGCCAGGCTGGTCTTGAACTCCTGAGCTCAAGTGATCCGCCCTTCCCAGCCTCCCAATGTGCTGGGATTATAGGAGTGAGCCACTGTGCCCAGCCAGAACAGTTATTAAACTGCCTTTGTTTACTGTTTTTGTAGAGACAGGGTCTTGCTCTGTCACCCAGGCCGGAGTGTGGTGGCACAGTTATAGCTAACTGTAACCTCAGACTCCTGGTTTCAAGTAATCCTCCCGCCTCTGTCTCCCGAATAGCTGAACTACAAGTGCCCATCACCGCACCAGTTTAATTTTTTATTTTTTATTGTAGAGATGAATCTCGTGCTGTCGTCTAGGCTGAAGTGCAGTGATGCCATCACTGCTCACTGTAGCCTTGACCTCCTGGGCTCAAGCATCCTCTCACCTCAGCCTCCCAAACTACCTGGGACTACAGGCATGTGCCACCATTAGCAGCTAATTTTTAATGTTTTGTAGAGATGGAATCTCATTATGTTGCCCAGGCTGGTCTTGAACTCTTGGCCTTAAGTGATCCTCCTATACTGGCCTCTCAAAGCACTGGGATTACATCACACTCAGCTCAACAGCTGCCTTTAAATGCAGAGAGCTCCCTTTGAGCGTCTTTTCAGAAGGCTGGAGATCCTAGGACAGAATAGATCAGGGGCCCAATCCCTGGGCCACAGACTGGTATACCACGGCCTGTTAGGAACTGGGCCACACAGCAGGAGGTGAGCAGAGGGCGCGGGAGCATTACCACCTGGGTTTCACCTCTCTTCTCACAGGAGCACGAAGCCTATTGTGAACTGCGCATGTGAGGGATCTAGGCTGTGCACTCCTTATGAGAATCTAATGCCTGATGATTTGTCACTGTCTCCCATCACCCCCATCTAGTTGTAGGAAAACAAGCTCAGGGCTCCCACTGTTCCTATGGTATGGTGAGTTGTATAATTATTTCATTATATATTACAATGTAATAATAATATAAATAAAGTGCACAATAAATATAATGTCCTTGAATCATCCTGAAACCATTCCCACCCTACCCATCCCTGTCTGTGGAAAAATTGTCTTCCACAAAACTAGTCCTTGGTGCCAAAAAGGTTAGGGACCTCTGTAGATTACCTAAATGATGTTGGGATTATACGACACGGTTGTGATTGGATTATTGTCTGCATTTTGGATAACTTCCCTTGGACATATTTTTAGAAGCAGTATTACTGCTTCTAAGTGTTCGTGTTCGTTTGTGCGGGTGTTGACACCACCAAACTGCTCTCCCCAAAAGGATATCCCAATTTGCACTCATACCAGTAGCATATGTGCAATTGTTTCACCACAGTCCTGCCAATATTGTCCTTTTTAAATAGTAGATAATGCAATCCGTGAAATGGGATATGAACTGGCTTTTCCTTTCTCATTAGAAAGGTAGACCATTTTTCACGTCGTGGCTTCCCTGGGTATTTACTCTCCCAAATGCTGGCTTCTAGACCCCGCATGGAGGTTCATGCCTGTAATCTCAGCATTTTGTGTGGTGGTGTGCGCCTGTACTCCTAAGTACTTAGGAGGCTGAGGTGGGAGGATTGCTTGAGCCCAGGATCGAAACTGTGGGGTGTGTGGGATCACTGTGAGCTGTGATCACACCACTGTACTCCAGCCTGGGAGACAGAGCGACACCTTGTCTCAAAAAAAAAAAAAAAAAAAAAAAAAAAAAAAAAAAAAAAAAAAAAAAAAAAAAAACCAACAGTGCAACTACCCCGCCCTCCGCGCACACGAAATGCTTGCTTCCACTTCCCATACCCAGGTGGGGCAGGGGCTGGAACTCCGTAGGCTATGGGAAGGTGCTGGGGTCAGCAGCCCCAGCGGGTGCTCAGTTGTGTTGAGGCCACACTGCCCTGGGGGCCCTCTGGCTGGGACAGTTCCCGGTGCGGGCTCCCTGCACGCTGAGCCGCTGTAAGCGCCTTTCCGAAAATCTCTGAGCAGAGGCTTGGAAACAGTACTCTTTCACGCAACACTTTTCCTGTATCCATCAGGCCCTGACAGATAACGGTTTGGTTTTCTTCCCTACAGCCGTGTGACTTGTACAAGGGATACTAGCTGCGTCCTTGGGCACGAAGCCCTAGTCACCTCTCAATTCCCCACCTATGTGGCCCCCATGGCTCCGCCGGTTCCAGGACCTCCCCTCGAAGCCTCAACCACCACAGTGGGTGCAGGTGCTGGAAAAGGGAGGAGTCCCCACATTTCACGGGGACTGCCTGTGATGACCACAGGGGAGGTTCGCCGCCGACCGGCTCTGAGCTTGAGGCCTGCTTCTGGCCTGGACTTGGGGGCCTGGGCGAAGCGACCCAGCGCGAGGACCAGTCCCCAACCGACCCGCTCCTAGCTCTGGGCGCCTTCCCCAGCAGTCAGACGGGGGCTCCAGGGGCCCGTGCACGGCCACATGTCCCCGGGCCAGGCAGGGGGTCGTGGGGACGCATCTGCGCGAGGAGCACAGTGTTCTCGGGCGTGGGACAGGCGCAGCGCCGTGGGCTCCAAGCTGAGCTGGGTCGGCTCTGCAGCGCCAGAGAGCGAGGCGGCGCAAGGAAAGGAGATGGGGCGGGATGTGGGGAACGCTGTCGACTGCTTGGATCTCTCCATGCCGGATGGCGCCAGCTGCCTCCAGCTCAGCCTGCGGAAATCCGAGCTCTTCCAAGCGGCCCGACGGCCCGGGCGCCCCGCGGACCCCGGGCTCTTCCCGCGGCGCCTCCGCCGCCCGCCCCTGCGTCCTGGCCGGGCCTCCACGCCCCTCCGAGGTCCCGGCGCAGCGCGGCCGCCGCCACTCCCCCCACATTCCAGAGGCCGCAGCGCCGTCTCCTTCCTCGCATTCCTGCCCCCGCAAAGGAGTCCCTCCGCCCCCCGCGAGGCCGCGGCGAGGAGGGGGCGCGGCCCGCCGTCTGGGAGCGCACATTCCTCCGCCGCGCGCGCCGCCGAGTAGGGCGCAGCGTCCCCCGGCCCACGCGTGGCCGCCGGAGCGACCCCGGCCCGGCGCCGGCCCCGCCCCGCCCCGCGCCCAGGGGTCCCGGGGCGGGCTCCGGGCCTCGGGCGGACGATGCGGCGGCCCGGCCGGAGCGGCGGCGGGAAGCGGAGGCGGAGGTGACGCGCCAGGGCCGGCGGGCCGGGCCATGCAGCGCTCCCGGGCGGCCGCGGACGAGGCGGCCCTGCTCCTGGCCGGGCTGGCCCTGCGGGAGCTGGAGCCCGGAGGCTGCTCTCCGGGTCGGGGGCGGCGGGGACCGCGGCCTGGGCCTGGAGACGAGGCGGCGCCCGCGCTGGGCCGCAGAGGGAAGGGCGGCGGCGGCCCCGAGGCCGGGGCGGACGGACTGAGCCGCGGGGAGCGGGGTCCCCGGCGCGCGGCGGCCCCGGAGCTCAGCGCGCAGCCTGCGGGCAGCCCACGGGCCAGCCTGGCGGGGTCCGACGGCGGCGGCGGCGGCGGCGGCAGCGCCCGCTCCAGCGGCATCAGCCTGGGCTACGACCAGCGCCACGGCAGCCCGCGCTCCGGCCGCTCGGACCCTCGCCCCGGCCCCGGGCCGCCGTCGGTGGGCAGCGCCCGCTCCAGCGTGTCCAGCCTCGGCTCCCGGGGCTCGGCCGGCGCCTATGCTGACCTCCTCCTGCCCGGCGCCTGCCCTGCGCCCGCTCGCTCCCCGGAGCCTGCGGGGCCAGCCCCCTTCCCGCTGCCTGCGCTCCCGCTGCCCCCGGGCCGGGAGGGCGGCCCAAGCGCGGCCGAGCGGCGGCTGGAGGCGCTTACCCGGGAGCTGGAGCGGGCGCTCGAGGCGCGCACGGCACGGGACTACTTCGGTGAGCGAGCTTGCCGGGCAGTTCCCTGCGCGCGCAGCTTGCGTCCGGGGTTCCGGGGTTCCGGGACGGCCTCGAGTAGGCGGCCAAATCAGCGGAGATCACGGGACTGGCTGGGGGTGCAGCGGTACACGGGGTTGGGACGAGGAAGGTGCGTCTCCCGGGGACTGGGGAGTGCAGAAAGTGAGTGCGCCTGGATCCCCAGCAAGGGCTTCACCCCTGCCTCTGGGTTCCCCACCACACGAGGGGTTCTGGCCGAGTGAGTTGATGCGCGGTTCCTAAATTAACCGGCAAGTCAGGTTCATGGGCACACTGAGCCATTTTCTGATTCATTCTCTTTCTCTCTCTTTCTTTTCTTTTCTTTCTTTCTTTCTTTCTTTTCTTTCTTTTCTTTTTTTTTTCTTTCTCTCTCTCTCTTTTTCTTTCTTTTCTTCCTTCCTTCCTTCCTTCCTTTCTTTTCTTTCTTTCTTTTTCTTTCTTTCTCTTTCTTTCTTTCTTTCTTTCTTTCTTTCTTTCTTTCTTTCTTTCTTTCTTTCTTTCTTTCTTTCTTTCTTTCTTCCCTTTCCTTTCCTTTTTCTTGCTTTCCTTTCCTTTTCTTTTCTTCTTTCTTTCTTTCTTTCTTTTCTTTACCTTTTTTCTTTTCTTTCTTTCTTTCTTTCTTTCTTTCTTTCTTTCTTTCTTTCTTTCTTTCTTTCTTTCTTTCTCCTTCTTTTCTTTTCTTTCCTTTCCCTTCCTTCCTTCCTTCTCCTTTCTTTTCTTTCTTTCTTCTTTCTTTTATTATTATTTTTATTTATTTATTTATTTTGAGACGGGGTCTTCCTCTGTCTCCCAGACTGATGTGCAGCCGCACGATCTCGGCTCACTGTAGCCTCCGCCTCTCAGGCTCAAGAGATCCTCTCGCTTCAGCCTCCTGAGATGCTGGGACTCAGGTGCACACCACCACGCCCAGCTTTTTTCTTTTTTCTTTTCTTTCTTTCTTTCTTTTTTTTTTTTTTTTTTTTTTAAGAAACGAAGTCTCCCTATGTTGCCCAGGCTGGTCTTAAACTCCTGGGCTCAAGCGATCCACCCTCCTTGGCCTCCCAAGGGGCTGGGATTACAGGCTTGAGCCAGTGCTCCCGGCCTGATCTTTTCTTCTTTACACTTGGCGCTCTCATCCTGTCTGATCCTTTCATGCTTCGTGAACAGCAGAAAGGGGTGCTTCCTCGTCTGCCCCGCCACGATGTGGGTGTGGACAGCAACCGGGAAGTGGAGTGGCCCAGGTACCACCGGACACTTCCTGACCCAGGCTTTGGTGATGGTAGCGGCGGGAGAGGGACTGTGTGAGGGAAGAAAAGCCCACTTTGGGGGAGAGGGGAACCATGCCAGTCACACGTGGCTGCCCTCGCCCGGACTGTGCTGTGGACATAGGATGTCTCCTAAAGGAATCCTGCTGCAGGTACGTCTGCAAAGCCCAGCAGCCTGACAGCCTCCACTTCCCAGTGTGGCCCGGGCCCCCTGATCTCTAGTTCTTGGGACAGCTCTTCAGGTGAGATTGCGAGCGGGGCAGAGGTATACTGTGGGGCCTGGGGAGAGAACTTCCCAACTTGCCTTCTGTATTAAGCACCTGGCTTTGGTGGATGGATGGTCACCATGCCTGGGACCGCAGCCATCCTGGAGTTTGTGTCTTTGAGCATTCGATGGTGTCAGTAGCTCACGGCTGCCCTAAACTGGATCTTTTCTTATTTATTTATTTATTTATTTATTTTTTGAGATGGAATCTCGCTCTGCCGCCAGGCTGGAGTGCAGTGGCGTGATCTTGGCTCACTGCAACCTCCGACTCCCTGGTTCAAGCGATTCTCCCATCTCAGCCTCCCCAGTAGCTGCGATTACAGGCATACGCCACCACGCCCAGCTAATTTTTGTATTTTTTGTAGAGACAGGGTTTCACCATGTTGACCAGGATGGTCTTGATCTCCTGACCTCATGATCTGCCTGCCTCATCCTCCCAAAATGTTGGGATTACAGGCGTTAGCCACCACACCCGGCCCTGAACTGAATCTTGAGGGGTGAGGAGGCTGTCAGTGAGGGGCCAGGTGGGGGCATTCCAGAGAGAGGGAAGAATGAACAGAGGAGGCCAGGTGGGATGAGGGAGTGCCCCACTCTTCCCCCAGGGGTTGCAGCCCAGAGGGCTTAGGTGGTCGAGGGCACGTGTGGGCTAAGAGGAGGTGCGCCTGCTTTGGGACGGAGAGCGCCTCCCATCTGTGAGGTCATGGTGAGACTTTGTGGCTAGGCAGGTCTTGTGGCGGCTGTTGGATGGCCTGGGAGCAGGGAGATGTGCCAGGAGCTGTCGTCTCCTGTGCCAGACAGGTACCAGGAACAGAGGCTGGGGCTGACTTTTGAAGGGCATGCTTCCCAGTGTCCTCTGCAGGGGAGAGTACCCATTTCCCAGCCCCTATGTACTGCAGAGCCCAGGTGAGGGTGTGTTCTGTAGACACCCCTGAATCTTTACATGATATAGGGGTGGCTGAGGTCCCTGGCAGGTAATGTGGAGATGGTACAAGACAATCGGGTGTGGTAGCACATTTGTTTTCTAAGGAGGAGCTGCTAGGCCGGGTGTGGTGGCTCACACCTGTAATCCCAGCACTTTGAGAGGCTAAGATGGGAGGATTGCTTGAGCCCAGTAGTTTAAGACCAGTGTGGGCAACATAGTGAGACCTTGTCTCTACAAAAAATTTTAAAAATCAGCTGGGCATGGTGGCACCCACCTGTGTTCTCAGCTACTTGGGAGGCTGAGGTGGGAGGATCACTTGAACCCAGGAGTTCCAGGCTGCAATAAGCTATGATCGTGCCATTGCACTCTGACCTGGGTGACAGAGTGAGATCCTTCCTGTCTTTAAAAAAAAAAAAAAAAAGGGCCAGGCACAGTGGCTCACACCTATAATCCCAGCACTTTGGGAGGCCGAGGTGGGCGAATCACAAGGTCAGGAGATTGAGACCATCCTGGCTAACACGGTGAAACCCCGTCTCTACTAAAAATACAAAAAATTAGCTGGGCATGGTAGCGGGCACCTGTAGTCCCAGCTACTTGGGAGGCTAAGACAGGAGAATGGCGTGAACCTGGGAGGCAGAGCTTGCAGTGAGCCAAGATCGGGCCACTGCAGTCCAGCCTGGGTGACAGAGAGAGACTCCGTCTCAAAAAAAAACAAAAAGAGCTGCCCAGATCAGGCTGTTGTAGCGCTGTGAGAGTGTTAGAGGAGTGATGATAGACCTTTTTTATTTTGTTTTCAAGAAAAGCTAGAAATTGAGATTTAGTAATACTTTCCTGATTTTGTTTATTTTATTTTTTTAAACTTTTTTGAGACGGAGTCTCGGTTTGTTGCCCAGGCTGGAGTGCACTGGTGCGATCTCAGCTCACTGCAACCTCCACCTCCCGGGTTCAAGTCATTGTCCTGGCTTCACCTCCCCAGTAGCTGGGATTACAGGTACTGTGTACCTCCATGCCCGGCTAATTTTTGTATTTTTTTTTTTTTTTTGAGATGGAGTCTCGCTCTGTCGCCCAGGCTGGAGTGCAGTGGCAGGATCTCAGCTCACTGCAGGCTCCGCCTCCCGGGTTCACGCCATTCTCCTGGCTCAGCTTCCCGAGTAGCTGGGACTACAGGCGCCCGCCACCTCGCCCGGCTAATTTTTTGTATTTTTTAGTAGAGACGGGGTTTCACCAGGTTAGCCAGGATGGTCTCGATCTCCTGACCTCGTGATCCACCCGTCTCGGCCTCCCAAAGTGCTGGGATTACAGGCTAGAGCCACTGCGCCCGGCCCTAATTTTTGTATTTTTAGTAGAGATGAGGTTTCACCATGTTGGCCAGGCTTGTCTTGAGTTCCTGACCTCAGGTGATCCGCCCATCTTGGCCTCTCAAAGTGCTGGGATTACAGGCGTGAGTCACTATGCCTGGCCCACTTTCATGATTTTAAAAAATATGGGCAACTATTTGTTTGAACTATATGGTTCTGATGACATTTGACTTTGTTGAGCTACAAATGTGGCAGTTTCATAGAGCAACCAGAATAATACAGCAGTTTACAAAAGGAAGTCTGCAGGTAGCATAAGCTCAAGTGATCTCTGATAAACTTTGTCCTCAGAGTGTGGCTTTTTTGTTTTAAATTAAATTATTTATTTATTTATTTATTTTTAGAGACTGGGTCTCACCCTGTCACCCAGGCTGGAGTGCAGTGGTGAGATCAGCGCTCATTGCAGCCTTGAACTCCTGGGCTCAAGCAATCCTCCTGCTTCAGCCTCCTGAATAGCTGAGACCACAGGTGCGCATCACCATGCTTGGCTAAATTTTTTAATTTTTTTGTAGAGATAAGATCTTGCTTTGTTGCCCAGGCTGGTCTTGAACTTCTGAATTCAAGCGATCTTCACTCTTTGGCTTCCCAGTGTTGGGATTACAGGCGACTGCCACTACGCCTGGTCAGAGCATTTTTTTTTTCTCTGTCCAACCCCTCATCCCTTCCTGTCCTTGGCCCTGGTACCAGCTGATCTCTTGGTCGCTCTTTGCCATTCACTGATGTCTTTGGAACTTTCCCCTCTCCCCTCCCCAAGTTCCGCTGCCACTAGCCAGCCAACAGCCTCGGGCTTCCGGAACCTCTTCAACTTTGGTGACCTCCCTGCCTTCTCTTCAGCCACCCACTCTCAGGGCCACACCCTGTTTTCCCTTCACTCCAGCAGTCCTTAGTGGTAACCCCAGCCTGCTTCTCAGCAGTTGCTCTCATTCCTGTAATCGCTGTCTGCCCAGCAGAACCCCGACTCTGGGCTCATGCTTCGACCCCCTCTGTGGCCAGTATACCAGGCTGGGAAGGGCTCTGAGGAAGCCCTCAGGACTGTGAAAGGTTTGTTGTCCTCACCACACAGGTCTTCCTGGCACCACTGACACCCTAAGCCTTTGTCAGTTTTTTTTTTTTTTTTTTTTTGAGACAGAGTTTCGCTCTTGTTGCCCAGGCTAGAGCGCAATGGCAAGATCTCAGCTCGCGGCAACCTCCGCCTCCCGGGTTCAAGCGATTCTCCTGCCTCAGCCTCCCAAGTAGCTGGGACTACAGGCGCCCGCCACCTCGCCCGGGTAGTTTTTTTTTTTTTTTTTTTTTTAGTAGAGACGGGGTTTCACTGTGTTAGCCAGGATGGTCTCGATCTCCTGACCTCGTGATCCGCCCATCTTGGCCTCCCAAAGTGCTGGGATTACAGGCTTGAGCCACCACGCCCGGCCTAATTTTTTGTATTTTTAATAGAGACGGGGTTTCACCATGTTGGCCAGTCTGGTCTTGAACTCCCAACCTCAGGTGATCCATCTGCCTTGACCTCCCAAAGAGCTGGAATTATAGGTGTGAGCCACCGTGCCCAGCCGCCTTTGTCGGTTTCCTCTCTTATTCTCTCAACAACCTTCCTCCCTCCTGGGACCCCTATGTTTGCTTCCGACTTCCTTGGAATCTTGAGGTCAGCAGTTGCAGTCTGTCTCCACCAGCATCCTGCCGCTCCCCTGTAGGTGCTCCAGTCCATGTGGGTCTCACTCTCCTGCCGTCTGAGAGGACAAGGGTCCTTCCATCACCAACCTACACCTCCTGCACCTTCAGTTCTCCTCTTTTCATTGGCCCTTTCCCTTTGTTTCTTTTTAATTTTAATTTTAATTTTAATTTTTTTTAGAGACAGGATCTAGCTCTGTTGCCCAGGCTGGAGTGCAGTGGTGCGATCACAGCTCACTGCAGCCTGAACTCCTGACCTCAAGTGATCCTCCTGTCTCAGACTCCCAAAGTGCTGAGATTGCAGGCATGAGCCACCAAGCCTGGTCCCTGCCTTTTTTTTTTTTTTTTTTTTTGAGACAGAGTCTTGCTCTGTCACCCAGGCTGGAGTGCAGTGGTGTGATCTCACTGCAACCTCCGCCTCCCAGATTTAAGCCATTCTCCCACCTCAGCCTCCTAGGCAGCTGGGATTACGGTATGCACCACCACGCCCGGCTAATTTTTTTTTTTTTTTTTTTGAGACGGAGTCTCGCTCTGTCACCCAAGCTGGAGTGCAGTGGCCAGATCTCAGCTCACTGCAAGCTCCGCCTCCCGGGTTCCCGCCATTCTCCTGCCTCAGCCTCCCGAGTAGCTGGGACTACAGGCGTCCGCCATCTCGCCCGGCTAGTTTTTTATATTTTTTAGTAGAGACGGGGTTTCACCATGTTAGCCAGGATGGTTTCGATCTCCTGACCTTGTGATCCGCCCGCCTCGGCCTCCCAAAGTGCTGGGATTACAGGCTTGAGCCACCGTGCCCGGCCCCCGGCTAATTTTTATATTTTTAGTAGAGACGAGGTTTCACCTTGTTGGCCAGGCTGGTCTCAAACTCCTGGCCTCAAGTGGTCAACCCACCTCAGCCTCCCAAAATGCTGGGATTATAGATGTGAGCCACTGTGCCCAGCCCCTGCCTGGTTCTGAAGGCATCTGAACTGGTCTTCTCTCTGCCCAGTGAGAGTGAGGCATGGGAGGCCCTGGGCAGAGCAGGGGGTACCCAGGAAAGCAGGGAAGGGAGATGAAGACCTGGAAAGCTGGGTGCAGGCTGCATCCTGGACACCAGAGAGGAGGGGGTGGGTCACCCACTAGCAAGATCAGAATGGAAAGTCCATAGATGGGGACGGCTAGGAGGTGACCAAGTGTGGGCCATGCTCTCTTTGTTGACTGAGGGAAGGTGGGGAATGGGGCGGCTGGTGGAGGAGGGAAAGGAGGTTATGTAAGGAAAGAGATGTAAGGAGAAAGCAAGAAGGTTGGGGGAGGGCAGCATGGCCTGGAGCTGGCATAAGATTTACGGTCCAGAGGGCAGTTGGAGGGCCATCTTCATGTGCTGTGAGGCATGGGAGACCCTGGGTGACCCTGTAAAGGGGACACGAGATGTGTGGGCTACCTGCTTACTGTCTGGGTTTCCAGGAGGGCTGGCCAGGGAGTGCCCTGAGGCTGGAGCCAGGCTTGGCCCTGGGGTTGCTGGTCACCCTTCTCCTTTCCACCTTCCCCACTGCATGCTGAGTACACAGTGTGGTTCCTGATTCCATCCACTGATCGCAGGCACCTGCACAGCAGCGACCCTCATGTCTTTCTTCTTCTTCTTCTTCTTTTTTTTTTTTTTTTTGAGACGGAGTTTCACTCTGTTGGCCAGGCTGGAGTGCAATGGTGTGATCTCGGCTCACTGCAACCTCCACCCCCCAGGTTCAAGTGATTCTCCTGCCTCAGCCTCCTGAGTAGCTGGGATTACAGGTACCTGCCACCACGCCCGGCTAATTTTTGTGTTTTTAGTAGACAGGGTTTCACCATCTTGGCCAGGCTGGTCTTGAACTCCTGACCTCGTGATCCACCCGCCTCGGCCTCCCAAAGTGCTGGGATTACAGGAGTGAGCCACTGCATCCGGCTTCTTCTTTTTTTGGAGACATCTCACTCTGTCACCCAGGCTGGAGTGCAGTGGCATGATCATAGCTCACTGCAGCCTCAAACTCCCAGGCTCAAGCTATCCTCCTGCCTCAGACTCCTGAGTAACTGGGACCACAGGTGCACGCCACCATGCCTGGATATTTTTAAAATTTTTTGTAGAGATAAAGGTCTTACTGTGTTACCCAGGCTGGTCTGGAATTCTTGGGCTCAAGCGATCCTCCCGCTTCGGCCTCTCGAAGTGCTGGGATTACAGGCGTGAGCCACTGCACCCAGCCCCCTTCCTTATTTCCTCAGGCCTTTGCTCAAATATCACCTTGTGAGTGAGGCTTCTGTGAATCCCCGGTTTAAAAATCACACATCCTTGGCCAGGCATAGCAGTATTTGCCTGTGGTCTCAGCTTCTTGGGAGGCCAAGGTGGGAGGATTGCTTGAGCCCAGGATGTCAAGGCTGCAGTGAGCTATGATTGCACCACTGCACTCCAGCCTACGCAACAGAGCAAGACTCTGTCTTTAAAAAAAAAAAAAAAAAGGCGGGGAGCAGTGGCTCACACCCATAATCCCAGCACTTCGGGAGGTCAAAGCGGGTGAGTCACCTGAGGTCAGGAGTTCATGACCAGCCTGGCCAACATGGTGAAACCCTGTCTCTACTAAAAATAAAAAAAAATTAGCCAGGTGTGGTGGCGGGCGCCTGTAATCTCAGCCACTCGGGAGGCTGAGGCAGGAGAATCGCTTGAACTCAGGAGGTGGAGGTTGCAGTGAGCCAAGATTGCGCCACTGCATTCCAGCCCGGGCGACAGAGTGAGACTCCATCTTAAAAAAAAAAAAAAAAAAAAAAAAAATTCCTGCATCCAAGCATTTTGTTGATCAGCCTTATCTTTCGCCGTAGCACTCGTCTCTGCCTGACGTTATTTGACTGCTGTTCTCTGTCCTCCACTCAATGCAGGATTCTTGAGGGTAGGGACTGGGTGCATTGCAGACTGAGTGGTGCCTGACCTTAGTGGCACGTGACTCATCTGTGTGCCGACTGACCAAGAGAATAAGTGGACCCTGGGGTACGGAGGAGGACAGAGTGGCTGCAGAGGGGTGGTGACTGCCCCGGAGTGCCCGTGTGGTCTTCATTCTTTGTGTCTGGGTCACAAAACATGTTGAAGAACAGGATTTGGTTCACAAACAGTAGGAAGGATTCTCCCTCAGTCCAAGAGCAGGCCATGGGTGAAAGGCCTTAAAACAACTGTCTAGGTGTAAAGATACCATGATAGGCTGGGTGTGTTGGCTCATGCTTGTAATTGCAGCACTTTGGGAAGTCCAGGCAGGAGGATCGCTTGAGCCCAGGAATTGCTTGAGCGCGCCCTGGGCAACTGGGCAACATAGCAAGACCCTGTCTCTACAAAAGAAAAAGAAAATTAGCCATGTGTGATGGTACGTGCCGGAAGTCCCACCTACTTGGGAGGCTGAGGCCGGAGGATTGCTTGAGCCTAGGAGGTCGAAGCTGCAGTGAACTCTGATTGCACCACTGCACTCTAGCCTGTGGGACAGAGCGAGCTCCTGTCTCCCTCCCCGCCCCAAAAAAAAGCCTAAAACTGGTCAGGTGCAGTGGCTCATGCCTGTAATCCCAGCACTTTGGGAGGCCAAGGCAGCAGGATCGCTTTAACCCAGGAGTTTGAGACCAGCCTGGGCAACATAGTGAGACTCTGTCCCTATTTATCAATCAAAAACCAAAAGAATCTATCAGAACAGTTGTGATGGACAGCTTTGATTAGCTCCGACTCTGCACTGGCTGCTCGGCCAAGCCCTTGAATCCTCAGACAGCAGCAGCAGCAATCCCTGGGTCGTGGCCACTCTGATGGTGCCCATGTCAGTCATCAGTAATCGAGTGATGTTGGCTTAGGAAAGTTAGCATCCCCAAGGTCAGGCGGGTGGGCGGTGTGAAGATGGGGAGTCCGTCAGTGTGGCACAGGCTGTGGTGCTAACCCCTGCGCTTACCCCTGGTATCCATTGGGTGGCATAGGCTGTTGCGCTAACTCTTGCTCTCTCCTGCCTCTCCTCTCCTAGGCATTTGCATCAAGTGTGGGCTTGGCATCTATGGAGCCCAGCAGGCATGCCAGGCAATGGGGAGTCTTTATCACACCGACTGCTTCACCTGCGACTCGTGTGGTAGGTAACCTCGTGCCCTGGGTAGCTCTGTGAATAGGACCTGCCACGTCACTCCCATTCCCCTCAAACCCCCTTGCACCTGAGTCCAGGTGGATGGACCACCCGGCTCTGGCCCAGGCTGGGCGGTGGAGGACTCTGTCTGGGGAGGAGGCGTGGGGCTACTGAGGAGTCTTTTGTGGGCGGTAGGACAGGGCTGCCCCCTGGTTGTCAGCTGTGGAGCCTCTGTGCCACACAGGGCACTGATGTCACCCAGCTGCCTGGGAACAGCATCGGAAGCCCATGAAGGACCTTCTGCCTGTCTGGACATACGACTAATATTTCTTTTTCCTGAAATCTATTTTTGTTGTTGTTGTTGAGACAGAGTCTTGCTCTGTTGCCCAGGCTGGAGTGCAGTGGAATGATCTCAGCTCACTGCAGCTTCTGCCTCCCGGATTCTAGAGATTTTCCTGCCTCAGCCTCCTGAGTAGCTGGGATTACAGGCACACGTGCCACCATGCTCGGCTAATTTTTTTTTTTTTTCTTTTTTGTATTTTTAGGTAGAGATGGGGTTTTACCATGTTGGCCAGGCTGGTCTCAAACTCTTGAGCTCAAGTGATCCGCCTCCCTCGGCCTCTCAAAGTGCCGGGCATACAGGTGTGAGCCACCGCGCCTGGCCTGCAATTTATTTTTGGTCACGATTTTACACCCAACATAAACTATAAGTGTTATAGTTTAACCTAGACAAAGTTACAAAAAGAAAAAAAAGAACTATAATCTAACCACCCTAATAAATCACCACTCTTGATTTGCCCAGTGTTCTTCCAGACCTTGCCTTAATCAGACATCTTTTATTTATTTGCACATTTTATAATTTTATTTATTTTTTTCTTTTTTTCTTTTTTTGAGACAGAGTCTCACTCTGTTACCAGGCTGGAGTGTAGTGGTGTAATCTCAGCTGACTGCAACCTCCGTCTCCCTGGTTCAAGTGATTCTCCTGCCTCGGGCTCCCGAGTAGCTAGGATTACAGGCACACGCCACCACTCCCAGCTAATTTTCGTATTTTTTTAGTGAGACGTGATTTCACGTGTTGGCCAGGGTGGTCTCTCTCTCCTGACTTCATGATCCGCCTGCCTCGGCCTCCCGCAGTGCTGGGATTACAGGTGTGAGCCACCTCGCCTGGGCAACAAGAGCTAAACTCTGTAGCAAAAAAAAAAAAAAAAGAAAGAAAGAAAAAAGTAAAAGAAAAGAAAAAGTAGCTGGGTATGGTAGTGTGTGCCTATAGTCCCAGCTAGTCAGGGAGCTGAGATGGGTGGATGCCTTGAGTCCTGGAGGTCAGAGCTGCAGTGAGCTATTACAGCACCACTGCACTCCATCCCCCAGGTGACAGTGAGACCTTATCTCAAAAAAAAAAAAAAAAAAAACTTGTGAGTTTATTTTCCAATTGTTTGTTGCTAGAATATAAAAATGCATTGGGCGCGGTGGCTCACGCCTGTAATCCAGCACTTTGGGAGGCAGAGGCAGGCAGATCACGAGGTCAGGAGATCGAGACCATCCTGGATAACACCGTGACACCCCGTCTCTACTAAAAAAAAAAAAAAACAAAAAATTAGCCAGGCGTGGTGGTGGGCCCCTATAGTCCCAGCTACTCAGGAGGCTGAGGCAGGAGAATGGCGTGAACCCAGGAGGTGGAGCTTGCAGTGAGCCGAGATGGTGCCACTGCACTCCAGCCTGCGCGACAGAGCGAGACTCCATCTCAAAAAAAAAAAATGCATTGGGTTTTCACATGCTGGCCTTCCACAACTTTGTGAAATTTGCTTACTCTTGTGTTTTTTTTAAATAGATTATTTATGATTTTCAGCATAATACAATCATGTCATCTGTGATTAACGATCATTTTACCTCTTGTTTTCCAGTCTTTGTGCCTTTCATTTTTTTCTCACTGTTACTATTGCACTGTCTGGAACCTCTGGTACAATGTTGAATCTTAAGGGAAAGGCGTTTCATATTTCACCACTGTGCCGATGTTAGCTGGGGGTTTTTCATAGATGCCATTCATTGGATGAGGAAGTTCCCTTTGTTCCTAGCTAGGTATTATCAGTTTCTTCTGTCTCTGATGGGACTGCCTCTAACAGCGTGTTACTGGGTCCGCTGTGGCTGTTGCTTTGACAAGGACATCTCTTCCTTATTGGGGTCCTTCTCCTGGTGAACGTTGTCCTGCTCATGTTCATGGATTAGCAGGATTATTCTGGCTGGACTCGGTGGCTTGCGCCTGTAATCCCAGCACTTTGGGAGGCTGAGGTGGGCAGATCATTTGAGTTTGAGACCAGCCTGGGCAACATGATGAAACCCCATCTCTACCAAAAATAAAAAAATTAGCTGAGAGTATTGGTATGTGCCTGTAGTCCCAGCTACTTGGGAGGCTAAGGCAGGAGGATTGCTTGAGCTTGGGAGGTTGAGGCTGCAGTGAGCCATGATTGTGCCACTGCACTCCAGCCTAGGTGATAGAGCGAGACCCTATCTTAAAAAAAACAAAAAAACCCAGCCTGGCCAACATAGTGAAACCCCGTCTCTACTAAAAATACAAAAATTAGCCGGGCATGGTGGTGGGCACCTGTAGTCCCAGCTACTTGGGAGACTGAGTCAGGAGAATCGCTTGTACCCAGGAGTAGGAGGCTGCAGTGAGCCAAGATCATGCCACTGCACTCCAGGCTGGGCGACACAGTGAGACTCTGTCTCAAAAAAAAAAAAAAAAGATTCATTCTCAAAAATTTGCCCTAAGTTCAACTGATCTTAAAGTGAATGTGTTTATTAACCAACACATGTATTTACATTAGTAAAATATTTCTTTATATATTTGGTTTGGCAACCTTTTGCAGTAATTCTATCGACAATATATTCTCTTTAATTTTTTTCTGAAATTTTGTTATTATAACAATAACAACCTAGAAAACCACCCATAACCCAGTGTCTCATCTGTTGGAAGAGGGTGCTGAGAGCTGGAAGCGCGGCTCCATCCCTGGTCTCCAGCATTCCAGGGACCCCTCTCAACCCTTGTCCTTGCAGGGAGACGACTCCGTGGGAAGGCGTTCTACAACGTGGGCGAGAAAGTGTACTGCCAGGAGGACTTCCTGGTGAGTCCAAGCTGTGCCCCGGCGGTGCCAGGGGTGGGTACTGGGGCAGCGACCCTCGTTCTGACGCGAGTGGAGACGAGGCCAGGAGGCAGGTGTTAACTGGGCCACGAGTGCCCCTTTGTCACACAATGTGTCCTGGATCCTGTGTCCCCTCCCAGTATTCCGGGTTCCAGCAGACAGCCGACAAGTGCAGCGTGTGTGGACATCTCATCATGGAGATGGTGAGCCCCTGCCCCAGCCTCCTGGAGCCCTTCTGACATGGGTGGAATCTGAGGACCCCACCTTCTCCCCTGCTCCAGACCTGCCAGGGGTTCAGAGCCAGAGCCTCTCCCGGGGCGGTGCTGAGCCTCCTGCCCACGCTGACCTCAGTGCCCCGCCCGCAGATCCTGCAGGCCCTGGGCAAGTCCTACCACCCAGGCTGCTTCCGGTGCTCCGTGTGCAATGAGTGCCTGGACGGGGTTCCCTTCACCGTGGACGTGGAGAACAACATCTACTGCGTGCGAGACTATCACACGTGAGTGGCTGGCGCTGTGGCGCAGGCGGGACTCGGGCTGTCGTCTCTGGCTCCCCTGGAAGCACTGTTTCCCATTGGACTGACTGCCCTTCATTCTTGGCCTTTTGCCTTCTGCCTCCCCTTGTGCACCCAGGCTTGGGTAAGGCATGTGTCTCTGCCTGCATCCCCTCTCCCGGTGGTCCGGCCACCGGTCTTTTGCCTCTTCTCTCCCTGTCGTAGCCTGTGTGCTTCTCTACTCCTGGCACAGGAGACCCTCCTGGCTGCACTATCTACTGTCTCTCCCGCTCCTCCCCTCCATCCCCTGCTAGGCCAGGCCTCTTCTGGCTGGGGCAGGGGATTAGGGTCTCTGCAGCCCCCTCCTCCTGCCCGTCTGATCCCCGATCTGTTTCCTCTTACTGGGACTCCAGGTTTATTCCTGGGAGCTCTGGTTCTGAGCAGGGCCTTGCGTGGGATTGGAGTCCTGGGCAGAGGTCCCTGGTACTTAGGGTGAAGTCAGGTCTCACAGTGGTCCTAGCTAGTGGTGCCCCAGACCTGGACATTAAGGAGAAAGGAACTCACAGGAAACATGGGGGTGGATGGCAGAGCAGAACCTGAAGCCATCCTGGAGGAGGTGATTGGGTGGAGATGAAATGGGCAGTCAGATAAGAGGCCAGGACCGGGCGTGGTGGCTCATGCCTGTAATCCCAGCACTTTGGGAGGCCAAGGTGGGGGATTGCTTCAACCCAGGAGTTTGAGACCAGCCTGGGCAACATGGCGAGACCCCATTTCTATTTTTTAAAAAAATGAAGAGGCCAGTACGGGAAGGCATGGCGGAAGCTGTTCCTTGTCTGCCCCGAGTTGTGCACATAGGGAGTGAGGGCCTCTTGGGCCACATCAGGGCGTTCCTGTGGGTGCCCCTGTCCTTGTGCCCTTGGTCTCTGGTCACTCAGCTGATCACTTCTGGTTTCCTTTATTTCTCTAGGGTTTTTGCTCCAAAATGCGCCTCCTGTGCCCGTCCTATCCTCCCTGCACAGGTAGGAGCCACTTACCCAGAGATGATCAGGCGCCTGGCCCAGCCGGCTGCTGCCCTATCCAGCCTGGGTCTAGCCCAGGTCTTGGGCCACAGTGGGAGGGATGAGCAGGTGCTTCCCTGCAGGTCCTTCAGGACTGAGGGGTGTGTGTCGTGCTTGTGCACGTAGGGTACAGCTGTCTCCTGGCACGAGATGGAGGAAAGTGGTGGCCCCTGCTGCTTGGCTGCCCCACTGCCAGCCTCCGCTCCATTCTCCATTGACGGAAGGGCTGTTCCCTGGGTCTTCTCACTCTGCAGGCTGAGGTGGGGGTGCTGGGGGAGCAGAGGAGAGATGGACGTGGTCTGTGTGGGAGCCCCCCGTGGGTGCTGTAGCTCTTCTGGCCTGGGGTCTTCCCACAGTGCTGGCTCTGTCCCAGGCTGGTGTGCCCGGCGAAGCAGAACTGGCAGTGCCCTTTCGAGACTCCAAGGAAGTGAAAACAGGCCAGGCACAGGGGCCCACGCCTGTAATCCAGCACTTTGGGAGGGCGAGGTGGGATGATTGCTTGAAGCCAGGAGTTTGAGACCAGCCTGGGCCACCTAGTGAGACCCCATCTCTACAAAGAAATAAAAAATTAGCTGGGTGTGGTTGTGCATGTAGTCCCAGCTACTTGGGAGGCTAAGGCAGGAGGATTGCTTGAGCCCAGGAGTTTGAGGCCGCAGTGAGCCGTGATTGCACCACTGTCCTCCAGCATGGGCAACAGAGAGAGACTCTATTTCTGGAAAAAAAAAAAAAAAGATGACTGGGCGCAGTGGCTCACGCCTGTAATCCCAGCATTTTGGGAGGCTGAGGTGGGCAGATCACGAGGTCAGGATATCGAAATCATCCTGGCTAACACGGTGAAACCTCGTCTCTACTAAAAATACAAAAAATTAGCTGGGTGAGGTGACGGGTGCCTGTAGTCCCAGCTACTCGGGAGGCTGAGGCAGGAGAATGGCGTGAACCTGGGGGGTAGAACTGGCAGTGAGCCGAGATCGCGCCGCTGCACTCTAGCCTGGGCAACAAAGCAAGACTGTCTCAATAAAAAAAAAGAAAAAAGAAAAAAAGAAGCAATGAGGTGAAAATAATGTCCACATCCATTGACACCCACATGACCCTCTTGTGGGCCTTTGTGTGTGCTGCGGGCTGTGGCCGCAGAGGATGCCTAAGGCCCATGTGTGTCTGTGTGTATGCACCTCTGGTGCCTGTCCTGCCCCACAGAAGCATCGTGGCTGTGCTCTCTGGGGCGGGCATGCACCTCAGCCGGGACAGGAGCGTGGTGTGTGGGAGTGTGCACTCCTGCACTTTGCCTCCAGTCCCTGCATGCTCATCGTGTGTGAACTCCGTCTCTTCCTCCAGGGCTGTGAGACAACCATCCGTGTGGTGTCCATGGACAGAGACTACCACGTGGCATGTTACCACTGTGAGGTGAGCCTGGGCCCCCAGGAGGCTGGCAACTGGGGTGGGCCTCCTCCCACGCGGCTCTCCTCTCCAAGTGTTCTGTGGGCTCACCTTATCAAAATTTTAGTTTTGCCAGGTGTGGTGGCTCACACCTATAATCCCAGCACTTTGGGAGGCCGAGGTGGGCGGATCACCTGGGGTCAGGAGTTCGAGACCAGCTGGCCAACATGGTGAAACCCTGTCTCTACTAAAAATACAAAAATTAGCCAGGCGTGGTGGCAGGCACCTGTAGTCCCAGCTACTTGGGAGGCTGAGGTAGGAGAATCGCTTGAACCCAGGAGGCAGAGGTTGCAGTGAGCCGAGATCGTGCCATTATACTCCAGCCGGGGCAACAAGAGTGAGACTCTGTCTCAAAAAAAAAAAAATTTTTTTTTTGTTTATATATATTAGAGACAAGATCTCACTCTGTTGCCCAGACTGGAGCGCAGTGGCACGATCATAGCTCACTGGAGCCTCAGCCTCCTGGGCTTAAGCTATCTTCTTACCTCAGCCTCCTGACCGGTTACCACCACAGGCTTGCGCCACCACATTCAGCTAATTTTGTTATTTTTAGTAGAGATGGGGTTTCATCATGTTACTCAGGCTTGTCTTAAACTCCTGGGCTCAAGCGATCCACCTGCCTTGGCCTCCCGAAGTGCTGGGACTACAACGTGAGCCACCGCGATGGCCTCACCTATTTTTTGGCATCCACCCCATTCTATCTATCCGTTTCCTGCCCTGCAGAGAGTGAATTGGGGGAGGGAGTGAAGGTAGGTGCTCCCTGAGCAGCTGGAGGCGTCAGGGTTGGGGGCCCGGGTTCAGGGAAGTGGCTGACTTGAGTGATGGTTAGGCCATAGAAAGGACTGGATTTGGCGAGTGTCTGGATGTGGGGGGTTGAGGGTTGGGGGTTGGGAGGTATTCATGAGAACCCCAGCAAAGAGTGAGGGCGGGGTAAGAAGGGATGAGACGCTCTCATTTTTGGTAGCTGGAGATGTCCAGTAGACCTGTAAGTGGGCAGGGGTTCAACGACCCTGCCGACAGCTGTGGGAATTTGGGGTCACTGATGTGTGGCGCTCTCTTCTCTGAATCTTTTTCTTTTTTTTTTTTGAAACGCGTCTCACTCTGTTGCCCAGGTGGCAGTGCAGTGGCGCCATCTCAGCTCACTGCAAGCTCTGCCTCCTGGGTTCAAGCAATTCTCCTGCCTCACCTTCCCAAGTAGTTGGGACTACAGGCGCCCACCACCACGCCCAGCTAGTTTTAGTGTTTTCAGTAGAGACAGGGCTTCGCCATGTTGGCTGTGCTGGCTGGTTTCAAGCTCCTGACTTCACGCGATCCACCCACCTTGGCCTCCCAAAGTGCTGGGATTATAGGCGTGAGCCACCACACCAGACCTTCTTCTCTGAATCTTGGCCCTGGGAATTCCAGTTGCCTTGGCCTCCCCAGATTCTCAACTCAAGGAGACCACGGGGCTCCCCTGGGCAACCGGAGCAGTCTCCAGGCGGTCAGTCGGGCGGTGTGGGGTGTACCTGCTGGGTTTCCCTTCTCTGAGAGATGATGGGCCTCCCTGGTCTGTTGTCCGGGGTCTGAGAGTCACTGTCATCTCTTTAGCCTGTTGTTCTCGTTATTGAAGGTGGGAGGGAAAATCCAATTTCTGTTCTTCTGTTCTGGCGGGAAGCAAGGGTCCCATGATGGATGCAGGGACGGCAGCTGAAGCCAGGGAGCATATGAGGTCTTCCAGGGTGAGTTGGAAAAGGAGGAGTGGGGGTCAGGATGGCTCAAGGAGCACCACCACTTAAGGACACACACAGGGGAAGTGACCACAGAGGGAGGCTGAGGAGGCCTGGGCAGGAGAACCCGGAGGCTGCCGGCGACCGCGCCCCAGCAAGAGCAGAGCAAGTGGCAGTGGGGACTCTGCAGTAGCAATCAGGGATCCCCTTGGGTGACAAGGTCTCCTGGGTGCAGGCGAGTGGCCCCATGGGAGCACTGATCGTGCCAGGGGACCCAGAAGGGAGGACAAGGAACAGAGATGGTCTGCAGAGGGGCCAGGGCTTCCCTCCAGCACTAACAGGATCTCCGCGTCCCTCCGCCTGCTGGGCCGCCCTGTGGACTGTGCGGCCTGGGGATTGTCCAGTACCGAGCACAGCAAAAGGTCGACGCTGAGAGTCAGAGCAGGGCAGGCGGCTGGTGGTGCTGCTGTGCTGCGATGACGCTGTTGGATGGAGATTGATACCTCTGGGACCCCGCACTCCTCCCTGGCCTGGTGTGCAGCGGTCGCTGGCAAGGCCCAGCCAGTGGCCTGTCGTGGGACAGGCGAGAGACCAGGGAAAGGAGTGATGTGGTGCCACTGCGGCAGTCCAGCTCCCTTCCCCGTGCAGTGCGGGCCAGGTGTTGGTGTCAGGGGCTCTGGATAAGGGGTCAAAGCTGCCAGCATTCCAGCCCCAAGCTCGCAAAGGTAAAAACAGTGAGATAAGGGACGTGAAGCCAGCCCCCTGCTTCCCCTGGTGTCTCCAGGTCTACTCAGCACTGCCTCTTCAGACCACCTGGGGGTGGCATTCATCCCTCCACTCTGCTCTGACCCCTGTGTGGCCAGAGAGAACTGGTGGACACTTCCTTCCGGGCCCCCGGCAGCTTTGAGCACAGGGCCACTCCCGCCTCCAGGCACTTGCTTCACTTTGCCCTTGGGGCTGCCGGGTTTTGGTTTTCTTCACTTTCATTTCTCCTTGAATCTCCCCAGCCCAGGCCTCTTCTCTTCCTACCTCCTCATGGAAGGTTCTGCTGCTTGCCCTTTTCTCTTTTCTAGGGATCTGCACTCCCTGGAAGAGGTAGTCTGCTGTTTCGTATTTAAAAACCATCATGTTTGGCTGGGCGCAGTGGCTCACAACTACAATCCCAGCACTTTGGGTGGCTGAGGTGGGAGGATGGTTATGAAGCCAAGGGTTCAAGATCAGCCTGATCAGCAGAGCAAGATGTCATCTCTACAAAATAGAAGGGAAACAAATTATCCGGGCGTGGTGGCACGTGTCTGTAATCCCAGCTACTTGGGAGGCTGAGGTGGGAGGATTGCTTGTTTGAGGCTGCAGTGAGCTGAGATCGCACCACTGCACTCCAGCCTGGGCGACAGAGTGAGACCTTGTCTAATAAACAAACAATAGGCCAGGCACAGTGGCTCATGCCTGTAATCCCAGCATTTTGGGAGGCTGAGGCGAAGGATCGCTTGAGGTCAGGAGTTCTAGACCAGCTTGAGCAATATGAAACCCCATCACTACAAAAAATAAGCAAAATTCACAGGGTGTGGCGGGGTGCGCCGGTGGTCCCAGCTACTCAGGAGGCTGAGGTGGGAGGATCACTTGAGCCCCGGAGGTTGAGGCTGCAGTGAGCCGGGATCCAGACACTGCATTCCAGCCTTGTCAACAGTGAGAGACCCTGTCTCAAACAATAAACAACAAACGAATAAACAAAACACACCCAAACCATCAGGTTTTTATGCTGACACCCACGTTGACTGCCTAGTCCTCTCCCCGCAGTCTGACTTATATCCAGTGACTTCCTCTTGGATGCCTGAGAGGCAGCTCCAGTCCCCAGTGCTCCACACCGGGCTCCCCATCTCCCCTCTGGCAGAAGAAGAGTCTTTTTTTTTTTTGAGATGGAGTTTCGCTGTTGTCACTCAGGCTGGAATGCAATGGCAGGCCTTCTGCTCTCTGCAACCTCCACCTCCCGGGTTCAAGCGATTCTTCACCCTCAGCCTCCCAAGTAGCTGGGATTACAGGCATGTGCCACTATGCTCGGCTAATTTTGTATTTTTAGTAGAGACAGGGTTTCACCATGTTGGCTAGGCTGGTCTCGAACTCCTGACCGAGGCGGTGATCCAGCCGCCTCAGCCTCCCAAAGTGCTGGGATTGCAAGTGTGAGCCCCTGTGCCCGGCGGAAGAGTCTTTATGTTGTTATGCGGTCCCCTGCGGCTCTGCTCTGCCCCTCGGTCCTCCCCGCCCCGCCTCGTGACCTCTGATGTGCGCTTGTCTGCTGACTCTGGGGCTGGGGGCTGTGTTCTTCCCTAGGACTGCGGGCTGCAGCTGAGCGGGGAGGAGGGACGCCGCTGCTACCCCCTGGCGGGTCACCTGCTGTGTCGTCGTTGCCACCTGCGGCGCCTCCAACCTGGGCCTGTTCCCTCACCCACTGTGCACGTCACTGAGCTCTGAGCAGGGGAAAACCCGTCCCAGGGCCGGGGTGGGTGTGGGTGTGGAGGGAGGGCCTGCGTGGGTGGCCCCGGTCAGTGTCAGGGGAGCTCCCTCTAATCCCACTTTCCCACCGAGCTGCTGTCTGCAGGGGCCGGACCCCCGCGTGGAAGCTTCTATTTATTCACCGTCTGTGCCTGCTCAAGTCACTTCCCTGCGGGCCCTGCCTCCCACCCACCCCATCACCAGCTTTCCACTTGGAGGCCCTCTGGAGGACCCCTGCGCCCTGCAGCCTCAGAGTAGGCCGTGGGTCACCAGGCTGCAGAGGGCCCCTGCCCTGGTCAGGGGCGCGAGGTGACCCGGCTGCATTCCTGGGTGGGAGCTGCTGTCCGTTGTTCAGAGACCTGGGGACACCGCCCCACCCCCCCGCAAAGCGCGCTCCCAGGCAGGGTGTGGTCTGGAAGGCGGGGCTGGCAGGGACATGGATGGGTGTTCCTGCATCTCCTAGCGCAGTGCCTGCTGGTGGGTGGGAGGGTGCCTGGCTTAGGTGGGGTCCCAGGAGGGGGTGAGGAATGACACCCTTGGGGAGCGGGCCTGCAAAGGGCACTGCCTGTGGCCATGTGGTCACTGTGGGAATTGGTCCTGGGGACTTTGATGGGTGTTTGCGGCCCCACTTGCCGCCCTGCTCCCTCTTCCAGGGCTCCTGGCTTGGGTCCCCCAGCCCACTCCCCTGCTCAGCCCGGGAAAATGCCCCGTGCGGCTGCAGCCCCGGATATCGCTCAGGAGCGACGACGGGGGCGCTCTGGCCGCGCTGCAGGAAAGCCTGTGTTTGCACGCGGGGCACGGGGTTCCAAGACAAAAGGACAGGATTTGACTTAAATTAAGTTTTTCCCTTGAGGATATTTGCGTTTTCTTTAAAAGAATATAATTTTCTTCTAAGATCTTGGACCAGCCTTGTTATTTTTAAAGCAAATTCCAGCAAACTCACAAGTGTCTAATTTGTCTGTCATGGAGCTGGTTTTCAGGTGGTAAGAACCTTGTGGTTTCAGGACTTTTGTATAAATTCCTCTAAAACCTCCCCATGCGTGTCCGCCTTTCAGACTTTAGGGTAGTGTGGGGTTCCGTGTGTGTAGGGGTGTTGAGGGCGGTCGCCCCATGAAATGAAGTGTGGCGGTCCCTCCGTGCTCCCTGGGACACACTGACGGAAATGTGGGGTCAGGACGTGGGGGGCCCTGGTCCTAATGTGGAATCTCCGCGGGTTCAGGGGACATTTGGACTGAAGTCACTCGTTTCTGGAAGAGCCTGGACCCGCCTCTTGGCTGCTGCTCTCCCCTTCCTCCCCCACCTTCAGGTGTGAGGTCAGTGAATCACCCGCGGGGCTGGGCCAGGCGCCCGGAACCAGCTGGGGCTGTACAGGCCCAACCCAAGGGAACACCAGGAGGCCCCCACAGGGAAGTGGCGGCCCCGGAGTCCAGGGGGGCCGAGGCATGGCGCGGGCGCCTCCTGGTGGGCTGAGCCGGCAAGTACAGGAACGGTCAGGGATTCTTAACTAGGGACTTCCACAGCGTGGAGAGCGCTGCATCTCAGAGTGGGGCCTTCAGCGGGACAAGGGGCCACTTCCTGGAGGAAGTAATCCCAGTGGGGCCAGAGAGTAAAGTCAAGGTATGGAGGCTCCGGTGCTGGCTGTATTTATTTTTTAGACGAAGTGTTGCTCTGTCACCCAGGCTGGAGTGCGTTGGCACGATCTGGGCCTACTGCAACCTCTGCCTCCCAATTAATTATCCCAAGTAATTCTCATGTCTCAGCCTCCCGAGTAGCTGAGACTACAGGTGTGCACCATGACGCCCAGCTATTTTTTTTTTTAAGACAGTCTTGCTCTGTCACCCAGGCTGCAGTGCAGTGGCACGATCGCTCGCGGCTCACTGCAACCTCCGCCTCCCACATTCGAGCAATTCTCCTGCCTCAGCCTCCCAAGTTAGCTGGGATTACAAGCATGCGCCACCATGCCTGGCTAATTTTTGTACTTTTAGTAGAGTCCGAGTTTCACCATGTTGGCCAGACTGGTCTGGAGCTCCTGGCCTCAAGCGATCCATCCACCTCGACCTCCCAAAGTTCTGGGATTACAGGCGTGAGTCCCCATGCCCGGCCTTACTTTTTGTATTTTTAGTCGAGACGGGGTTTCAGCATGTTGGCCAGGTTGGTCTCAAGCGAGCCCACCTTGGCCTCCCGGAGTGTTGGGATTACAGGCATGAACTACCGTGCTTGGCCTGGGCTGCTTTGCCTTTGAACTGGTCAGTTGCAAAGCTGTTCTCTGAACTGTCCTCTCTGCTTTCTCCCTCAAACCTGCTTTGAGCCACGTTTCTCCTTATTGCCAACCCAGTCCTTCTCCTCCCCTTTCTCTGCGTGTGCCATGGTGGACCCTGCTCTTACATCCATGCGGTTGCCTCAGTGAACCCTGCTCCATCCCGGTCACCATGCACGCTCCTGCCAGCTGGCCTGAGTCATAGCAGCTTGGAGTCCCCCCAACCCCACCCAAGGAACACGCTTTGTCAAAGGTCACAGCCAAGGGAAGGGCAGTGGCCTCACTAGGCCACACTCTGCCCTTTCTCTCTGGGTCCCTGGGCCCCGCGTTGCTAGGGCTGGTGGCCGCCGCTCCACTTCCTCCCCCGGAGGTGTGCACTGCAGTTCCCTCTGCCGGAGCCACTCTCTCCCGGGGTTTCCTCCTCCTCAGAGCCTTCTCATCTTGGCCGCTGTGAAGTCAGTCCGTAGTTGTGACACCTCACTTGACACCCACAAGTCTTGGCCCCTGCTCTGCAAGCTCATTTGCCAACAGCAGCGTCTCCATTTCATGCCCAGTGGTGACATTGATCCCATGGTTATAGAGATGGAGGATGCCCTGTGAGAACTGGGCTGAGCCATGCCAGTGGCCTGTGACCCTCCAACCCTGGGTGCCACCCCCACCAGCTCTAGGGGACCCCCACTGGTGTGGTCTCTGCTGACACCTGCACCTGTGCCTGGGGTCCCTGTCATCCTTCTCTAGTCTGAGTGGCAAGTCTCCTGCCATCCATCCCTGCTAGGCGGTGAGCTCTCCAGCCTGGGCCCGCCTGGTGGCTCACGCTTCTCTCCACAGCACCTGGTTTAGGGAGAATGCTGAGGCTGGAGCTGACCCTGCCCTGGCCTTCAGAGTCTTGGCTTAGTTCCACCTGCACTGGTCCAAGCCCAGCCTGGTTGCCCAGTGAAGGATCCACAGTGGGTACATACAGGGCCAAGCGCTGTCCACACGGGCACATCCCATGTGGGCATGAGTGCTCCCTGCAATCGCCAGACAAGCCTGCTTCTCAGCGGGGCTTAGCCCAGGGGCAGAGACCCTGAAGGGCTGAGTCTGCCTGTGTGTGTGTGTGAGAGAGAGAGAGAGACAGGCAGGGATGCGGGGAGAGTGTATGTATCAATGAGAGAGATGGAGAAAGTCATGTGTGAAAGGGATTGAATATTTCAGAAAATGAATGAGAGACATTGGGAGACATGGTGGGAGGTGGAGTGGGAAAGAGACGTGTTGTATAAGAGGGAGGCTGTCTCCGAGAATGAGGGGAAAGATACAGAGACAGGATAAGCGGCAGGGAGAGAGGGATTGAACTGGAGTGAGACCAACAGAGTCCGGGGTTCTCCCCGCCCTTCCTGGCAGGCGGGCTGCCCTGAAGCCAGGTGATGTGGGAGGATTTGGTGGATTCTCAGTGACCCCACTGAGGCCTGACCTGCAAGTGGAGAAGGTTCACCTCCTGCAAGTGACCAGACTGTGGGCTGTAATTGTGTGTGTGTATGTGTGTGTGGGCCTTACGATGGCCTCTGGAAGGGTCCTGGGGTGGGTGGGTCTTAGGCATGGGGTGCCCTCTGCCCTTGTTCTTTCTTCATCCGGGCTGCCTGCCCCTGCTGAGATGGGAAGCACAGATGTCAGCTTGCGGAGCTGCAGGTACCATGACAACCCCAAGTGGGCCTGCTCTGGGGGTCTGGGTGGGGAGGGGCCACTGGGCAGGATTTATGGGACCTGGGCAGGGCTGGGCAGAGGCATGGGGAGCAGTGTGGGCCAGAGGGTGACTGGAGTTTGGGGTGAGTGGGGTGGGGTGCCGCTGTGCTCACCCCTCCCACCCAGCCCTACCCTGAGGCTGTTCTCCAGCTCCATGAGCAGAGGCCGAGAGAAGGCCCTTTCTGATCATGGGGTCCTGTCTCCTCCATGTCTGGCAGCTCTCACCTAGCCAGGAGGCCAGCAGGGACTTCCAGTGCCGCACTAGGGAGGGGTGAGGGCTTTGCTGGCTGTAGGGTTAGGAGTAGCCTCAGCCTGTGGGGCCCAGGAGAGCCTTGGGGTGGGGATCAAAAACAGGTCTGGGAGAGGGGGGAGCACCAGGGCCACCTGAAGCCTCTACCCAGCCCAGCTCTGGAGGCTTTGCCCCCACTGCCCCCATGGTAGGTGTGCACCCTAGAGACTGGTGGGGACCTGGGAGAGGGGCATGTGCATGCATTTCATGGGAACGGTGGGGCATTCTGGGAGCCAGCCTGGGTGGGGGCTCAAACATGGGAGGGGCCCTGAGGCCTGAGGTGGCAGAAGAAACTCACGTGTCTCAGGCCCAGGCCCTCCCCAGGTTCCCAGTCCCTGGCCAGATACCCCAGGATGGCCTGGGATCCTGGAGAGCGCACAGGAAACTCAGGAGGAAAGTGGCCGCAGCTCCTCTCCTTCCACCTGCTGCTCCGACCCTGAGGGCATTGCTGGGCTACCCTTCCAGGCCTGGGGCATGTGTCACAGGGCTGCCAGGAGGGCACAGGGCCCAAGGATTCCCCAGGGATGCTAGGCCCCTTGTGGACCCTCAGGACTGGTAGACCTGGGCCCCTGGCACTTTCTAGGGAGGTGCTCAGCAGTGGCGGTTGTGTGCCTGTCACACCCACCCACCTGTGCCTCCCCTCACCTGCCATGCCTGTTGTCCTATACCCAGCGCACACTCCCCTCCACGCTGCGCACGTGAACCCGCCCGGGTCACACACCTGCCCTGCCATGGTGACAGGACTGTGTGGGATCTCTTCCTCCCTACCTGAAGTTCCTGCCACTGGGGCCTGTCACAGGCACTCAGGACACAGCTGGCTCACCCTCTTCTCTGACAGCACCTGGGACATCCATGCCCCCGTCCACTGTCAGCCCTGCTGAGGAAGGGTTAGGGTGGGCTGCAGGCTGGAGGCCAGGGAGAGGTGCTGGGCCAGGCCTGGTGTTTACTCACCCTCCTCCCATCCCGCATTGTCCTGGAGCCTCCATCTCCAACTGAGCCAGCCGGGCTGATGAAGATTTCCAGGCATCCTCAGCAAGGCCCATGGCCTGGGGTTGCCACCTTCCTGAGCTGTGTGGATCTCAGCCAGGACTTGTCCCTGAGAACAGATGGGGGCTGGGAGTCCCAGCCCGTTCCTGGACCACCCTGCCATCAGCTTGCCCAGCCTAGTTCCCTCTCTCTTCTGCACTCTGAATGTGCCCTCTGCATGTTCAGACGCTCATGGTTTCGGATGAGAAGTTGACTGTGTCTCTCACGGAGCCTCTCTCGTAGGTGATGAGTGACTTTTCTTTTGCTGCTTGTCGAGATTCCTGGCTGTGGATTGGATGACTGGGAAGCGCTGTCCCTGAACAGCCCTGTGACTATGGGGCTGTCCTTCCGCAGTGTGTACTGAAGGTGCAGGCCGAACCTTTTAAAGAATAAACAGAAAGAAATCAGCTCTTTCACATTTTGCAAGTTGGTGAAAACAGACTTCCAGGGAATTTTACCTTTTTATCATCCCATTTACTCTGGAAAGCCTTGTCTCATGTTTTAGAGCTTGTAGGGTTTAATAAAACTAGTTAACAGCCAGGCGCAGTGGCTTATGCCTGTAATCCCAGCACTTTGGGAGGCCGTGGCCAGGAGTTCCAGACCAGCCTGGCCAACATGGTGAAACCCCATCTCTACTAAAAATATAAAAACTAGTCAGGTGTGGTGGTGGGCACCTGTAGTCCCAGCTACTGGGGAGGCTGAGGCATGAGAATCGCTGGAACCGGGGAGGCAGAGGTTGCAGTGAGCTGAGGTCAGGCCACTGCACTCCAGCCTGGGCAACAGAGCTAGACACTATCTCAAAAATAAATAAATAAATAAATAAAATTAAAATAAAACTGGTTAAAAATGGAGTCTCTCTGAAGTAGGTGCTCTTTCCATGTGAAAACTACCTTTTTGGTTTGGTTTGAAGGTAAGAAAGGGGGGGAAAACTTTGCTCTTTTCATTTAATAATTGCGTTCGGCCTATAATGAAATATTTGATTATTAGACAGCAGTGTCACTAACAAGTTTTAAGTTGTCCAGAGTTAATTGTAAACATCAGAACAGGATTCTTATGACAAAAGTTGTCTTAAGATGAATGGCTCATATTTGGGTGCAGTGTTTGATGTCCAAAAGAAAACATTACAATCACAAACAAACATAAACTAAAACAAAACAAAACAAAAATTCCTGACTGTCCCCTTTGGATGCCAGTTGAATCTGTGTCTTGTGCCTCCTGAGGGTCTGCCTGGTCACATCCCCTTGTCTCTCTAGGGTTCATGGGGATCCTTCTCATCCTCTTCTGGGTACCAGATTCCATTAGTTTTGTCTGTCAGTCTTGTCACCAGGGAGCTGGAGACCTGGAGGGGAGCCCTGGTGTCTGGGACAGTGCCTGTCAGCAGACGGGCTTTTGCTTGGGGGGATGGGGTAGGGAGTGAGACGCTGCGTTACAGACTTGGACTAAGTGGATGCTATTGTTCCTGGTGGTGGTGATGGCAGATGCTGTCGGGTTATGGCACAGAGGAAGCGCGAGCTCCCTGCTGAAGATGATAAGAGATGCACAGATTTTAATCCATCCTATGGCTTCAGCCTCCCGTCCTGGTCCCATACATCCCCTGGAGCAGAGCCTGATTCCCAGCCTCTGTAGGGGATTGAGGAGCAAATAGGTTTCCCCGTCCTGACTCCACCTTGGAGCACCTTTCCCTGAGACCCACCAAGCTCTGTTTCAGTCGCAGCATCTTCCTCCTGCTCCATGTGGTTGAAATCTCAGGTGCTCTAAGGATCCCTCCTCATTCTCTTTGTTAGTGTGAGGTGGGACTTTTTTGTTTGTTTGTTCCCTGAGATGGAGTCTTGCTTTGTCACCCAGGCTGGAGTTCAGTGGTGGGATCTCAGCTTACTACAGCCTCGGCCTCCTGGGTTCACGTGACTCTCTGGCCTCAGCCTCCCGAGTAGCTGGGATTACAGGCACGTGCCATCACGCCCAGCTAATTTTTTATATTTTTAGTGGAGACGGGGTTTCATCATGTTGGCCAGGCTGGTCTCTAACTCCTGACCTTAAGTAATCTGCCTGCCTCAGCCTCCCAAAGTGCTAGGATTACAGGTGTGAACCACTGCACCCGGCCTGTGAGGTGGGAAGTTTTAGTACTCCCTTAGCCTTGGTTTGGTCACCAGAAGGAGGGGACATGAGTGAAGGTCTCAGTCCACCCTATGTAAGCAGAAACCTTTATGGTTTTATTTTTAAAGGTGTGTGGACCTGTGTACCTTAGCATGGACATGTTTTTATTTGGGGTTACCTTTGTGTGGACTTTATGTGGCCAGGACCCTGGAGATGAGGCCAGGATGGCCGACTCCAACCCCATAGCTGCTTCCTTGCCCTGTATGGAGCAGCTGAGCCGGGGATGCAGGAGCAGCTGTGTCCCTCCCCTCCTGCCAGGCCTCTCCCCCTGCCTTCTGGGACTGGTGGTTCCTAGGGGTCCCGAAGCACTGAGCTGCAGGAGGCTACTCATGGCCCCAGGACACACCCATCACCCCATCCCTATTGAGATGTTATCTAGAGAGACGCCTCTAGTAAAATCCGCTCTGTGACAGTGGTGTATAAACGTTTTCTGTACGAGAACCTTGCCCTCTTTTCAAAAATGTAAGTATCAGTCCCACGTGAAAATTTTCTTCTACAACACAACGTATGTTCATTGTGGCATATTTAGGAAATGTAAGTGGTTTATTTCTTAGAAAACATCATCTGTTTTTCTACTGGACCTGGCTTTTGTAAATCTTGTGACACATAATATGGCAATTAGAGCTGGGTGTGGTTGGCTCCTGCCTGTGGTCCCAGCTACCTGGGAGGCAGAGGCAGGAGGAGCGTTTGAGGCCAGGATTCCAGGCTGCAGTGAGCTATGACTGTGCCAATGCACTCCAGCCTAGGTAACACAGCGAGACCCTGTGTTAGCCTGTTTTCACGCTGCTGATACAGACATACCCAAGACTGGGAAGAAAAAGGTTTAATTGGATTTACAGTTCCACATGGCTGGGGAGGCCTCAGAATCATGGTGGGAGGCAAAAGGCACTTTCGTGGTGGCAGCAAGAGAAAAATGATAGAGATGCAAAAGCGGAAACGATCTGATAAAACCATCAGATCTCGTGAGATTTATTCACTACCATGAGAAAGAACAGTGTGGGAGAAACCACCCCCATTATGCAAATTATCTCCCACTGGGTCCCTCCCACAAAACGTGGGAATTAAGGGAGTACAGTTCAAGATGAGATTTGGGTGGGGACACAGAGCCAAACCATATCATTCTGCCCCTGGCCCCTTCAAATCTCATGTCCTCACATTTCAAAACCAATCATGCCTTCCCAACAGTCCCCCAAACTTTTAACTTATTTCAGCATTAACCCAAAAGTCCACAGTCTAAAGTCTAATCTGAGACAAGGCAAGTCCCTTCCGCCTATGAGCCTGTACAATCAAAAGCAAGCTAGTTACTTCATAAATACAATGGGAGTACAGGTATTGGGTCAATACAGCTATTCCAAATGGGAGAAATTGTCCAAAACAAAGGGGTTACAGGACCCATGCAAGTCCAAAATCCAGCGGAGCAGTCAAATTTTGAAGCTCCAAAATGATTTCCTTTGATTCCATGTCTCATATCCAGGTCACAGTGATGCACGAGGTGGGTTCCCATAGTCTTAGGCAGCTCCGCCCCTATGGCTTTGTAGGGTATAGCTCCCCTCCTGGCTGATTTCACAGGCTGGCATTGAGTGTCTGCCCGTTTTCCAGGCACCTGGTACAAGCTGCCATTCTGGTGTCTGGAGGATGGTGGCCTTCCTCTCACAGCTCCACTTGGCAATGCCCCAGTAGGGACACTGTGTTGGGGCTCTGATCCCACATTTCCCTTCTGCACTGCCCTAGCAGAGGTTCTCCATGAGGGCCCCTCCCCTGCAGCAAACTTTTGCCTGGGCATCCAGGCGTTTCCATACATCTGAAATCTAGGTGGAGGTCCCCAAACCTCAGTTCTTGACTTCTGTGCACCTGCAGGCTCAACACCACATGGAAGCTGCCAAAGTTTGGGGCTTCCATCCTCTGAAACCATGGGCTGAGCTGTACCTTGGCCCCTTTTAGCAATGACTGGGGTGGTTGGGACACAAGGCACCAAGTCTGTAGGCTGCACACAGCGTGGGGACTTTGGGTCCAGCCCACAAAACCATTTTTTCCTCCTAGGCTTCTGGGTCTGTGATGGGAAGACCAATGACATGCTCTGGAGACATTTTCTTCATTGTCTTGGGGTTTAACATTCCCCTCATTGTTACTTATGCAAATTTCTGCAGCCAGCTTGAATTTCTCCTCAAAAAATGGGTGTTTCTTTTCTACTGCATTGTCAGGCTGCAAATTTTCCAATTTTTTGTGCCCTGTTTCCTTTTTAAAATGGAATGTTTTTAGCAGCACCCAACTCACCTCTTGAATGCTCTTCTGCTTAGAAATTTCTTCTGCCAGATACTCTAAATCGTCTCTGTCAAGTTCAAAGTTCCACAAATCTCTAGGGCAGGGGCAAAATGCCACCAATGTCTTTGCTTAAACATAACAAGAGTCACCTTTGCTCCAGTTCCCAACAAGTTCCTCATCTCCATCTGAGACCACCTCAGCCTGGACCTTAGTATTCATATCACTATCAGCATTTTTTGTCAAATATTAAACAAATTTCTAGGGGGTTCCAAACTTTCCCACATTTTCCTATCTTCTTCTGAGCCCTCCAAACTGTTCCAACCTCTGCCTGTTACTCAGTTCCAAAGTTGCTTCCACATCTTTGGGTGTGTTTTCAGCAACACCCCACTCCCAGTACTGATTTATTGTATTAGTTTGTTTTCATGCTGCTGATAAAGGCATACCTGTGACTGGGAAGAAAAAGAGGCATAATGGGACTTGCAGTTCCCCATGGCTGGGAGGCCTCGGAATCGTGGCCTGAGGCAAAAGGTACATGGTAGCGGCAAGAGAAAATGAGGGGTGCAAAAGCGGAAACCCTCAATAAAACCGTGAGATCTCATGAGACGTATTCACTACCATGAGAACAATATGGGGGAAGCTGCCCCCATAATTCAAAATATTTCCCATTAGGTCCCTCCCACAACACGTGGGGATTATAGGAGAACAATTCAAGATGAGATTTCGGTGGGGACACAGAGCCAAATCATATCAGACCCCATCTCTCCAAAAAAAAAAAAAAAAAAAAAAAAAAGTAGCTAAGTGTTTGGGCCTGGCTTTCATTATTTACCAAGGATCAAGACCTGAACGTGAAAATGGCAGGCCAAGTGTTCCTGCCTTTGGATGCACATGGCCACCTTGCCTACTAGAGTATCTGTGCCAAGCAGTGTTCCCATCCATCATAGGAAAATACCGTTTCCCACATCCTCACCAATCCTAGATATTGCCAGTAAGAAAACAAAGTCTGTATGAATTTGATGAAAATAATTTGAGTATGCACATTTGATGAGCTGTGAGAATGAGCATCTTTTGCATGCATTGGCCATGGGCTTCCCTTTTGTGATTTGCCTGTGAATGTCCTTCTTCCAGTTCACTAGTTTGGGATTGAATATTCTTACACATTCTTGATGAAGAACTTTTATTTCAAATTATGAAAAAAAAAACTTGTTAGAATTCTGATTCGAAGTGCTTTCAAATTCTTTTTTTTTTTTTTTTTTTTTTTTGAGATGGAGTCTCGCTCTGTCGCCCAAACTGGAGTGCAGTGGCCGGATCTCAGCTCACTGCAAGCTCCGCCTTTCGGGTTCACGCCATTCTCCTGCCTCAGCCTCCCCAGTAGCTGGGACTACAGGCGCCTGCCACCTCGCCCGGCTAGTTTTTTTGTATTTTTTTAGTAGAGACGGGGTTTCACCGTGTTAGCCAGGATGGTCTCGATCTCCTGACCTCGTGATCCGCCTGTCTCGGCCTCCCAAAGTGCTGGGATTACAGGCTTGAGCCACCGCGCCCGGCCCTCAAATTCTATATTAATTTGGAACTGACACCCTTTAATATTGAGTCCTGGCTTTAAGGGTCCCATGCGTTTCCTCCATTCACTGAAGTTCCATTTTACATCTCTCAGTAGAGCTTTATGGATTAGGGTCTTCAGAAGCCTCACTTGTTTTTCTGGCTCTGATTTCTTGTCCAGAAACTCCACCCCTGTGCCAAGGAGACAGTGGTGGAAGTGCTGGGCGTGCTGCCTTTCTCCTGGCTCTAATGGAAAGGCCAAGAGGCAGGTCAGGATCGGACTCAACCTTGAGTCTGGCATTGGCTGTTGGCATCATGAGGACCGCAGAGATTGTACTTTGATAAAATGAATAAATGGAAATCTCCTCTAACTCAAGAATGCCTTACGTGTTGTGTGTATCGTGCACCTGCCTGTGGAAACAACTTCACTTGTGAGAGAGAGAGAGCCCTGGCATGCAGGTGATTTCAGGACTGCCCCCAGCCCGTCCCGTGGTGCAGGATCCAGGCAGCTGCAGTGCAGGCGGGGACCCCTGGCTGCACGGGGTTTCACCGTGTTAGCCAGGATGGTCTCGATCTCCTGACTGGTACTGGGGGGGGGGTCCCTGTGCAGTGCAGGTGTCCATGTGCTCTGAGACTCTCGTCCTGCTCTGTGGCCTGTCATGTTGTGTGTGCAGCAAAAGGTTTGGGTGCATGTGTGTGAGAATGGGATTGTGTGTGTGTGAGTGGAATGCGCTGGCGGGAGCATGTCGGGTGTCTGTGTGGCACCTGTAGTTGGGGTGTGTGACTGTGTAGGGTGGGGATCTGTGATTATATGAATATGAGGGTGTGATTGTGGCTGGGACTGGGTGTGTGGCTGCCTCTGTCTCTGCCTTTGTGTCTGATAGAGACGGAGAGATGGGGGAGGCCTGGTGTGGGGGCCCTGCGGGGCAGGGCCAGGGAACCCTTCCTCACTTTACACCATCTAAGACTCTCCCCAAGGGGAAAACCAGCTACAGTGGAGAAGCACTGGTGGGGTGAGCTTCATCCTGGGGACAGAGGCTGAGAGACTGCAGCTGAAAGGGGGGGCTCCGGGAGGGCTGCAGGGGCCTGAGCAGCAGGGTCAGGGAGCAGAGGGCCTGGGAGCAGAGGGCCACCCTTCCTCCATCTTCCTTCCGTCTCTGGACCTATAGCAATGTGCCCCCTCCCACCCGCACAGCTGCAGGTGGTGCCAGCTGGGGGGCTCTCTAGAGGGAGGGGGTTCCTCTGAGGGCAGAGAGGGCCAGGAGGCTCCCTGAGGACCTGAGGCCCCTCTGGGCCTCCCAGGGCTGGGCCTGTGGCTCTGATCTGCTTTGCCCTGGGAGGGACGTGCCCAGTGGTGGGGTTTGTGTAGCTGTCACTCACTCACCTGCCTGTGCCCAGCCACACACCTGTGACTCCCATTAGCCCCCACCCAATACACGCGTGGTTCCTCCATTATCATGAGGGGTAGTTCCTGCCTGTGTCACAAGCATCCATCCCACCAACCACACTGCAGGTTACAAGACTGTCCCACAAGCACCACCATGCCTGCCTGATGTTACCTGGCACACAGGTATCCTCACCTGCATGACATGACCAGATCGTGCACTTTCTATGCTAGGGCCAGGGCAAGCTTGCACCTTCAGCCTTAGGGACGCTGGGGGTGGTGATAGCTGGAGGTCAGGGAAGTCACCAGGCTGGAGACATCATCTACTTCCAGGAGAGGGTTGATATCAGACATCTCCCATGCACCACTTTGAGCCATCTCAGCCTCACCTGGGACTCTGGCTGGCACTGGGACCAGCAGTTCTGTGAAGGTTTAGACCATCTCTAGGCTTAGGAAGGGCCTCCCTTGTCATCATTGTGGTCTGGGCTTCCTTGTGATCAAGGGCTCTGGACAGCAGATGCAGCCAGCCAGAGTGTGGGGGTGAGGGGCCTGGGCACAGGAAGGACTCAAGGCCTTCCCTGCACCCCCATGGCCACCATTTCAGAGGGAGGACAGCAATTGTTTGGGTTTGTCCTGTGAACGGCGGCAGAGGGCAGGGCCCTGGGCAGGTCCAGGTCCAGACAGGCATCCCGTGCTGCAGCCTCGGGGCCACCAGGGCACATGATGGGGCCGGTGTGGGGGTGTCCCTTGTGCCAAACACCTGGAGAGGAGGTGTCCTGGGGTTGGTGGGTATGTCGGGGCATTTGCAAGATTCCTGGTTTCTGTTGGAGTTGTGTGTCCTGGAGGATGGAGGGAGGAGAGAAGGGGGAGACAGCCCCTGCTGCTTCCTGGCCTCTAATTGGGGGTGATGGGTGGTAGGTGAGTGGCAGAGGAGTCAGCGGGAGCTTCAAGACTGAGCCAGGGAAGTGGAGGCCGCAGAGATGCAGACCTTGCCTGAGGCTGACTCGGGGCTGGGGCTTCTTAGAGGCCAGGACCCTAGAGCTCCTGGACAGGGAGTTTGCAGGAACAGTGACACAGCACATGACACAGCACAACTTGACACAACACAACCTGGCACAGCAGAGCAGCGTGCGGTGCAGTGGGCTGCAGCAGAGTGTGGCCCAGGTCCAGGGAGTCATGTAGGCTCCGGGGAATCATGGAGCAAACTGACCTGAGCCGCGTCCCTCAGCCAAAGCACAGGCTCCTGGCCTTGAGCCACCCACTTCCTTGTGACAGCTGGATGCCCTGGTGTCCCTGGGGCTGAGGACAGGGCTGGGGCTGCTGTCCAAGGTGAGGTCTGACTCTAATCCCCTGCCTGTAATCCCCAGTTGTTTGGGGAACTTGAGCGTCTTCCAGGGGATCCAGTGGTGCTGATGGGATTTCTGGGCACCTCAGCCAGGCCCCCTGCCCGCCTGGCCACACTGGTTCCCACTGCAATCTGGCCTTGGGGCCTGTGTGGCTTCTGCTTACTGAGCCCTGTGGTTCCCTGCCAGTCACTGTTGGCACTGTGGCCAGGCTGGCACCTGGAGAATGGCCTGTCCCCAAAGCCTGCACTCCTCCCAGCTCACCAGCTTTGCTTTTCTCCCGCACTGGGAGGTGGGAGCCAGGTTGACACTGGGGGAGGAGCTCCCTCAACTGTGGCTTCACCTTAGGGTTCTGGGCAGGGTTTTGGGCAATGAGACTTTTTGGATAGGGGTTGGAGGTCAACAGCCTGCTCAGTGGGGCGTGGTCTCATAGCAGAGAGACCCACGGTGGAGGGGTAGGGTGAGCTGAGGTGAGGCTCCTGCCTCAGTCGCCCAGAGTAGCTGGTATTATAGGCGCCCATCCCCATGACCAGCTAATTTTTGTATTTTTAGCACAGATGGGGTTTCACCATGTTGGCCAGGCTCATCTGGAACTCCGGACCTAAGGTGATCCACCCACCTTGGCTTCCCAAAGTGCTGGGATTACAGGTGTGAGCCACTGCGCCCGACCTGCATCTTTCTTTGTTTTTCTTTTTCTTTTCTTTTCTTTTTTTTTTTTTTGAGACACAGTCTCGCTCTGTCGCCCAGGCTGGAGTGCAGTGGTGCGATCTCGGCTCACTGCAAGCTCCACCTCCCAGGTTCGTGCCATTTTCCTGCGTCAGCCTCCCAAGTAGCCGGGACTACAGGCGCCCGCCACCACGCCTGGCTAATTTTTTGTGTTTTTTAGTAGAGACGAGGTTTCACTGTGTTAGCCAGGATGGTCTCGATCTCCTGACCTCGTGATCCACCCACCTTGGCCTCCCAAAGTGCTGGAATTACAGGCATGAGCCACTGTGCCCAGCCTGTATCTTCCTGTTTTGTTCAACATTGTTGTTCTCTTTATGTTTTAAAAAATCTACGATTGTGAACTGATTCTATTATCATAAAGAACACTACAGGGGGCTTTTAAATTCACATTTGTTAGGGTTTGTGCCCACGTGTGGAATTTTAGGTGATAAGACATTCATATTCTTGACTATTCTAGGAAACAGGAAACCTTTAAAGCAGTTGTACAATGCACACCCCCAGCCACACTGTAGTATTTCCTGCGGCTCTAGATCACCACACGCTTGTATCATCAGTGTCGAGTGAACCATCTGGTAGGCAGGTGTCAGGGGCATCTCATTGGGTTCCCATTTGCATTTTCTGGTGTAATGAGGTTGAGGCCTCTTCATGTGTTTATTGGTCATTTAGTGAACTGTGAGTAGAAGGCTTTTTTCCCATTTATATATTGCATGTTCTTTTCTTTTTTCCATCTCTGGTTGATTTGTAGGAGTTCCTTGTAGTTCTTTTTTTTTTGAGACAGGGTTTCTCTCTGCTGCCCAGGCCGGCACGCAGTTGCATGATCTCGGTTCACTGTAGCCTCAATCTCTTGGGCTCAAGCGATCCTCCTGTTTCAGCCTCCTGAGAAGTTTCTACTACAGGTGTGGGCCACCACGCCGGCTGACTTTTCTATTTTTAGTAATGACTGGGTTTTGCTATGCTGTCCAGGCTGGTCTTGAACTTCTGAGTTCAGGTGATCTGCCCACCTCGGCCTCCCAACCTGCTGGAGTTCTTTGTATTTTCTTTATAAGAGCCCTTGTTTGGTTATTTGTGGAAAATGTTTTCCCCAACACTGTGGATCAGCTTTGTATTCTCTTAATGATTTTTAATGAGCAGAAGTTTAAAGTTTACTGTAATTAAATTTATCAATGCTTCCTTTATGCTTAGTGTTGTCTGTGTGTTTTGCTTAAAAACAATTCTTATCTTTCTTATTTTTATTTCTTAATATGGTTTTATTCCTTTGGAAAAAATGATTCTTATCTCATGGTCATAAGGATATTCTTTTACATAAATACTTGTAAAGTCTTTACTATTTTGCCTTGTCCATTGAAGTCTCTAAGCCACATGGAATGGTCGTTTGTGTGAGGTGTGGGTAACAGTCCTCTTACTTTTTAATTATATAGATTCCCTGCTGTCCCAGTACTGTTTAGGACAGGGTTGTGTGATCTTTAGCTTCTGTGGGCCACACTGGAAGAAGAAATGTTTTGGGTCACACATAAAATACACTAACTCTAACAGCTGATGAGCTAAAAAAAAAAAAAAAAAAAAAAAACTTAAAAATCTCATAATGTTTTAAGAACATTTACAAATTTGTGTTGGGCCACATTCAAAGCTGTCCTGGGCTGCATGAGGCTGCGGGCTGCAGGTTGGACAAGCTTGGTTTAGGAGAAGATGGCCCTTATTCCATTTTTCTCAATGTCACCTTTGTCAAAAAACAAGTGCCCCATAGAGGGACATAGGTTTGCTTCTGAGTTCTCTACTTCATGTCATTGGTCTGTTTGTCTGTCTCTAGGCCAATGTGGCACTGTGTTGAGTACACACTAAAGCTTTAGTTCTTGACTCTGGCAGAGGGAGCCCTTCTGCTTTGGCCTTGTTCCTAGAGTGTCTTTGCTGGTTTTGGCCCTCTGCATTCCCATATAAGTTTAGAAACAGCTTTTTGAATTCAACTTGGAGAGAATTGAAGTTTTGATAATACTGAGTATTCCTCTCCATAACACTGGTATATGTTGCCATTTATTTTGGTCTTCCCTATTTTCTCTCATTAACTTTTTACATATATATTTCTGTGGTGCTCTTATACATGTAGTAATGGATTTATTCCAAGGCATCTTTTATTTTTAATGCCACTGTAAATGTTACATTCTTTTAAAGTGTAAGTTTATAAATGTTTGTGCTGCCATATAGAACATTTTAATTATTTCATACTGTTTTGTATTTAGCATTCAAAAACTCTTTAGTCTCTGTAGATTCACTAAGACTATTTATAGAAATATATCGAATGCATATTTGTTTCTTCCTCTTCAGTCTTCCTATATTTTACTGGTCTTGCTTTATTGCATTTGTGGAATCTCTAGCACAATGTTGGATAGCAATGGTGAAGGAAGGCATTTTTGTTTATTCTAAACTCGAGGACCTTTTTTTTTTTTTTTTTTTTTTGCTGTTAATAGCATTGTATTTTATATAAATTTTTAAATTTCATATAATTTTAGGTTTATAAGAAAGTCATGCAACATTTTACAAGTATTTCTGGATGCCCTTCATCCAGATTCAAAAGGATAGCTTTTGATATTTCACCATTAAATAGAAAGTTTAATGTAAGACTTTTTGGTAGATGGTCTTTGTTAGATTAAAGATATATTATTCTATTTCTATTTTTTAGATAATTAAAAAAATTTTTTTGAGACAGGGTCTTGCTTTGCCACCTGGGCTAGAGTGCAGTGGTGTGGTCTTGGCTCACTGCAGCCTCAACCTCCAGGGCTTAAATGATCCTCCCACCTTAGCCTCCCGAGTAGCTGGAACTACAGGTAGGTGCCACCACACCTGGTTGATTTTTGTAATTTTTGTAGAGACAGGGTTTCTCCATGTTGCCCAACATAGTCTCAAACTTCTGGCTCAAGTGATCTGCCCACCCAGCCTCCCAAAGTCCTGGGACTATAGGTATGAGCCACTGCCCCCTGTGTAAAATAGTTTTTTAAATCCAGAAAGGATGAATTTTATAACACATCTCACTTGCATTTAATGAAATGTGCATGCAAATTTTCACTCAGTTCTGTGAATGTGTTAAATTACATCAAATTATTTTCTTTCTTTTTTTTTTTTTTTTTTTGAGACGGAGTCTCGCTCTGTCTCCCAGACTGGAGTGCAGTGGCGTGATCTCCACTCACTGCAAGCTCCGCCTGCCGGGTTCACGCCATTCTTCTTCCTCAGCCTCCCGAGTAGCTGGGACTACAGGTGCCCACCACCACGACTGGTTAATTTTGTTGTATTTTTAGTAGAGACGGGGTTTCACAGTGTTAGCCAGGATGGTCTGGATCTCCTGACCTCGTGATCCGCTCGCCTCGGCCTCCCAAAGTGCTGGGCATCAAATGATTTTCTAATTTGAAACCTACCTTGCATTTCTGGTTTAAATTCTCCTTAATCAGCATATAGTATTTTTTTTTTTTTTTGAGGCGGAGTCTCGCTCTGCCGCCCAGGCTGGAGTGCAGTGGCCAGATCTCAGCTCACTGCAAGCTCCGCCTCCCGGGTTCACGCCATTCTCCTGTCTCAGCCTCCCAAGTAGCTGGGACTACAGGCGCCCGCCATCTCGCCCGGCTAGTTTTTGTATTTTTAGTAGAGACGGGGTTTCACCGTGTTAGCCAGGATGGTCTCGATCTCCTGACCTCGTGATCCGCCCGTCTCGGCCTCCCAAAGTGCTGGGATTACAGGCTTGAGCCACCGCGCCTGGCCTATCTAAAATGTCTTATCTTCAAGTTGGCTGCTGAAGTCTGCTGTTGAACTCCTCTACTTATTTTTTCATATTGACTAATAGATAAATATATTTTTCAGCTTCACAATATCTGTTTGGTTCCTTTCTATAGTATCTGTATCTTTTTGTAGATATTCTCATTTTATTTTAAATCATTTCCCTGATATCATTTAGTTCTTTGTGTTTCCTTTATGTATCTGACCCTATTTAACAGTTACTTTAATATCTGAGCATATTTAACACAGTTATCTTTGTCCAGTAAACCCAATGCCTGTCTTCAGAGATAATTTCTGCCACTTTGTATTCTTCCTTCCAATGGACCATGTTTTTTCTGTTTCTTTGATTGCCTTGTGATTGTTTAAGTGAAAATTGGGCATTTGAAAAAAAAAAAAAAAACAGCCACATCTCTCAGTCTTTGCATACTGGGTCTGTTTCAGGAAAGTCCTTTAATAATTAGCTGGGAATGTTCTGTGCCTTGGGATCAGTATGAGGAAAAAGCTTAAGGTTCTTGGTTATTTTCTGAGCATACATCTTGGCTGGGTCTGTGTGTGGTTTTTTTCAATCCCTCTGTATACACAGCTGCTTTTAAATGTCTTATTTTTCCAAAGAGTCTCACCCTGGGTTGTCTTGGGGACTTAGACAGTGTATACATATCTCCACCTGTATTCTTTTACTCCATGTGTCTACAGGTCTTAGTGTCCTTGCAGCTCTCCCAAGTAGTACTTGATGCTTCTTGCTGCCTGAGATCTGAATTAGGTGAGGTAGAGACCAGTCCTTCTGACTCTGCAAGTCCACCCCCCACTTCCCATTATTGATGTCACAGATTAGATCTTTATACATTGTGTTCCCAATGACAGGTTAGCTGTTTTTATGCATTTGTCTTTTCAATCCTGTAGAAGATTAAAAAAGTGGAGTTACAAACCAAAATTATCATAGTATTACATTTTATAGTTTAGCATGTATTTACCTTTACTAGAGATCTTTACTTCTCCATATGGCTTTGAGTTACAGTCTGGCTTATTTTAATTTCAACCTGATAGACTTCCTTTAGCATTTTTTTTCAGGGCAGGTCTAGTGGTAATCAACTCCCTCAGCTTTTGTTTATCTGGGAATATGTTAATTTCTCCCTAATTTTTCAAGAGCATTTTGCTGAATATAAACTCTCTATTGACAGCTTTTTTTCTTCAGCACTTTATGTTTATTGACCAGCTTCCTTCTGGCTTCCAAGATTTCTGATGAGACCCTGGTTGATAGTCTTGAGGATCCCTTGTATGATAGGAGTTGCTTCTCTTTTGCTATTTTCAAGATTATCTGTCTTTGGCTTTTGACATTGATTTTGTATCTCACTGTGGGTCTCTTTGCAATTCTCCTACTTAAGAGTTCATTCTGCTTGCTGGATTTGCAAATTCATGTCTTTCATCATATTTGGAGATTTTTCATTCATTATGTCTTCAAATATTTTCTCCTCCCCTTTCTCTCTTTTCCCCTTCAAGGATTCCCAAATTGATGTTGTGCTACAGTACCATTAAGCTCTCTTCACTTTTTTATGTTGATAAATTATATTTTTCATATTTTTAAGTTTGCTGAATCTCTCCTCTAATTGCTTATCTTTTGAATCCCTCTACTGTATTCATATTTTTTGTTTCTGTTATGTAATTTTTGATCCAGATTTTTTCATTCTTAGAAAAAATTTCATCTCATTATTTCTATCCTCTGTTTGCTCATACATCTTTTTCCTTTGTTCATGTATTTATTTCACTTTTAAACCATCTTTAAGACTGTTGTCTTTTTATAGTGAGTCTGACATCTGGGCTGCCTCAAGTACGTTTTCTGTCAATTCATTTTGTTCCTTTAATTGGGTCATACTTTTCTGTTTTTTGGCATGCCTTCAGGTTTTTATTGTTGTTGAAGACTGGATATTTGAATATTACAAGGTGATATCTCTGGAAATCATATTTTCCCACTTCCCCTAGATTTGCTGTATTTTTGCCTTTGTTTGTATTATTATGAGATAACTATGTGCCAGAGATCAGCCTAAAGTAAAAGGTGAGTAAGGTCTTTGCAGTGCTTGTATCTTTCCATGAGCATGTGAGGTGGCTTTCTGAATTCTTCCATATATGTAGTTGATTTTGAATAATAAAAAAAATTGTTGCAAGTATTTAAAATCTCCTGAAAGTCACTTCATCCAGTGGGTTGAAACAATGATGACTAGCCTACAAGCCCACAAGATCAGAAGCACCAGTCCACAGTCAGAACACAGAACCTCAGTATCTGTGGGATAAAGTACTTATTGCCCACCCTGGCTGCAGAAATCTGCACCAGAATCACATTCCCATCCCCACAGCTGCTTCATGGAGCTGGGAGTAAGGAATGGGTAGCCAACACCACTATGATGGTTGCAATCAACACAACTGTAATTTATTAGACAAGCTGGAAATTACAAGCATTCAAATAAACTTTGAAGTTCCAAAATAGTCACTTCAGAGAGCTGCCAGAATAGTTGTTCAGGTACAGTGACAGATTCATGACACTTCCTACTTGGTCATTTTCCCTGACATCACATTCTACATATTTGGTTTTGTAGACTTTCATAGCATCTGAAATAATATATCTCTAAACATTTATGTGATCTGTTGCAGACGGTAAAATATGGAAAACTGGGTACTCATCTTTAAGATGTGATCATAAGAGTCTTTTGATGCTCCTTCCTAGTACCTTTCTGGGTGCTAATTCGCCACTGCCTCAGAGAATATGAAGAGCTACATTACCCAGAAGGATGTGCTTCATAGGCCCAAATGACAGCCTAGGACAGGAGTGTTTCCTGCAGCCTGCATTGTCTTGGGTTGGACTTTTGGCACTGCTAGGGTGCACTTTCATTTGTCACATGTCCTGTCTGCTCACACCACCCAGTGGGAGCAGGTGACTCTTTGGGACCAAGCTAAGGAAGGCCAGTAAGGAGGATGGGACCCATCTAGACACCTTTGTAGGGAAAGAGTTCAGCTGAGTCTGACCTACTTATACAGTCATCTCCCTTCTAGCACAAGTGTGTTAAGTATCCCCAGTTTCATATTCTTGGACTCTCAACCACACGGCTGTGGCACACTGACATGGAGGATCATGGCATCCTGGGGTTCTGCAGGCCTTCTCTTCCTGTTGTTAGGGTCACTCTCACTCCAGGGTCCTAGACAAGAGAAAATTCCTCTTTCTGGAAATCAGTGGTATGTGGTGGGAAAGTATGAACTATAACTTCTTAGTACCCTCCATTCCGTGGGGAAAAGAGAGATCAGACTGTTACTGTGTCTATGTAGAAAGAAATAGACATAAGAGACTCCATTTTGTTCTGTACTAAGCGAAATTCTTCTGCCTTGAGATGCTGTTAATCTGTAATCCTAGCCCCAACCCTGTGCTCGCAGAAACATGTGCTGTGTTGACTCAAGATTTAATGGATTTAGGGCTATGCAGGATGTGCTTTGTTAAAAAAGTGCTTGAAGGCAGTATCCTTGTTGAAAGTCATCACCCTTCTCTAATCTCAAGTACCCAGGGACACAATACACTGTGGAAGGCTGCAGGGACCTCTGCCTAGGAAAGCCAGGTATTGTCCAAGGTTTCTCTCCATGTGATAGCCTGAGATATGGCCTCATGGGAAGGGAAAGACCTGACCGTCCCCCAGTCCGACACCTGTAAAGGGTCTGTGCTGAGGAGGATTAGTGAAAGAGGAAGGTCTCTTTGCAGTTGAGATAAGAGGAAGGCATCTGTCTCCTGCTTGTCCCTGGGCAATGGAATGTCTCAGTGTAAAACCCAGTTGTATGTTCTATTTACTGAGATAGGAGAAAACCGCCCATATGTTCTATTTACTGAGATAGCAGAAAACTGCCTTAGGGCTGGAGGTGAGACATGCTAGTGGTAATACTACTTGTTAAGGCACCAAGATGTTTGTATACGTGCACATCAAGGCACAGCACCTTTCCTTAAACTTATTTATGACACAGAGATCTTTGTTCACATGTTTTCCTGCTGACTCTCTCCCCACTATTACCCTATTGTTCTGCCACATTCCCCTCTCTGAGACGGTAGAGATAATGATCAATAAATACTGAGGGAACTCAGTAACTAGTGCCGGTGTGGGTCCTCCATATGCTGAGAGCCAGTCCCCTGGGCCCACTTTTCTTTCTCTATACTTTGTCTCTGTGTATCTTTCTTTTCTCAAGTCTCTCATCCCACGTGATGAGAAACATCCACACGTGTGGAGGGGCAGGCCACCCCTTCATATGGCGCCCAATGTGGGGCTTTTCTCTAAGGTGAAGGTATGCTTGAGTGTGGTCATTGAGGACAAGTTCACGAGATATTCCCGAGTATGTCTACAGTCAGCCTTGTGGTAAGCCTGTGCACTCGGAAGAACTTAGGGTAACAATGGGACGAACTAAAAGTAAATATGCCTCTTATATCAGCTCTATTAAAATTCTTTTAAAAAGAGGGGGAGGTAGAGTCTCTACAAAAAATCTAATTACGCTATTTCAAACAGTAGAACAATTCTGCCCATGGTTTCTAGAACAGGGAACTTTAGATCTAAAAGTTTGGGAAAAAATTGGCAAAGAATTAAAACAAGCAAGTAGGGAGGGTAAAATCATCTCACTTACAGTATGGAATGATTTGGTCGTTATTAAAATAGCTTTAGAACTGTTTCAAACAGGAGAAGATAGCATTTCAGTCTGATATCCCTGAAAGCTGTGTAATAGATTGTGAAGAAGAGACAGGGATAGAATCCCAGAAAGGAACGGAAAGTTCACATTGTAAATATGTAGCAGAGCCAGTAATGGCTCAGTCAACACAAAATGTTGACCATAATCAATTACAGGAGGTAATATATCCTGAAACATTAAAATTAGAAGAAAAAGGTCCAGAATTAGCAGGGCCATCAGAGTCTAAACCACAATGGCCAACTCCTCTATCAGCAGCTAAGATGCCTGAAACATTACAACCTCAAATGCAGGTTAGACAAGTACAAATCCCCCCAAAAAATCAAACAGAAAAAGAGTCTCTGTCATGGCAATGCCGATCCAAATACAGTATCCACAATATCAGCCAGTAGAAAATAAGAGCCAACTGCCAGTAGCCTATCAATACTGGCCGCCAGCCAAACTTCAGTATCAGCCGCCCCCAGAAAATCAGTATGGACAGCCAGGAATGTTTCCAGCACCATAAGGCTGGGGGCTGTATATCCTCAGCCTCCCACTGAGACTTAATTCTACACCACCACCTAGTGGACAAGGTAGTGCATTACATAAAATTATTGATAAGGCAAGGAAACAAGGAGATATTGAGGCGTGGCAATTCCCAGTAATATCAGAGCTGATACCATCTGGAGAAGGGGCACCAGAGGGAGCGCCTCCCCTAGCTGAGGCCAGATATGAGTCCTCTTCTATAAAAATGCTAAAAGATATGAAAGAAGGAGTAAAACAGTATGGACCCAACTCCCCTTATATGAGAACATTATTAGATTCCATTGCTCATGGACATAGACTCATTCCTTATGATTAGGAGATTCTGGCCAGATCATTACTCTCACCCTCTCAATTTTTACAAGTAAAGACTTGGTGGACTGATGGGGCCCAAGAACAGGCCCGAAAAAATAGGGCTGCGAATCCTCCAGTTAACATAGATGCAGATCAACTATTAGGAACAGGTCAAAATTGGAGCACTACTAATCAACAAACAATAATGCAAAATGAGGCAATTGAGCAAGTTAGAGCTATCTGCCTTAGAGCCTGCGGAAAAAATCCAGGACACAGGAATCGCCTGCTCCTCATTCACTACAATAAGACAAGGCTCTAAAGAGCCCTCCCCTGATTTTGTGGCAAGGCTCCGAGATGCTGCTCAAAAGTCAATTACCGATAAGAATGCCAGTAAGGTCATAGTGGAGTTGATGGCATACAATAACACCAATACTGAGTGTCAATCAGTCATTAAGCCATTAAAAGGTAAGGTCCTGGCAGGATCAGATGTAATCTCAGACTACGTGAAAGCCTGTGATGGAATTGAATTGGAGGAGCTATGCATAAAGCCATGCTTATGGCTCAAGCAATCACAGGAGTTGCTTTAGGACGACAAATTAGAACATTTAGAGGAAAATGTTATAATTGTGGACAAATTGGTCATCTAAAAGGAATTGCCCAGCCTCAAATAAACAAAATATAACTATTCAAGCTACTACAATAACAGATAAAAAACCACCTGACCTATATCCAAGATGTAAAAAAGGAAAACATTGGGCTAATCAATGTCATTCTAAATTTGATAAAAATGGGCAACCATTGTCAGGAAATGAGAAGAGGGGCCAGCCTCAGGCCCTACAACAAACCGAGGCATTCCCAATTCAGCCCTTTGTTCCTCAAGGTTTTCAAGGACAACAACCCCGACTGTCACAAGTGCCTCAAGGAATGAGCCAGTTACCACAATACCTCAATTGTCCCCTGCCACAAGCGGCAGTGCAGCAGTAGATTTATGTACTATACAAGCAGTCTCTCTGCTTCCAGAGGAGCCCCCACAAAAATTCCCCACAGGAATATATGGCCCATTGCCTGAGGGGACTGTAGGACTAATCTTAGGAAGATCGAGTCTAAATCTAAAAAGAGTTCAAATTCATACTGGTGTGGCTGATTCAGACTACAAAGGCAAAATTCAATTGGTTATTAGCTCCTCGATTCCTTGGAGGGCCAGTCCAGGAGACAAGATTGCTCAATTATTACTCCTGCCTTACATTAAGGTTGGAAACAGTGAAATAAAAAGAACAGAAAGGTTTGGAAGCACTGACCCAGCAGGAAAGGCTACATATTAGTCAAGTCAGGTCTCAGAGAGCAGACCTGTGTATAAGGCCATTATTCAAGGAAAACAATTTGAAAGGTTAGTAGACACTGGAGCAGATGTCTCTATCACTGCTTTAAATCAGTGGCCAAAAATTGGCCTAAACAAAAGGCTGTTACAGGACTTGTCGGCGTAGGCACTGCCTCAGAAGTGTATCAAAGTACTATGATTTTACATTGTTTAAGGCCAGATAATCAAGGAAGTACTGTTCAACCAATGATTACTTCAAGTCCTGTTAATCTGTAAGGTCGAGATTTATTACAATAATGAGGTGCAGAAATCTCTATGCCTGCTCCATTATACAGCCCCACGAGTCAAAAAATCATGACTAAAATAGGACATACACCAGGAAAAGGACTAGGAAAAAATGAAAATGGCATTAAAGTCCCAATTGAGACTGAGGAAAATCAAGAAAGAAAAGGAACAAGGTATTGTTTTTAGGGGTGGCCACTGTAGAGCCTCCTAAAACCATTCCATTAACTTAGAAAACAGAAAAACCAGTATATTTAAATCAGTGGCTGCTACCAAAACAAAAACTGGAGGTTTTGCATTTATTAGCAAAGGAACAATTAGAAAAAGGACATATCGAGCCTTCATTCTCACCTTGAAATTCTCCTGTGTTTGTAATTCAGAAAAAATCCAGCAGATGGCGTATGTTAACTGATTTAAGGGCTGTGAATGCCATAATTCAACCCCTAGGGACTCTCCAACCCAGGTTGCCCTTTCCGGCCATGACCCCAAAAGACTGTCCTTTAATTATAATTTATCTGAAAGATTGCTTTTTTACCATTCCTCTGACGGAGCAGGATTGTGAAAAATTTGCCTTTACTATACCAGCCGTAAATAATAAAGAACCAGCCGCTAGGTTTCAGTGGAAAGTGTTACTTCAAGGAATGCTTAATAGTCCAACTATTTGTCAGACTTTCCTAGGTCAGGCTCTTCAACCAGTTAAAGACAAATTTTCATACTGTTATATCATTCATTATATTGATATTTTATGTGCTCCAGAAACGAGAGACAAATTAATTGACCATTACATATTTCTGCAAGCAGAGGTTGCCAATGCAGGACTGGCAATAGCATCTAATAAGATTCAAACCTCTGCTCCTTTTCATTATTTAAGGATGCAGATAGAAAATAGAAAAATTGGCCGGGCGCGGTGGCTCAAGCCTGTAATCCCAGCACTTTGGGAGGCCGAGACGGGCGGATCACGAGGTCAGGAGATCGAGACCATCCTGGCTAACATGGTGAAACCCCGTCTCTACTAAAAATACAAAAAAACTAGCCGGGCGAGGTGGCGGGTGCCTGTAGTCCCAGCTACTTGGGAGGCTGAGGCAGGAGAATAGCGGGAACCCGGGAGGTGGAGCTTGCAGTGAGCTGAGATCCCGCCACTGCACTCCAGCCTGGGCGACAGAGCGAGACTCTGTTTCAAAAAAAAAAAAAAAAAAAAAAATAGAAAAATTAAGCCACAAAAAATAGAAATAAGAAAAGATATTAAAAACATTAAATGTCTTTCAAAAACTGCTAGGAGACATTAATTGGATTCGGCCAACTCTAGGCATTCCTACTTATGCCATGTCCAATTTGTTCTCTATCTTAAAAGGAGACTCAGACTTAAATAGTAAAAGAATATTAATCCCAGAGGCAACTAAAGAAATTAAATTAGTGGAAGAAAAAATTCAGTCGCTCAAATAAATATAATAGATCCCTTAGCCCCACTCCAACTTTAGATTTTTGCTACTGTACATTCTCCAACAGGCATCATTGTTCAAAATACTGATCTTGTGGAGTGGTCATTCCTTCCTCACAGTACAATTAAGACTTTTACATTGTACTTGGATCAAATAGTTACATTAATTGGTCAGACAAGATTACCAATAATAAAATTGTGTGGAAATGACCAAGACAAAATAGTTGTTTAGAGCTGGGCAGTGTCCTGAGGGCATAGAAGGGCAGGAAAAAGCAGTTATGAAAAATCAGGCTTATGTTGTGGCACCTGGGACACACCATAATGGAAAGGTACGCCTCTCTCTCCCTGGGAACTAACTGGGTGTTTCTCTGCAACGGCTAACCCTTTACCAGGTGCCACCTGCGAGGAAAATCAATTATTCTGTACATAAAAGACTCATAAAATAACAGTAATAACTTTATCAGCTCGTTCAATCTTGACCACTGTGCACGGTGGGCATTCACATTATTCCAGATCTCTTTTTAAACGATGATAAAACTGAAAATTCCAAGATACTGAACACATTTGTTCAAGGTTACACAACTGCAAAGCGCCGGCTTCATGACGACATAACCCAAAGACAACTGTGGCTGGCGTCTGCTCAGGTGCCCACTTCGCTCTCACAACAGCGCCAAGATATCGGGGCTGTCATCACCCTGCGTTTACACAGCACGGCACGAAGGCCAGGAAAACCCAAGGCACCGGCCGGGGTCACACCACTGGGCAGACCCAGGGCCTGAGCCCCGTCGCTGCCCCCGGGACTCGCACTGGCCGGAGTCCTCAACGGGGCCTCACCGTCCCCGCAGGCGACCCGAGCCCGCATCTCTGCGGACATGACGCGCCGCGTAGCTGGTGAGCGGACACGGGCCGCCGACCTCCGGGAAGGACACTGCCCAGAATCGTTCCTCAGCCTGGGAGCCCCCGGCAGGCCTGAGGCTATCGCGGACTGACCCAGTGCACCGCCTAAGGCCAAGCCACATTTTCTAGAATCCTCCGCGTGCGGGACAAAAGTCCTGGGTGCAGCGAACCGCAAGCACCGGAAGACCACACTTCCCGAGAGTCTTTGCGGCGGCGCGGATCTGGTCAGCTGTGGGCAAACCGGTGTTGGCTTGGTAAGGAACTAAACTGCCTGAAGCTGTCGTCCCAGTGCTGGCCAGTTAGGACCACGCGCGAAGTGTCCTGGGGCACACAGTCCCGTGGTGAATGATACACCTCGGAACCAAAGGCCACCCTCTACTTGTAAGGGCAATGGCGCCCGGACAAGAAATTACACTTCCCAGAAAACTCTGCAGTCGCCCCAAGGTCTTCCGGGTCATTCATTTGCTCACAGAAACGTTTCCCTCCGGGACGTTGGCAGCCCTTGCTGGTACTGCGCAAGTGCTCGCCGGTGCTAGCAAAGTGGCTTCTCTTACCCCAAACCCTGCTGCTACGCTGTCCACCTCTTGAGGTCTTTTTGTGTTTTTGGCACTCATTTGCCTCAGACGATAGCTCACAAAAGGCCCTGTGACCCGACTGTCACAACTGTAGTTCGCCGGCCAAGGACATTTCCTGGAAATGCATGCGGACACATATATGTGAGACTAATGACGGCCGTTCTGACGTGCATTACGTCCCCTGGGAGGATTTGGAAATACTAAACTTGAGTGAGCACTGGGGGGATGGAGACCCTCATCCTGGGAGGAGTCACTCCTCCTGCAGCCATCAGAGCCTGTCGCCCCCTCTCCCCAGAAGTGCTTCTTAGGCCCTGAGGTTGCCCGGCCCACCCAAAAGGGCAATGGACCTCTCTGTATGCAAGCCAGAGCAGTCTACTGTTTATGTATATTTGGGTTGTTTACTTTCTTTCTTTCTTTTTTTTTTTTTTAAACGGAGTCTTGCTCTGTCGCCCAGGCTGGAGTGCTGGAGTGCAGTGGCACCATCTCGGCTCACTGCAAGCTCCGCCTCCTGGGTTCACGCCATTCTCCTGCCTCAGCCTCCCGAGTAGCTGGGACTACAGGCGCCTGCCACTACACCCGGCTAATTTTTTGTATTTTTTAGTAGAGATGGGGTTTCACTGTGTTAGCCAGGATGGTCTCAAATCTCCTGACCTCATGATCCGCCCGCCTCGGCCTCCCAGAGTGCTGGGATTAGAGGTGTGAGCCACCGCGCCCGGCATACTTTCTTTTTAACATTTAAATTAAATGTTAATTGACTTCACTCATTTTAAAAATTATAAATAGTGTGGCTATAGACTTTTTAGTACTTGGTAAGTACTGACCTGCATGATCTTCGTGAAGCGGTGCTTCTGTTACCAGAAAGGGGTCCCAGTCTAGACTCCAAGAGAGGGTTCTTAAATCTCAGGCAGGAAAAATCCGTGGGCGTCCACAGTGCAAAGCCAAGGCAAGTTTATTAAGAAAGTAAAGAAACAAAAGAATGGGTACTTCACTGGCAGAGCAGCAGCTTGGGCTGTTGGACTAAGGATACTTGTAGTTATTTCTTGATAATATGTTAAACAAGGGGTGGTTTATTCACAAGTTTTCTGGGAAAAAGGTGGGCAGTTTCCCGGAGCTGAGGGCTTCCTCACTTTTTAAACCATACAGGGTAAACTTCTGAACCTTACCATGGCATTTGTAAATTGTCATGGCCTTGGTGGGAGTGTCTCTGGGCGTGCTAATGCATATAATTAGCGTATAATGAGCAGTGAGGACTACCAAAGGACTCCTTGCTATCTTGATTTTGGTGGGTTTTGGCCAGCTTCTTTACTGCAACCTGTTTAACCAGCAAGACCTTTATGACCTGTGTCTTGTGCGGACCTCCAGTGTTATCCTGTGACTTAGAATGCCTTAACTGTCTGGGAAATAGGTCTCAGCTTTGTTTTACCCAGGCCCCATTCAAGATGGAGTCGCTCTGGCTCTGACACTTCTACCTTGGTGTATCCTGTGGCTGTGGTGGTGAGTTCCTATAGCAGACATAGTTTTAAAAAACATTGTGGCGTCAGCTGGCTTCCTTTTAAGGCTCAGAGTATGTAATAAGGAAAGACTGGATTGTGCAAAGTATGTTCCCATTTATGACTTTACTGTACAATGATGAATTGTTTTCCAAAGTTGTACCAATTTTCACTCCCACTAGAGTTTATGGTTATTTTGGTTGCCAACTCTTAATGCCAACACTGGATTTGTGAAACTTTAAAATTTTGATAATTTACTAGGTGTGAAATCATAACTCATGTGGCTTAAAGTTGCATTGTTTCATTCTTAACGAGATTGAGAATCTTTTCAAATGTCTGTTGGCCTTAGTATTGCCTTCTCTGAGAACTGCAGGTCTTTTGGTTAATGTTCTTTTGGAATGATGACTTTTTTTGTATTAAAATGCAGGAGACATAGAAAAAAATGAGATTTTAAGGAGATAGTGCAATGACTAGGTCATTAAGATTATTTTCCACTTAGAATCCTGAGCTTTCAACTGAAATAGTAACTGAATGTGTTTTCTGGAGCTTGGCATAATGTTTCTGGTTATGAAATTCTTAAAATCTTTCCTGCTTGGGATTTGCTGAACAACCTGAATCTGTGACGTGCCATCTTCGGTACTCAGCAAACACTTCCTCTCTCATATATTGCCTCTTGCCCATTCTTTCTCTCCCTTGAGAACCCCAATTCATTATAAGGCAGGTATTACCACTCTGTATCCTCCAGGTGTCTTAAATTCTCTGTAATTTCCATCCTTCAATCTCTGCGTTGCATTCTGAATAATTTATTCCGATCTATTGCCCATTCATAATTGTCTCTCCAGGACATTTTAATTTCAATTTTTCAAAAAATTTTTTTTAACATAGTAGGCATAGTTGCTTCATAATATGTATCTGATAATGGCAATAACTGAAGATTTTATGGGCCCCTTTGGATGTTCATTTTTAAATTCTTCAATCAGTTTGGTTGCTTCCTTTTTTGTTGGTTATCTTTGTCCTTGAAAAGAGATTTCATGGAGCTTCCCTATATCCTTAGATGAAAGTGCCTTTCTCTTCTAGAGATTATATACTTTTTTTTTTCAGACAAAACTAGGATCCCTACCACTCTGGAACCACTTTAAACCACACTTAAGACATAAAGTCCCTGCTCAATCCATCCAGAAAAGCTTACATAGGGATTCTTCATTGTTGCTGCTTTTCCTCATGAGCTCCCTGGAAGAATTGTGGTGGCTTCCCATTGTGAGTCCTCAGATATGTGAAATATGAGTTAAGTTCATGAGTAGAGAGAGAGCCAACAATAAAGCACTAGATGTGACTCAGGGCATAGGTGAGAAGAACTTTAAATGGAGGGCTAGTCCTTTTGTTTCAATAGCTATGTCTGGCCATCTCGTAAAAAGCATTCCTGTGACGCTAAAGCCCTAACTTGTGAGTGCTCCATTGTAGGGAAAGCAGTAGTCTAGGAAAGCCAGAGAATGTTGTCTTAAGTACAGCTCCATTTTGAGACTAGCAAAGTACTTTCCTTGCTGGTCATGAGCCATAGTCATGGGGTGTTTATAGTTGAGGAAACAGCCTAAAGATACCTACAGGGACACTCCTACAGCAGTGCAGAGTCCAGATGTCCCAATACCCATAACAATGTATGCTTTCAAGATAATAGCTATGCTTTGATGCATTTACACACTAGAATGTCAAGGCTAGTTTAAATGAATACAGTAATAAATTTTGTCATTGTGCCTGCTCACCCACACATAGACACAGCTTAGCTTAGTTTTTTCGTAGATAAGACCCCTATATAAGAAAAACCTAAAACAAAGCCAGTGCATTCCCCCTCTTGCTTTCTGAGGGCTGCTCACTAATGGTGTTGCTTCTAATAAACTTGCTTCTTTTCTTTGGTTTTTTTGAGATGGAGTTTCGCTCTGCTGCCAGGTTGGAGTGCAGTGGTGCGATCTTGGCTCACTGTAACCTCTGCCTCCCAGGTTCAAGTGATTCTTCTGCCTTAGCCTCCTGAGTAGCTGGGACTACAGGCATGCGCCACCACGCCCAGCTAATTTTTGTATTTTTAGTAGAGATGGGGTTTCACCAAGTTGGCCAGGATCGTCTCAATCTCTTGACCTTGTGATCTGCCTGCCTCAGCCTTCCAAAGTGCTGGGATTACAGTTGTGAGCCGCCTTGCCCAGCCTAAACTTGCTTCTTTCATTCCACTCTGTGACTCACCTTAAATTCCTTCCTGAACTAGATCCAAGAACCCTGTCTTGGGGTCTGGATCAAGACCTCTTTTCTAGTGACACCATGACTTGCATTGTTAGCAGAAAGGTTAGAGGCACTGGAATAGAGACTGAGAAGGAGAAATTGGGCGTGAGGTAGAGAGAATCACAGGTATAAGCAAGTCTGTTTTAAACAAATATTATGCCAGACACTTGAGAAAGAAAATGGGGCAGAGAGAGAGAGAGAGAAATAAGGAAAAGGAAAACATTACATGCAATACTGAACCCACTCCCTTCCACTAGTTCTTAGCTGCCTTCTGTCCCTTTCCTATTTAAAATAATGCAGTATTTACAGTCAGTGATTTTTGCTATTGGGATTTTTCTGGTCAAGGACACATTTTAGAATATGAACTTGGGAGAATAAATGCCAGTTTATGTTGATGCTGAAGCTGTTTAAGATTCAGGGCATGCTATGATGTGAATGTCTGTCCCCTGCCCCTGCCACCGAATTCATATGTTGAAACCGAACCGCCAGTTTAATACTATTAAGAGGTGAGACCTTTGAGGAGATACTAAGTCATGAGGCTGGAGTGCTCGTGAATGGATTGGTGTCCTCATAAAAGAGGCCCAAACTTGTTTGCTCCTTTTGCCATTTGAGGATATGGAAGAAGGTGTCATGTATGAAGGGAGACAAGGTTTCTGATTTGTTTTGTGGTGGAAGTTTAGGTTCCAATGAGTCCCATATCAGATCAGCGCAATAGCTGCTTAGCCTGTGGGAAAATTGATGGTTAATGGGTCGCAAGGGAGTATGAGCCCTTAATCTGGCCTCCAGCACTTATGGGATGGGGACAAAAGCAAACATTTATGAAGATAAGTTAAGGCCTGAGTTGAGATACAAGCCTTTAGGGGTTTGTGTTTTGGACTGGAGGAGAGAGGAGATCACCCCCTCCTGTAGGTGGAACATACCAGAGGACCTAGGTTTGGTTCCATCCTATCTAGGGAGGCCTCAGTAGCCATGCCCAGCTTGTGGGGTGCTGTGTCCATGACCCAAAGCATTATGAGCAGCTGGGTATGGAGGGGCACAGGCTCAGGGTCTGTGTCTCTGTATTTCCAGGAAAGCCCAGTAAGTAGCCATCATTTATTGTTTAAGAATGTATAGCATGAGGCCAAGAGGGAAATTTCTTGCATCAGAAGTCCTTGGGCAATTTATGGCCATCATATGTGGTCAAAGGCTCCAGGAGGGATCAGAGGAGGTTGTCAAAACCTCTACAGTGAAGGAGGCTTTGAGAGCAGTAACAGGAGTACCTACCGATTTTTTTCTTTTTTTCTGAGACAGGGTTCTGCTCTGTCACCCAGGCTGGAGTGCACTGGCACAATCACAGCTCACAGTAGCCTCAACCTCCTGGGCCCAAGTAATCCTCCTACCTCAGCCTCCTGAGAAGCTGGGACCACAGGTGCATGCCACCATGCTCAGCTAGGGGTTTTAAATTATTATTTCATTTAGTAGAGATGGGGACTCCCTGTTTTGCCCAGGATGGTCTCAAACTCCTGGCTCAAGTGATCCTCCCCCCTTGGATTCCCAAAGTATTGGGATTACAGGCATGAGCCACTGCTCCCAGCCTGGGCTACTGATTTTAATTTAGAAGTAAAATTTGTAAATGTGGAACATGTTGCCACCAGAACCCAAAATGTACTAAAAGATTGGACTTATATGTCCTTAATGAATGTGTCAAATGAGTCTCCTGGGAGGAGCATGTTATTAATATCATGTCATACCTGTGCTCTTAGAGAAAGAAAGATGGATGCAGTTCAGATCTAGTCTGCAAATATTGTACATGATGCCAAAGCTGATGAGGTACCTTCTGGGTAGCCTGGGAAAGGTGTGTTGCATGCCTTCAGAGATGGAGATAAATTGCAGTAGAGAGGCTGTTAGAATTGGCACTGAATAGATCATGTTAGCCAACTCTATAAGAGCAAAATATATACCAGTTGTTGATTGACTAGATTCAGCAATTTTAATAATATTGGATATTGGCTATGGAGACCTCAATGGATGGGACCACAGCATTAAGGTATAGTAATCTGTCAGGAATTTTATGCTGTATAGAGAAGAATAAAAACTTAAAAGATAGGAAATAAACTAAATGAAAAAAATAAACTAAAATATGTAGCTGGGCAAAATGTATTCTATTAATGCCTGAAGTATGAGGGTTGGAAAAGGGAGAGTTGAATTAATGCAGAGACCATGACCAAGGAAAAGTGGACATGTACTTTTATTGTTAAATTGTGTGATGAGTAATGCAATTGACCATTGTAAATAGAAATTCAACTACATGAAGCATCAATATCTTATAGCCCATCCTGAGGCTATCCAGATGCTCTACCTTAAGTACCTCATTAGCATAAACTCAGGTGTCATCAGTGGGGCTCACTATTAATAACGAAAGACATTCCTGCCACTCAGTACATTCAAGGGGTTTCGGCACTCTGAGAGGAAGTGGTGACAAAGACCAAATGTATGTCGTACCACATTCTTGCTTGATCTTCTCTCAACTTCCTGTATCTGTGCTTTTTGATGTCTGCCAGTAAGTTTGGAAAACTTTCAGTCATTATCACTTCAAATAGGTTTTCTGCTCCTCCTCTAGGATTCATTCTCATTATGCCCATGTTACATCTTTTATAACTGTCCATAGTTCTTGGATGTTCTGTTTCAGTTCCCTTCCTCGCTCTCTCCTTTTCTCTCTCTTTTTGCTTTCCAGTTCGGGAAGTTTCTATCAACATGTTTCACACTCACAGATTCTTTCCTTGACCTTCTGTAGTCTGTTGATAAGCCCATCAAAGACATTCTTCATTTCTGTTACAGTGTTTTTTATTTCTAGCATTTCCTTTTGATTTTTTTTTTTTTAGTGTTTGCATCTTTTTGCTTACATTACACATGTGTTCTTGCGTGTTGACCACTTTTTCCATTAGAATCCTTAGCATATTAATCACAGTTTAAAATCCTGGTGTGATAATTCCAACCTCTCTGCCCCAGTGTCTTGTTGTGATAGCCACTTTGTCTCTTCCTAATGTGTTTCTTCCTGATGCATTAGTCTTCTTGGGTTATTCTTCTTAACAGAATGCCACAGACTGAATGACATAAACAAGAGAAATTTATTTGCTCACAGTCCTGGAGAATGGAACGCCTAGATCAAGATGTCGGCAGAGTTGGGTTTTGGTGAGGACTCTCTTGCAGGCATGCAGACAGCTGCCTTCTTGCTGTGTCCTGACATGGCCTTCAGTCTGTGAGCACATACCCTGGGTGTCTCTTCCTTTTGCTATAAGGACTCTAGTCTTATTTGTTTAGGGATCCATCCTTACACCTCATTTAACCTTAATTACCTCTTTAAGGTCTCTGTCTCCAATACAATCACATTGGGGATTAGGGTTTTAACATGAATTTGGTGGGGAGGGATGTACACAACTCAGTCTAGAGCATTTACCTTTTTTTTTTTTTTTTTTTTTTTTGAGACAGAGTCTCGCTCTGTTGCCCAGGCTGGAGTGCAGTGGCCGGATCTCAGCTCACTGCAAGCTCCGCCTCCCGGGTTTACGCCATTCTCCTGCCTCAGCCTCCCGAGTAGCTGGGACTACAGGCGCCGCCACCTCGCCCGGCTAGTTTTTTGTATTTTTTAGTAGAGACGGGGTTTCACCGTGTTAGCCAGGATGGTCTCGATCTCCTGACCTCGTGATCCGCCCGTCTCGGCCTCCCAAAGTGCTGGGATTACAGGCTTGAGCCACCGCGCCCGGCCGAGCATTTACCTTTTATCATGTTATGCTATTTTTGTTGATAGCCAGACATGATGTGTTGGGTAATATGAACTAAAGTTAATAGGACTTTGCTGCGAGGTTTTATGTTTATCTGGCTAGAATTTTGGCTGTTTATTATTTGAGGTAGCAGTAGATTTCAGGGGATTAAATTTCCTCTAATATCCTTGTTGGTATCTCTGCTGTTGTCTGTGGGTTTCCCTAGAAATTCCTGTCTGTGTCTTGCAACTCTATCAGTTACTGTCACTGTTTTTTATTATTATTTTAATTAATTTAATTAATTAATTAATTTATTTTTTGAGACGGAGTCTTGCTCTGTTGCCCAGGCTGGAGTGCAGTGGCCGGATCTCAGCTCACTGCAAGCTCCGCCTCCCGGGTTCACGCTATTCTCCTGCCTCAACCTCCGGAGTAGCTGAGACTACAGGCGCCCGCCACCTCGCCCGGCTAGTTTTTTTGTATTTTTTAGTAGAGACGGGGTTTCACCGTGTTAGCCAGGATGGTCTCGATCTCCTGACCTCGGGATCCGCCTCCCAAAGTGCTGGGATTACAGGCTTGAGCCACCGTACCCGGCCAATTTATTTTATTATTTTATTATTTTATTATTTTATTTTATTATTTTATTTTATTATTTTTTGAAACAAAGTATCCCTCCGCCACCCAGGCTGGAGTACAGTGGTGCAATCTTGGTTCACTGCAACTTCTGCCTCCCAGGATCAAGCTATTCTCTTGCCTCAGTTTTCTGAGTAGCTGGAATTACAGACACATGCCACCATGCTCAGCTAATTTTTGTAGTTTTAGTAGAGACAGGGTTTCGACGTGTTGATCAGGCTGCTCTCGAACTCCTGCCCGCAAGTGATCCACCCACCTCAGCCTCCCAAAGTGCTGGGATTACAGGCATGGGCCACTGCTCCTGGCCCATCTGCTGTTATTATACTGCAGACCTGTTGATGTGGTGATAAGGTATTGTGGAGAGGCAGCATTTTTTAATCTCATGATTACATCTCAGTTTTATCAGTGAGACTTGAGTCCCTGGGCTGACCTTCAGAAAAATTTCTTAGCTTTCTTTTCTCCCTTTGTAATACCTAACGTTGCTTTTTCACTAACTTTGTTTTTAGACTCTCCCTTTCTCCCTTAATCTCCTAGCCTTGTTTCCACATGAATAAGCTCTCCCTTAGCTGAGAAAGCCAGATGAACTCCATTTGGCTCCGTCATTTGCAAGGCTTCAAGGACTCCTTTCCTACCCCCTTCCTCAAGGAGTTAACTTGTAAGCAGACTGTCAACATATCAAAGAGTCTAATTAACTGATAAGGTACTGAAGCAAGCAAGGTATGAAGTTCCCGGGATTTTGCTCAAGAGATAACACCATAAATAAAGCCTCGAGTTTGTGTCTGGCAGAGCCCACATATATAACATCTTATGAAAGATTTAGAGCCCTTGCACCTGGAAACTGTTTGTTTCTCTGTAATCATTTGTCTTTTTTTTTTTTTTTTTTTAAATTTTTACATGTTTTTACTTCTGTAGAATTGTTGCAACTGAGCTTCCCCTCCCCTTCCTAACCCGAAGTATAAAAGAAAATCAAGCCCCTTCATCAGGGCCGAGAGAATTTTGAGCGTTAGCTGTCTCTCGGTCGCCGGCTAATAAAGGACTCTTAAATTTGTCTTAAAGTGTGGCATTGCTCTAACTCGCTCAGGTACAACATTTGGAGGCCCCAGCGAGATCTACTTCACCACTGGGCAAGAGCCGGGCTCGCTCCGGCCTCCCCTGGACGGATGGCCCGCTTACAGGCGGGGGGTGCCACCTGAAAAAGAAATTTTACAGGTCCCTGAAAGGCGACCGTCTTCCGGAGGAGAGCAGATCGACTACCGTGTGTGTGTGCTGACAAAAATTCAACCTCTGAGTCCTCAGCTTCTGACCCCGGGGTCAAGGTAAGTCAGATTTGACTTCGGTTTGGTGAGAGGGAGGCAGCCCTGATGAGGGCATCCCTCCCTTTGACTCTATCCATACTCCAGGACGCTGGAGGATAGAGTCTTGGTTTCTGGCAGGCTGGCCTCTCCATTAAAACTAGTCTCTCACTCTCTTCCTCTTTCTTTCTCTCTCTTTCTCCCCCTTTCTCTATCACTCCCACTGCCTCCTCTTCTCGTTCAGGTCTCCCGAGACCTTTTGTTTAAAATGGAAATATATATATATGTAATATTGTTATAAACTCTGAATGAATGTGTGTATGACTGAGGAGTCCAGGGGCCTGCTTCTGGATCTCCAATTTGTAGCTCCATGGCAAAAGCTACGGAGTTTGAGTGGGCCCTCACCTGCGGTTCCGTGGTGACCTCATAAGGCTTAAGGCAGCATCGGGCATAGCTCGATCCAAGCCAGGGGTTTATACCGGCCCGCCAATGCTAAGAGGAGCCCAAGTCCTCTTAGGGGAGTGGCCAGGTGGGCATCTGACTGATCCCAACACGGGACCCCCTCCCCTTGTCTGTCTAAAGAAAAAAAAACTGCTATAATTGTTTATATACCCTAGGGTCTATAGTTTGTTTTATGTTTATTGTCCTGCTCGGTGTCTATTGTCCTGTTTAGTGGTTGTCAAAGTTTGGTATGTCAGGTCGTCGATATTGCCCAAGACATCTGGGCAGGAATTTCTTCAAGGTCCTTAGTGTTGATTTTTTATCACAGGAGGTTAAATTTCTCATCAATCGTTTAGGCTGGCCATCACAGTCCTGTCTTTTCTGTCAGAAACAAATCAGGTGTTGCTATGGAAACGAATGTGAAGAACATTCGCCTGATTGGGATTTCTGGTACCGTGAAGGTTGCTGGCATTTAGATTGTCACACCCCATGTCCAAGTGACTGGGCCACCTCCAGACTAAACCTGTGGTGGGTTCAAAATAGCCACCCTGCAGACCTCCTTGCTCATCTCTTTTGTCATCCTGTAACTTTTCCTGTGCCCTTAAATAGGGCACTGTGCAGAGAAACCTATGCCCACACTGCTTTACTTTGGTGAGACTCTTATTCTATTCCTCAGTGGCTACTTGCCTACCTTAGGAAAGATCCGAGTGGCCCTTTTCCTCCTTATCCCCACACCTTACCCTGTACATCTCATTTTCCGGTGTCACAGCAAGTCCAGCATCTCCAGGATGTGGCTCTGCTGTAACTCCTCAAACCCTTGAAAGAAAAGGTCGAGTTTGGGCTATTTGCCTTTGAGTCATGGAGACACCAGAAGTATTTAGGCTACAGGTCCAGGGAAAGAGGAAGGACACCTAGGTCCGTCCAGTCAAGGAGACCTTGGGGTCGGCCTCTAGTCCCCCTCCCTCAATCTTAAAACTACAGTTAACCAAAATGTGGCAAGTGGTATTAGCAATTGTGGTCTTTTTGCTCCTTCTGGTTATGTTAATTCTGTTCTTCCGATACTCCACCCACCAGGGAGTGAGTTTCTCTGCTGGGTTTACTATCTCTGCTCAAAGCTTGTTAAATTGCCTCCAAAAATGGGAAACTCCTCTTTCCAGCCTTGTAAGGATTGGAGCCCTCTCCAATGTATGTTGCAGAATTTTTCTCTAGGCTTCTCAGAGGACTATGGAGTCTGCCTTAATAAAAGGCAAGCTCTGGACACTCTGCGAAGTAGAATGGCCAAAGTTTGGAGTCGGGTGGCCCCCAGTAGGGTCACTGAACCTCGCAATTGTTCAGGCTGTGTGGTGGGTTGTTACTGAAGCTCCCAGCCACTCTGATCAGTTTCCCTACATTGACCAATGGCTGAGTTTGATTAGGCAGGAGCCCCCCCTCCATGGTTCCGCTCATGCGCCATTCATAATTCTGCCTCCAAGGTCCTTTTGAGCCAGACCACATTTTCGTCTCGACCCTCAGCCAGTTCGGCTCCCCATGTATTGCCTCCCTCTGATGAAGAGGAGAGTCTCCCCCACCCAGTCCTGCCACCTTATAACCATCCTGCTCCCTTGGAATCATCCCTTGTCTTCTCTGTAGGCTCACTGTCATCCCCTGTAGGCTCACTGCCTATTGACTCTCAATTGTGGCCGGGGCAGAAGGAAGTAGCCCCTCTACTACCGCTGAGAGAGGCACAAGTCCTTCCGAATGATGAACGCTCAGCCCCTTTCTTGGTCTATGTCCCTTTTTATACTTCTGACTTGTATAATTGGAAGGCCCATAATCTTCTGTTCTCTGAAAAGCCCAGGTCTTGACCTCACTGATGGAGTCCGTGCTCTGGACCCGTTGGCCCACCTGGGATGACTGTCAACAGCTGCTTTTGACCCTTTTCACCTCTGAAGAGAGGGAACATATCTGAAGAGAGGCCAGAAAGAATTTCCTCTTTTTGGGTGGGAAGAGAACTTTGGACGATTTCCACCAGTATCTCCGTGGATACTGGTATTAAGGGAGCAGCGGTATTAACGGAGCCACTCGGAAACCCATACATTTATTTAAGATGACTGAAGTCGTACAGGGGATCGATGAGTCACCGGGAGCGTTTTTAGAGCACCTCCAGGAGGCCTATCAGACTTACACCTCTTTTGACCTGGTGGCTCCCGAAAATAGCCGTGCTCTTAATTTGGCATTTGTGGCTCAGGCTGCCCCGATATTAAAAGAAAGCTCCAAAAACTGGAGAGATTTGCTGGGGTGAATATCAGTCAGCTTTTAGAGATAGCCCAGAAAGTTTTTGACAATCGAGAGTTTGAAAAACAAAAACAAGCAGCACAGGCAGCTAAAAAAGCCGCTGATAAAGCATCCAAAAGACAAGCAAAAATCTTAGTGGCGGCTATCCAAGAGTTCAATAAGGAAAGGCCCCCATCACAGATAAATGGCCAGGAAACCTTGGGCCCCTGCCAGAAGGGAAAAAGAGGTGGACAGCCCCCCTTAAGGAAAGACTAATATACTTATTGCAAGCAGATTGGACACTGGAAAAAGGAATGCCCACTTCAGCCAGAGGAAAAATTAGAAAAGAAAAAGGTCCTTATCCTCCCCATTACGGAAGAGCCTGAAGACTGACGGGGCCAGGGCTCCCTTGCTCTTGGCCCCCAGGAGCTCCTGGTGACCGCTACAGTTGGGGGGCCAGCCTGTACGCTTCCTAGTTGATACTGGGGTGGAGCACTCGGTACTGTAGACCCCCTCGAGCAGTGTCTCTACTAAAAGAGTGGCTGTACAAGGAGCTACTGGAGCTATTCAAGAATATCCTGTCACACACTCACGAGAAGTGAGCTTGGGACAGAAAAGAGTGACTCACTCATTTCTTGTGGTTCCAGAGTGTCCTTTTCCTCTCCTCAGATGAGACCTGCTCCATAAGTTACAGGCTTCTATCTCCTTCTCAGCTCAGCAGGCTCACCTCACACTAGGAAATACAGGGCCCCCCACTGCTCAACTCCTGCTAACTACCCCTCTGTCAGAGAAATACCTTTTAGTTTCACCATCACAACCACTGGAAAATAGTACTAATCCTCTCCTGTTGGACTTACACTCTTTCCCCGAGTTTGGGCTGAGTCAAACCCCCCAGGACTGGCTAAACACCATCCGCCAGTGGTTGTAGAACTCCTGGCCACCGCCATGCCAGTCCAGGTGAAACAATATCCTATGTGTCAGTGGGCTAGGCAGGGAATTAATCCCCATATTCAGCGACTGTTACAAGCTGGCATATTCACACCATGTCAGTCTGCCTGGAATACTTCATTTTTGCCGGTCCAGAAACCTGGAACGAATGATTACCGGGCGGTACAAGACTTAAGGGAAGTTAACAAACCGACTGTTACTGTCCATCCAACCGTCCCTAATCCTTATACTCTACTTAGCCTGCTCCTGCCAGAACATACAGTATACATTGTCCTTGACCTAAAGGATGATTTTTTTGCTATTCCTCTGGCCCCCAAGAGCCAGCCGATCTTTGCGTTTGAATGGACAGATCCTAGCTCTGGGGACACTACCCAATTGACTTGGACTCGATTACCTCAGGGTTTTAAAAACTCCCCAACCCTTTGTGGAGAGGCTCTCCAGCAAGATCTTACACCATTCCGAGCTAGTCACCCTAACTGTACTCTTCATCAATATGTAGATGAACTTTTATTAACTCCTGAAACTATGGACAGTTGCCTGCAACATACTAGAGACCTACTTTACCTCCTTCAGGAGCTCTGGTATCGAGTCTCAGCCAGAAAGGCCCAGCTTTGTCTTCCCAGAGTGTCCTACCTGGGATACAAGATAAACGAAGGAAAAAGGGCACTCACTGGTGCCCAAAAAGAAGCCATCCTATGAATCCCCACTCCCACCATCACCAAGAGACAGGTACGTGAATTCCTGGGGGCCGTGGGATATTGTCACCTCTGGATATTGGGGTTTGCGGAGATTGCCAAACCCCTGTACACTGCTACAGGAGGGAATGACCTGCTAGTTTGGACAGACACAGAAGAACGGGCTTTTCAAAACCTGAAAAAGGCATTAACTGAAGCCCCTGCTCTAGCCCTCCCAAATATCTCAAAGCTGTTTCACTTGTTTGTCCACAAAAGCCAGGGAGTTGCTAAAGGGGTGCTTACTCAGACTTTAGGACCCTGGAGACGCCCAGCAGCCTATTTGTCTAAGACGCTGGATCCTGTGGCCTCTGGATAACCAAGTTGTCTGCAAGCCATAGCGGCTATGGCAAACCTAGTCCAAGAGGCTGATAAGTTAATTCTGGGCCAAAGTTTAACCCTTACGGCCCCTCATACCGCAGTATCAGGGTTTACTGTCAGATCAGCCTTGTTTGACTTTCTCTCCCTCAAGATGTCTAAATCTAGCTACTCTACTCCCTGATCCAGACTTCACTACTCCTGTCCATGACTGTCAGGAACTACAGAAACTGGCCGACCTGATCTCCAAGATGTGCCCCTAAAGAAGGCAGACGTCACCCTGTTTACAGACAGTAGCAGCTTCCTCCAGCAGGGAGTATGAAAGGCTGGTGTAGCCGTTACCACGGAGACAGATGTGCTATGGGCCCAGGCTTTGCCAGCAAACATCTCAGCACAAAAAGCTGAATTGATTGCCCTCACTCAGGCCCTCCGATGGGGTAAGGATAAAAGTATTAACATTTACACTGACAGCAGGTACGGCTTTGCTACTGTACTGTGTACATGGAGCCATCTATCAGGAACGTGGGCTACTTACCTTGGCAGGAAAGACTATCAAAAACAAAGGAGAAATTCTAGCTCTGCTTGAAGCCCTGTGGCTCCCCCAGCAGGTAGCTGTGATCCACTGCAAAGGACATCAAAGAGAAAACACGGCCATTGCCCGTGGTAACCAGAAAGCTGACTCAGCGGCTTGGGACTCAGCGTGACTTCTAGTCACGCCTCTAAACTTACTACCCGCAGTATCCTTTTCACAGCCAGATCTGCTTGACAATCCCACGTACTCAACAGAAGAAGAAAAACTGGCTTCAGATCTCGGAGCCAATAAAAATCAAGAAGTTTCAGAGAGAAGGACTCACTCCTGCTTGGAAGGTACCACACACACACTGTCATCCTCACCACGCCAACAGCTCTGAAGGTGGACGGCATTCCTGCTTGGATTCATCACCCCTGCATCAGACAGGCCAACAGAGCCCAACTAGAAACATGGGTCCTCAAGCCTGGGTCAGGCCCCTTGAAACTGCGCCTAAGTCGGGTGAAGCCTTTAGATTAATTTTTTTTATTTACCTCTCTTGTTTGTTTTTGCCTGTCACGTCCCCTGTGCCTTCCTATTCCTTTCTCCTCACCTCTTTCACGACAGGACGTGTATTTGCAAACACTACTTGGAGGGCAGGTACCTCCAAGGACGTCTCCCTTGCAGTTGATTTATGTGTGCTGTTTCCAGAGCCAGCCCGCACCCAGGAAGAGCAACGCAATCTGCCAGTCACAGGGGCAGGAAGTGTTGACCTTGTAGCAGGATTTGGACACTCCGGGAGCCAGACTGGATGTGGAAGCTCCAGAGGTGCAGAAAAAGGACTCCAAAATGTTGACTTTTATCTCTGTCCTGGAAATCACCCTGACTCTAGCTGTCGAGATACTTACCAGTTTTTCTGCCCTGATTGGACATGTGTAACTTTAGCCACTTACTCTGGAGGATCAACCCGATCTTCAACTCTTTCCATAAGTCGTGCTTCTCGTCCTAGATTGTGTACTAGAAAAAATTGTAATCCTCTTACTATAACTGTCCATGACCCTAATTCAGCTCAATGGTATTATGGCATGTCATGGGGATTAAGACTTTATATCCCAGGATTTGATATTGGGACTATGTTCACCATCCAAAAGAAAATTCTGGTCTCAGGGAGCCCACCCAAGCTAATCGGGCCATTAACTGATCTAGGTGACCCTGTGTTCCAAAAGCACCCTGACAAAGTCGATGTAACTGTTCCACCGCCATTCTTAGTTCCTAAACCCCAGCTAAAACGACAACATTTTCAACCCAGCCTGATGCCTATACTAGGTGGAGTACATCACCTCCTTAACCTCACCCAGCCTAAACTAGCCCAAGATTGCTGGCTATGTTTAAAAGCAAAGCCCCCTTGTTATGTAGGATTAGGAGTAGAAGCCACACTTAAACATGGCCCTCTATCCTGTCGTGCACGACCCCGTGCTCTCACACTAGGAGAGGTGTCTGGAAATGCTTCCTGTCTAATTAGTATCGGGTATAACTTATCTGCTTCTCCTTTTCAGGCTACTTGTAATCAGTCCCTGCTTACTTCCATAAGCACCTCAGTCTCTTACCAAGCGCCTAACAATACCTGGTTGGCCTGCACCTCAGGTCTCACTCACTGCATTAATGGGACTGAACCAGGACCTCTCCTGTGCGTGTTAGTTCATGTACTTCCCGAGGTATACGTGTACAGTGGACCAGAAGGACAACTTCTCATCGCTCCCCCTGAGTTACATCCCAGGTTCCACTGCGCCACCCTGCTCCTAGTTCCCCTCTTGGCTGGCCTTAGCATAGCCAGATCAGCAGCCATCAGTATGGCTGCCTTGGTTCAAGGGGAAACTGGACTAATGTCCCTGTCTCAACAGGTAGATTCTGATTTAAGTAACCTCCAGTCTGCCATAGATATACTACATTCCCAGGTAGAGTCTCTGGCTGAAGTAGTTCTTCACAACCGCCGAGGCTTGGATCTACTATTCTTCTCTCAAGGAGGTTTATGCGCAGATCTGGGAGACAGTTGTTGCTTCTATGCCAATCAGTCTGGAGTCATAAAAGATACTCTTCAAAAGGTTCGAGAAAATCTGGATAGATGTCAGCAAGAACGAGAAAATAACATCCCCTGGTATCAAAGCATGTTCAACTGTAACTCATGGCTAACTACTTTAATCACTGGGTTAGCCGGACCCCTCCTCATCCTACTGTTAAGCTTAATTTTTGGGCCTTGTATATTAAATTGGTTTGTTAACTTTGCAAAGCAACGCATAGCTTCTGTCAAATTTATGTGTCTTAAAACTCAATATGACCCCCTTGTTATAACTGAGGAATCAATGATTTGATTCCCCCAAAAACACAAGTGGGGAATATAATACGTAACGTTGCTTTTTTACTAACTTTGTTTTTAGACTTTCCCTTTCTCCCTTAATCTCCTAGCCTTGTTTCCACATGAATAAGCTCTCCCTTAGCTGAGAAAGCCAGATGAACTCCATTTGGCTGTGTCATTTGCAAGGCTTCAAGGACTCCTTACCCACCCCTTTCCTCAAGGAGTTAACTTGTGTAAGCAGACTCTCAACATATTAGAGTCCAATTAACTGATAAGGTACTGAAGCAAGCAAGGTATGAAGTTCCCAGGATTTTGCTCAAGAGATAACACCATAAAGCCTTGAGGTTGTGTCTGGCAGAGCCCACATATATAACATCTTATGAAAGATTTAGAGCCCTTACACCTGGAAACTGTTTCTCTGTAATCATTTGTCTTTTTTTTTTTTTTTAACGTTTTACATGTTTTTACTTCTGTAGAATTGTTTGTTGCAACTGAGCTCCCCCTCCCTTCCTAACCTGAAGTATAAAAGAAAATCAAGCCCCTTCCTAGGGGCCAAGAGAATTTTGAGCGTTAGCCGTCTTTTGAGCGTTAGCCGTCTCTCGGTCGTCTCTCGGTTGCCGGCTAATAAAGGACTCTTAAATTTGTCTCAAAGTGTGGCGTTTCTCTAACTCGCTCGGGTACAACACCTTTATTTGAGATAGGAAAGCTAGATGGAACCGACTGACTAGTTCTTCTCACAGGTCACGCACGATTTGGTAAAGTAGTTTCCTGAGGTCAGGCTTTTGTTATGTAGCACAGAATACTCTGGGCTTATTTCAAAATGCTTATGTTTCCTTGGGTGTGTCTTACAATGATTATTTTCCCCCTCTTCCTGCCTGAAGCATGAGATAATTGTTCTCCAGTCTTCATCATGAGAGTCTGGTGGGTCTCCTGGAGGTAAATCTCATGAAAATATGGGTGCTGCTCCCATGATAAGACTGGGCTCCCAGGAGTTTTTAAGTTGATGAGTGCTGACAAGTTGATGGGTGCAGCACACCAACATGGCACAAGTATACATATGTAACAAACCTGCACGTTATGCACATGTACCCTAGAACTTAAAGTATTAAAAAAAAAAAAAAAGACTCAGGCTTGTCCACTATTAGCCTCCAGCAATTTGTTAATCACTGTTCACCTATCAGTTGCTGGCTCCAGAGGCTTCTGCTTCGCAAAATCTGATCCTCTATATTTGCTGTGTCTCCAGTTTTGGGGGCATTGCTTTGCCCTATGGCCTCAAGTCTCTGATGAGTCTAAGAAGAGTTACTGATTTTCAGTTTGTTCAACTTTTTGTTGTTGTGAGGATGGGAGTAACAAGGTCTTTAGATGTTGGAGTAGAAACCACAAATATATATATATGTGTGTGTGTGTGTGTATATGTATATATATGTGTGTGTATATATATATATATGTACTATTTCTCATTTTCAAGTTTTCCCCAAACAAATGCTGGATAGTTATAAAAGCTATACAGCATATTTGTCCACTAATTTCATCATTTTCATCATTTCTGTGCTTCTCAATTCACTCTTCTGGTTAATGATTTTTATATCACTACTTCTTTGTATGCATGGTTATTATTTATTGGATGCCAGACACTGAATTTTACATCGTTGAATGTTGTATTTGTTTGTATCGCTTTAAACAGTGTTGGACCTTGGTATGCCATTCAATAAAATTACTTAGCAGCAGGCTTTCCTCTTGCCTGCTTGGCACTAGGTCTTTCTCTTTTAAACTTTTTTAGTATAAGACCAGAACAGCCTTGAGTCTGTCAGCCTCGTTCTTTAGGTGATACCTTTCTATCTGGTGTTTTCTATACTAATAGGTGTTCCACACTGGCAGGTGAACACACAATTCCCAGCCCTGGATGAGCTAAATAATTGGGACATTGCTTTGTAGGGGTTCCTTTCTAAACCTCAGGTAGTGTCTGGTCATGCTTGTGCAGATCAGGACTTAGCCAAAGATTTACATACATAGTTCTGCAAATCTTTGCCTCTCTCCTCTCTCCTATTATCCCACCTAAATTATACCCATGATGGTCGCCATATATACTTATTTTTCTTCTAAACTGTAAGCAGGAATAATTGTAGGGCTCACATGTTGTAACCGAGCGAGTTACAGAGAAATGCCACACTCTGAGACGAATTCAGGAGTCCTTTATTAGCCGGCGACTGAGAGACGGCTAGTGCTCAAAATTCTCTCGGCCCTGAAGAAGGGGCTAGATTTTCTTTTATACTTTGGTTTAGAAAGGGAAGAGGGGAAGTCTAGTTAAAACAGTTTTAGATAAGTAAAGCAAGCAAAAAGTTAAAAGGATAGTTACAGGAAAGCAAACAGTTCCAGGTGCAGGGGCTTTAAATCTATCACAAGGTGATAGATGCGGGGCTTTGGGTGTTATCAACCTGACGAATTCCTAGGAACTGCAGATATCGCTTGCCACAGTATCTTATCAGTTAATTGCATCCTTGGATGTGCTGGGAGTCTGCTTGCACAAGTTAAGTCCTTGAGGAAGGGGTTGGGTAAGGAGCTGTAAGTGAAGGAGCCAAGATGGAGTCTGTCTGGCTCTCAGCTAAGGGAGCGCCAATTCAGGTTAAAACAAGGTTGGGTATCACATTCCCCACTTGTGTTTTTGGGGAATCAAATCATTGATTCCTCAGGTATAATGAGGGAATTTTATTGCATTTTAAGATACGTAAGCTTGAGAGAAGCTATGCGTTGTTTTGCAAAGTTAAGAAACCAATTTAATATACAAGGCTCGAAGACTAAGCCTAACAATAGGAGGAGAAGGGGTCCAGCTAACCTAGTGATTAGAGTAATTGGCCACAGATTCCAGTTAAACATGTTTTGGTACCAAGGAGTGTTATTTTCTCGTTCTTGCTGGTGTCTATCTAGGTTTTCTCGAACTTTTTGGAGAGTATCTTTTATGACTTTAGACTGATTGGCATAGAAGCAACAACTCATTCTTAGAGCGGCACATAACCCTCCTTGAGAGAGAAATAGCAGATTGAAGTCTTGGCGGTTTTGAAGAGCTACTTCAGCTAGAGACTTTACTTGGGTATGTAGTATATTTATGGCTGATTGGAGATTGCTTAAATCAGCATCTACTTGTTGACACAGGGACATTAGTCCAGTTTCTCCCTGAACTAGGGCAGCCGTGCTGACGGCTGCTGATCCAGCTATGCTAAGGCTGGCCAGGAGGGGTACAAGGAGTAGGGCGGCTCGGTGAAACCTGGGATGTAATTCAGGGGGAGAAATGATAAGTGGTCCTTCTGGCCTGCTATACATGTAGACCTGGGGAAGTATATGAGCCAACATACACAGGAGACGTCCTGGTTCAGTCCCATTGATGCAGCAAGTGAGACCTGAAGTGCAGGCTAACCAGGTATTGTTAGGTGCCTGGTAGGAGACTGAGGTGCTTAAGGAGGTAAGCATAGACTGATTACAGGTAGCCTGAAAGGGAGAAGCAGATAAGTTATATCCACTGCTAATTAGACAAGAAGCCTTTCTAGACACGTCTCCTAATGTGAGGGCATGGGGGCATGAATGACAAGAAAGAGAGCCAATTTTAAGTGCAGCTTCTACTCCTAATCCAACATAATATGGAATTTTGGCCTTTAGGCACAACCAACAATCTTGGGATAGTTTAGGCTGGGTGAGATTGAGGAGGTGATGTGCCCCGCCTAGAATGGACTTCAGGCTGGGTTGGAGGTGCTGTCATTGCAGCTGAGGTTTGCGAACCAGGAATGACAGTGGGACAGTTAAATTGACCTTGTCTGGGTATTTTTGGAACACAGGGTCACCTAAATGAGTTAAAGGCCTGATTGGCTTAGGAGGGCTCCGTGAGACCAGGATTTATTTTTGGATGGTGAACATAGTTCCAACATAAAATCCTGGGTTATAAAGCCTTAATCCCTATGACATGCCATAATACCACTGAGCTAAATTAGGGTTATGGATGGTTATAGTGAGAGGATTGCAATTTCTCCTAGTACATAGTTTAGGATGGGAAGCATGAGCTATGGAAAGGGTTGAAGATTGGGTTGATCCCCCAGAGTAGGTGGCCAAAGTTACACATGTCCAGTCAGGGCAGAAAAACTGGTAAGAATCTCGACAACTAGAGTCAGGGTGATTTCCAGGACAGAGGTAAAAGTCAACATTCTGAAGTCCTTTTTCTGCACCTTTGGAGTTTTCACATCCAGTCTGACTTCGGGAGTGTCCAAATCCCGCAGCAAGGTCGACACTTCCTGCTCCTATGACAGGCAGATTGCATTGTTCTTCATGGGCATGGGCAGGCCCTGGGAACAAAGTACATAAATTGACTGCAAAAGAGACTTCCTTGGAGGTTCCTGCCTTCCAAGTAGTGTTTGCAGACACACGTCCTGTTGTGAAAGAAGTGAGAAGGAAAGAGTAGGATGGGGCAAAAGCGTGATAGGCAGAAACAAACAATAGAGGTAAATAAAAAGAATTAATCTGATGGCTTCAGTTGACTTACATGCAGTTTTAAGGAGCCCAGGCTTGGGGACCCATGTTTCTTGTTGGGCTCTGTTGGCCTTTTTGATGCGAGAGTGATGAATCCCAGCTGGGTGCTGTCCACTTTCAGAGCTGTTGGTGTTTTGAGGATGACAGTATGAGATCCTTTCCAGGTAGGAGTGAATCCTTCTTTCTGGAACTTTTTAACGTACACCAGGTCACCCAGCTGTAAAGAGTGGCAGGGCCCCATCTTGTCAGGAACCGGAGTGGGGTGAGCTCCCTGGACAAGTGGCTGGATGATGTCTTGTACCTGTTGGAGAGACTTCCTTATTTTTACTGGCCTGAAGATCCGAAGCCTGTTTTTCCTCCTCTGGGGGAATATTTTGGGTGATCTGGCAAGTCAGGTTGTGAAAAGGACACTGCAGGCAGCAGGGTCAGAGGCGCGACTGGGAGTCGAGCTGCTTCCTGGGCTGTAGAGTCTGCTCTTTGGTTACCATGGGCAACGGCCGTGTCTTCTTTTTGATTTCCTTTGCAGTGAATTACAGCCACCTGCTGGCAGTGCTTGGGCCTGCAGTATATCCATCTTCATAGTGACGGCAGCACCAGCCTTTCAAACTCCCTGCTCAAGGAAACTGCTACTGTCTTTAAATACGGTGGCGTCTGCCTCCTTTAAAGGCACATCCTGCAGATGAGGTCGGCCAGTTTCCGTAGTCTCCAACAGTTCTTGGCAGTCATGGACAGGTGTGGTAATGTCTGCCTCTTGGTGGTGGGAGTGGGAATTCGCAAGATGGCTTCCTTTTGGGTGCTGGTGAGTGCCCTTTTTCCTTTGTTTATCTTATACCTTAGGTAGGACACTCTGGGAAGAAAAAGCTGGGCCTCTTTGGCCGAGACCCAATACCCGAGCTCCTGAAGGAGGTAAAGTAGGTCCCTAGTATGTTGCAGGCAGCTGTCAGTAGCGATAAAAGTCATACTGAAGAAGAGCACAATTGGGGTGACTGGCTCGGAATGGCATAAGATCCTGTTGGAGGGCTTCCCCAAAAAAGGCGGGGGGATTTTTTTTTTTTTTTTTTGAGACGGAGTCTCACTCTGTCGCCCAGGCTGGAGTGCAGTGGCCGGATCTCAGCTCACTGCAAGCTCTGCCTCCTGGGTTCACACCATTCTCCTGCCTCAGCCTCCTGAGTAGCTGGGACTACAGGCGCCCGCCACCTCGCCCGGCTAGTTTTTTGTATTTTTTTAGTAGAGACCGGGTTTTACCGTGTTAGCCAGGATGGTCTCGATCTCTTGACCTCGTGATCCGCCCGTCTCGGCCTCCCAAAGTGCTGGGATTACAGGCTTGAGCCACCGCACCGGGCCTAGGCGAGGGGATTTTTAAAGCCTTGAGGTAACCGAGTCCAACTTAATTGGATGGTGTCTCCTGAGCCAGGATCTGTCCATTCAAAAGCAAAGATAAGTTGGCTTTTGGGGGCCAGAGGAATAGCAAAGAAGGCATCCTGTAAGTCAAGGACAGTGTATACTGTATGTTCTGGTGGGAGCAGGCTGAGTAAAGTATAAGAGTTGGGGACAGTTGGATGGACAGTAACTGTCTGCTTGTTAACCTCCCTCAAGTCCTGTACAGGCTGGTAATCATTTGTTCTGGGTTTCTGGACTGGCAAAAATGGAGTATTTCAGGCAGACTGACATGGTGTGAGTATGCCAGCTTGTAATAGTCACTGAAAATGGGGATTGATCCCTTCTGTAGCCCACTGACTCATAGGATACTGTTTTACCTGGACTGGCAGGGCAGTGGCCAGAAGTTCTACAACTACCAGTGGATGATGCTTTGCTAGCCAGGGTCCCCTGGCTAGTGCTCTGTGATGGGGTCCCTTCCTTTTTGGCTTCCTGGACGGCTGCCACTAAGATTTTCGCTTGTCTTTTGGAGGCTTTATCTGCAGCCTTTTCAGCTGCCGCAGCTGCCTGTTTTTGTTTTTCAAACTCTCGATTGTCAAAAACTTTCTGGGCTACTTCTAAAAGCTGGCTAATGTTCATTCTGGCAAATTCCTCCAGCTTTTGTAATTTTCTTTTACTATCAGGAGCTGCCTGAGCCACAAATGCCAAATTAATAGCATGGCTATTCTAGGGAGATGCCGGGTCAAAAGGGGTGTAAATCCAATAGGCCTCCTGGAGGCGTTCTAAAAATGCTCCAGGTGACTCATCAGGCCCCTGGACAACTTCAGTTGTCTTAGACAGATTCATGGGTTTTTGAGCAGCTCCCTTGATGCCCACAAGGAGATACCGGTGAAAACCATCTAAAGCCCTCCTTCCATCCGAGGAGTTAGTATCCCAATTAGGCCGGGTAGAGGGAAAAACCTCCTCAAGGAAGTTTTGGGCTTCCCCCTCGGGTCTACTGGCTGATGTATGGAAATACTTTCTGGCTTCTCTTCGGATACGATCCCTCTCTTCAGAGGTGAAGAGGGTTAAAAGGAGTTGCTGACAATCATCCCAGGTGGGCTGGTGAGTCCAGAGCACGGACTTCATCCGTGAGGTCAGAACCTGGGGCTTTTCAGAGAAGGGGGAATTATGAGCCTTCCAGTTGTACAGGTCAGAAGTAGAGAAAGGGACATAAACTAAGAATGGAGCTGAGCGCTCATCACCCGGAGGGATTTGTTCCTCTCTCAGCGGGAGGAGGGGGGCCACCTTCTCCTGCCATGGCCACAATCAGGAAGCAATAGGCAGGAACACCACAGGAGATGGAGTCAAGGGGACAAGGGAAGATTCTGGGGGAGCGGGAGGGTTATAAGGTGGTGGAACTGTGTAAAGAAAACTTTCCTCTTCTTCAGAGAGAGGCAATATAGGAGGAGCCAAGGGAGCTGAGGATCAGGACAAAAGTGTGGTCTGGCTTAAAGGACCTTGGAGGTAGGATTATGAACGGTGCATGAGTGGAGCCAAGGGGGAGGGCTCCGGACCAAGCTCAGCCATTGATCAATGTAGGGAAATTGATCAGGGTGACTGGGAGTTCCAGCAATGACCCGCCACACAACCTGAACAGCTGTGAGATTCAGTGACCCTTCTGGGGGCCACCTGGTTCCACACTGTGGCCGTTTTACTTTACAGAGTATCCGGAGTTTGCCTTTTTTAAGGTGGACCCCATAATCCTCTGAGAAACCCAGGGAGAAATTTTGTAACATGCATTGGAGAGGGCTCCAATCTTTATGAGGCTGGGAAGAAGAGTTTCCCATTCTGGAGGCAATTTAACAAGGTTTGAGCAGAAATATTAAACCCAGCACAGACAGAGAAATTCACAACCTGGAGGCCTGTAGTATAGGAAGAACAAAAGTATTATAACCAGAAGAAGTATGAAAACAACAATAGTCAATACTTCTTGCCACATAAGGACTGTCTCTTTAAGCTTTGAGATCTAGGGGGAGGACAAGAGGCGGGTCCAAGGCCAGTGGGACCTACGTGATCCCCGCCCCCTCCTTTTTAACCTATAGCCTACATATCTTTGGTGTCTCCACGACTTGAAGGTAAAAAGTTCAAACTTGGCCTTTTCTTTTAAGGGTTTAAAAAGGGAGGACGGAGCCAAGTCTTGGAGACGCTGGACTTGCTGCAACACAGGAAAACGAGATATGCGGGGTTAAGGCTGGGGATGAGGAGGAAAAGGGGCCACTCGGATCTTTTCAGGCTGGGAGGAGCCGTGCTGGGCAGCGCTGGGTCACCAGGGTGACTCGGCTGGGCTGTTCCCCCGCCCCACCTCCAGGCCCCGTCAGGCGCTGCAAGCCTGGCTCAGAAGCCTGGCCCTGGGCCAAGGTGACCACAGCAGGCTGGGCCCCTGCGTTCTGAGCCGGGTGCAGATGCACTGGTGCTCGGGGAAGTTGGGGGCTTTGACGCCTGAAGGTGCAGGAGCCGGGTGCCCCGGGAGGGGAGAAGGTCCGGCACCATCACCCTCCACTCCTCGCCTGTGGGTCAGGAGCCCCTGCCTTGGGGAAGGAGGCTGTTTTTTTCGTAAAGTGGCAGAGGTGTGCCTGGCCCCTGGGTCTGGCAGCCCGAAGAGACATGCCTGAGACCTCTGGACAGAGTAGAGCAGTATGGGCATAGGTTTCCCTGCACAGTGCCTTGTCCAGGGCCATGGAAAAAGTTATGGGATGACAGAAAAGATGAGCAAGGAGGTCTGAGGGGTGGCTATTTTGAATCCACCACTGGTCTAATGTGGAGGCGGTCCAGTCACTTGGGCATGGTGTGTGGCAATCTAAAAGCCAGCAACCTTTATGGTGCCAGAAATTCCAAATGGGCGAATGTTTCCCACACTCCTTCCCATAACAACACCTGATTTGTTTCTGACAGAAAAGGCAGGACTGGGATGTCCAGCCCAAATGACTGATGAGAAATTTGACCTCCTGTGATAGAAAGTCAGTACTGAGGACCTTGAAGAAGTTCTTACCCAGTTGTCTAGGGCAGTATCGACGATCTGACATATGACATTTTACCAAACAAGACAATAGACCCTGGGCATATAAGCAATTATGACTTTTTTTTTTTAATAGACAGACAAAGGGAGGGGGTCCCATGATAGGATCAGTCAGATGCCCGCCTGGCCGCTCCCCATGAGGGTACTTAGGCTCCTCTTAGCATTGGTGGGCCGGTATAAACCCCCGGCTTGGATAGAGCTATGCCCGATGCTGCCTTAAGCCTTATGAGTCCCTACGGAACCGCAGGTGAGGGCCCATTCAAACTCCGTAACTTTCGCCGTAGAGCTACAAACTGGAAATTCAAGTGCAAGCCCTTGAACTCCACATTCACGCACTCATTCACACAGAGTTTGTAACAGTTTTCTTACTCTCGTTCCAAAACAGAGGTCTCCGGGAGACCTGAATGAGAGAAGGAGAAGGACAGAGAAAGACGGAGGTGGGGAGAGAGAGAGAGAGAGAAAGAGAGAGAGAGAGAGACTAGTCTTAACAGAGGCCTAACAGAAAACCAGGACTCTGTCCTCCAGCGTCCTGGAATGCAGGCAGAGTCAAAAGGGAGGGCCCTTGTCAGAGCCGTTTTCCCCCGAGAGAAAGAAAGTCAGATCTGACTTACCTTCCCAGGATCAGAAACTGAGGACTCAGGAGTTGAATTTTTGTGGGCACACACCGGTGGCCGATCCGTTTCCCTCTGGAAGATGGGGTCTTATGGGCCCCTGGAACATCTTCAGGTGGCGCCTCCCCTATAAGTCCGCTGTTTGCCTGGGGGAGCCTGGAAAGAGTCCGGCTCTCACCCAGTGGCAAAAAATCTCATTGGGGCCTCCAAATGTTGTAACTGAGCAAGTTACAGAGAAATGCCACACTCTGAAACAAATTCAGGAGTCCTTTATTGGCTGGCGACTGAGAGAAGGCTAGTGCGCAAAATTCCCTCTGCCCCGAAGAAGGGGCTAGATTTTCTTTTATACTTTGGTTTAGAAAGGGGAAGGGGGAGTCTAGTTAAAACAATCTTACAGAAGTAAAGCAGGTAAAAAGTTAAAAGGATAAATGGTTACAGGAAAGCAAACAGTTCCAGGCACAGGGGCTTTAAATCTATCATAAGGTGATAGACGCGGGGATTTGTGTGTTGTGTGTTATCAACCGGACAAAATCCTAGGAACTGCGGATATAGCTTGCCACAGTATCTTATCAGTTAATTTCATCCTTGGATGTGCTGGGAGTCTGCTTGCACAAGTTAGGTCCTTGAGGAAGGGGGTGGGTAAGGAACTGTAAGTGAAGGAGCCAAGATGGAGTCTGTCTGGCTCTCTCAGCTAAGGGAGCGCCAATTCAGGTTAAAACAAGGTTAGGTATCACACACATACTTTGTATCTTTTTCATTGAGATCCCAGTCCTTCATTGCCTCTTGCCCAATCCCTGAAAATTGTGTTACTGTTTTCATATATTGCATCTGGTTTTCTTCTTGTTGAAAGCAAGAAAAAATTCTGGTCATTTCATCAGATCATGGCCTGAGGCAGAAATCAGGCTCATTCTTAATTTAGTAAATGGCTTATAATCAATTCTGTTAATATTTACTTAGATTCTCAAATTCTCCAGGAACGATACCCCAAAAATTCATATTCATACATGACATGCTTCATTTCTTGATTGAGCCAACAACATCTGTTCAGTCAATCTTGACTTTGGAAGAGCTCAGAGCAAAAGTTCCTAGCAAGGTCTTTTATGTTTCTCTTGCTGTGTGACCAGAACCAGTTGTCTAGACGTTTATGCCAGGTAAAGGTGTTTTAGTCTGTTCAGTCTCTTGTAACAAAAACCATAAACTGAGTTGCTTATAAACAACAGAGATTTATTCCTCGTAGTTCTGAAGGCTGGGAAGTCTAAGATCCAGATGCCAGAACATTCAGAGTCTGGTGAGGGCTGCTTTCTGGTTCCTAGAGGGTGTCTTCTAGCTGTGTCCTCATGTGGCTGAAGGGTCAAGACAGCTGTTTGGGGCCTCTTTTATAAGGGCACTCATCGCATTCATGGGAGTTAGTTCCAACTTGTTGACTTAATCATCTCCCAAAGGTCCCACACCTTTCAAAACCACCATATTGATGATTAGATTTCAACATAGGAATTTTGAGGGTTACAAACATGCAGACCACAGCAAAAGCCATTGGTAGACACAATGGCCCTTGGGGCCATGAGGGATTTTAGATGGAAAAAGTTTTTATTATACTTTAAGTTCTGGGATACATGTGCAGAAGGTGCAGGTTTGTTACATAGCTATACATGTGCCATGGGGGTTTGCTGCACCCATCAACCCGCCATCTACACATTAGGTATTTCTCCTAATGCTGTCCCTCCCATAGCCCCCCACTCCCCAACAGGCCCCAGTGTGTGATGTTCCCCTTCCTGTGTCCATGTGTTCTCATCGTTCAACTGCCACTTATGAGTGAGAACATGTGGTGTTTGGTTTCCTCTTCTTGTGTTAGTTTGCTAAGAATGATGATTTCCAGCTTCATCCATGTCCTGATAAAGGACAGGAAGTCATCCATTTTTATGGCTGCATAATATTCGATGCTGTATTATGTGCCACATTTTCTTTGTCCAGTCTATCATTGATGGGCATTTGGGTTGGTTCCAAGTCTTTGCTATTGTGAACAGTGCCACAATAAACATACATGTGTGTGTGTCTTTATAGTAGCATGATTTGTAATCCATTGGATATATACCCAGTAATGGGACTGCTGGGTCAAATGGTATTTCTGGTTCTAGATCCTTGAGGAATCGCCACACTCTTTCACAATGGTTGAACTAATTTACACTCCCACCAACAGTGTAAAAGCGTTCCTATTTCTCCATATCCTCTCCAGCATCTATTATTTCCTGACTTTTTAATGATTGTCATTCTAAACGGCATGAAATGGTATCTCATTGTGGTTTTGATTTGCATTTCTCTAATGACCAGTGTGATGAGCTTTTTTTCATATGTTTGTTGGCTGCATAAATATCTTCTTTTGAGAAGTGTCTGTTCATATCCTTCACCCACTTTGATGGGGTTGATTTTTTCTTGTAAATTTAAGTTCTTTGTAGATTCTGGATATTAGCCTTTTGTCAGATGGATAGATTGCAGAAATTTTCTCCCATTCTGTGGGTTGCCTGTTCACTCTGATGACAGTTTATTTTGCTGTACAGAAGCTCTTTAGTTTAATTAGATCCCATTTTCTATTTTGGCTTTTGTTGCCATTACTTTTGGTGTTTTAGTCATGAAGTCTTTGCCCATGACTATGTCCTGAATGGTATTTCCTAGGTTTTCTTCTAGGGTTTTTATGGTGTTAGGTCTTACATTTAAGTCTTTAATCCATCTTGAGTTAATTTTTGTGTAAGGTGTAAGGAAGGGGCCCAGTTTCAGTTTTCTGCATATGGCTAGCCTGTTTTCCCAACACCATTTATTAAATAGGGAATTCTTTCCCTATTGCTTGTTTTTGTCAGGTTTGTCAAAGATCAGATGGTTGTAGATGTGTGGCATTATTTCTGAGGCCTGTATTCTGTTCCATTGGTCTATATATCTGTTTTGACACCAGTACCATGCTCTTTTGGTTACTGTAGAGTTGTAGTATAGTTTGAAGTCAGGTAGCGTGATGCCTCCAGCTTTGTTCTTTTGGCTTAGGATTGTCTTGGTTATGCAGGATCTGTTTTGGTTCCTTATGAAATTTAAAGTAGTTTTTTCTAATTCTGTGAAGAAATTCAATGGTAGCTTGATGGGGATAGCAATGAATCTGTAAATTACTTTGGGCAGTATGGCCATTTTCATGATATTGATGCTTCCTATCTATGAGCATGGAATGTTTTTCCATTTGTTTGTGTCCTCTCTTATTTCCGTGAGCAGTGGTTTGTAGTTCTCCTTGAAGAGGTCCTTCACATCCCTTGTAAGTTGCATTCCTAGGTATTTTAATCTCTTTGTAACAATTATAAATGGGAGTTAACTATGATTTGGCTGTCTATTATTGGTATATAGAAATGCTTGTGATTTTTTCACATTGATTTTGTATCCTGAGACTTTGCTGAAGTTGCTTATCCTAAGTTGCTCCTTAAGTTGCTCCTTATCAGCTTGAGGAGATTTGGGGCTGAGATGATGGGGTTTTCTAAACATACAATCACGTCATCTGCAAACAGAGACAATTTGACTTCTTCTTTTCCTAATTGAATACCCTTTATTTCTTTCTCTTGCCTGATTACCCTGGCCAGGACTTCCAACTGTATGTTGAATCAGAGTGGTGAGAGAGGGCATCTTTGTCTTGTGCCGGTTTTCAAAGGAAATGCTTCCAGTTTTTGCCCATTCAGTATGATATTGGTGGCCGGGCGCGGTGGCTCAAGCCTGTAATCCCAGCACTTTGGGAGGCCGAGGCGGGCGGATCACGAGGTCAGGAGATCGAGACCATCCTGGCTAACACGGTGAAACCCCGTCTCTACTAAAAAAATACAAAAAACTAGCCGGGCGAGGTGGCGGGCGCCTGTAGTCCCAGCTACTCGGGAGGCTGAGGCAGGAGAATGGCGTAAACCCGGGAGGCGGAGTTTGCAGTGAGCTGAGATCTGGCCACTGCACTCCAGCCTGGGTGACAGAGCGAGACTCCTTCTCAAAAAAAAAAAAAAAAAAAAAAAAAAAAAAATGATATTGGCTGTGGGTTTGTCATAAATAGCTCTTGTTATTTTGAGATACGTTCCATCAATACCTAGTTTATTGAGAGTTTTTAGCATGAAGTGGTGTTGAATTTTGTCGAAGGTCTTTTCTGCATCTATTGAGATAATCATGTGGTTTTTGTTATTGATTCTGTTTATGTGATGGATTACATTTATTGATTTGCATATGTTGAATCAACCTTGCATCCCAGGGATGAAGCTGACTTCATCATGGTGGATAAGCTTTTTGATGTGCTGCTGGATTTGGTTTGCTGGTATTTTATTGAGGATTTTCACGTTGATGTTCATCAGGGCTGTTGGTGTGAAATTTTCTTTTTTTGTTGTGCATCTGCCAGGTTTTGGTATCAGGATGATGCTGGTCTTACAAAATGAGTTAGGATTCTCTCTTTTTCTATTGTTTGGAATAGTTTCAGAAGGAATGGTACCAGCTCCTCTTTGTACCTCTGGTAGAACTGGGCTGTGAATCCATCTGGTCCTGGACTTTTTTCTCTTGGTAGGCTATTACTGCCTCAATTTCAGAACTTGTTATTGATTTATTCAGGGATTCAACTTCTTCCTGGTTTAGACTTGGGAGGGTGTATGTGTCCAGGAATTTAATCCATTTCTTTTAGATTTTCCAGTTTATTTGCATAGAGGTGTTTATAGTATTCTCTGATGATAGTTTGTATTTCTGTGGGATCAGTGGTGATATCCCCTTTATTATTTTTTATTGTATCTATTTGATTCTTTCCTCTTTTCTTCTTTATTAGTCTGGCTAGTGGTCTATCTGTTTTGTTGATCTTTTCAAAAAACCAGCTGCTGGATTCATTGATTTTTTTTAAAGGGTTGTTCATGTCTCTATCTCCTTCAGATCTGCTCTGATCTTAGTTATTTCTTGTCTTCTGCTAGCTTTTGAATTTGTTTGCTCTTGCTTCTCTAGTTCTTTTAATTGTGATATTAGGGTATTGATTTTAGATCTTTCCTGCTTTCTCTTGTGGGCATTTAGTGCAATAATTTCCTTCTAAACACTGCTTTAAATGTGTCCCAGAGATTCTCGTACATTGTATCTTTGTTCTCATTGGTTTCAAATAACTTGTTTATTTCTGCCTTCATTTCATTATCTACCCAGTAGTCATTCAGGAGCAGGTTGTTCAGTTTCCATGTAGTGGTGCAGTTTTGAGTGAGTTTCTTAATCCTAAATTCTAATTTGATTGCACCGTAGTCTGAGAGACTGTTTGTTACGATTTCCATTCCTTTGCATTTGCTGAGGAATGTTTTACTTCCAATTATGTGGTCAATTTCAGAGTAAGTGCAATATGGTGCTAAGAAGGATGTATATTCTGTTGATTTGGGGTGGAGAGTTCTGTAGATGTCTATTAGGTTTGCTTGGTCCAGAGCTGAGTTCAAGTCCTGAATATTCTTGTTAATTTTCTGTCTTGTTGATTTGTCTAATATTGACAGTGGGGTGTTAAAATGTCCCACTATTATTGTGTGGGAGTCTAAGTCTCTTTGTGGGTCTCTGAAAACTTGCTTTATGAATCTGGGTGCTCCTGTATTTGGTGCATATATATTTAGGATACTTATCTCTTCTTGTTGAATTGATCCCTTTACCATTATGTAATGCCCTTTTTTTTGTCTCTTTTGATCTTTGTGGCTTAAAGTCTGTTTTATCAGAGATGAGGATTATAGCACCTGCTTTTTTTTTTTTTTCTTTCCATTTGCTTGGTAGTATTCCTCCATCCCTTTATTTTGAGACTGTATGTGTCTTTGCACATGAGTTGGGGCTCCTGAATACAGCACACCAATGGGTTTTGACTCTTTATCCAATTTGCCAGTCTGTGTCTTTTAATTTTAAATTTAGCCCATTTACATTTAAGGTTAATATTATTATGGGGGAGTTTGATCCTGTGGGGAAAAGAGAGGTCAGCTTGTTACTGTGTTTATATAGAAAGAAGTAAATTTAAGAGACTCCATTTGGCTCTGTATTTGAGATGCTGTTAATCTGTGACTCTACCCCCAATCCTGTCCTTGCTAGAGACATCGCTGTGGTAATTAAGGTTGAAAAGATCTTGGGCTGTAAGGAATGTGCTTTGTTAGGCAAATGCTTAAAGCCTGCTTGTGGTTGAAGGTCAGTACCATTCTCTTAAATCTCAGTAAAAGAAAAACATCTGTCTCCTGCCCGTCCCTGGGTAAATGGAGCATCTCCGTGTATCTGTATGTCTTACTGCTGATTTACTCCCTTATCTTTTGAGCAATAAATACTGAGGGAACTCAGGGGCTGGTGCCGGTGTGGGTCCTCTGTAAGCACAGCACCGGTCCCCTAGGCCCCGCTTTTCTTTCTCTATACTTTGTCTCTGTGTATTATTCTTTTTCTCAAGTCTCTCGTTCCACCTAACGAGAAGCACCCACAGGTGTGGAGGGGCAGGCCACCCCTTCAGATCCTGTCATTATGATGCTAGCTGGTTATTTTGCACATTAGTTGTTGCAGTTTCTTCATAGTGTTGATGGTCTTTACAAATTGGCATGTTTTTGCAGTTGTTGGTACCAATTGTTCCTTTTCCAGTTTAGTGCTTCCTTCAGGAAATCTTGTAAAGCAGGTCTGGTGGTGACACAATCTCTCTCTCAGCATTTGCTTGTCTGTAAAGGATTTTATTTCTCCTTTGCTTGTGATGCTTAGTTTGGCTGGATATGAAATTCTGGATTGAAAATTATTTTCTGCAAGAATGTTGACTATTGGCCCCCACTCTCTTCTGGCTTGTAGGGTTTCTGCAGAGAGATCCACTGTTAGTCTGATGGGTTTCCCTTTGTGAGTAACCCGACTTTTCTCTCTGGCTGCCCCTAACATTTTTTTCCTTCATTACAACCTTGGCGAATCTGATGATTTTGTGTCTTGGGGTTGCTCTTCTCAAGGAGTATCTTTGTGGTGTTCTCTGTATTTCCTGAATTTGAATGTTGGCCTGTCTTGCTAGATTGGGGAAGTTCTCCTGGATAATATCCTGAAGAGTGTTTTCCAAGTTGGTTCCATTCTCCCCATCTCTTTCAGGTACACCAATCAAACGTGGGTTTGGTCTTTTTACATAGTCCCATATTTCTTGGAGGTTTTGTTCATTCCTTTTCAATTTTTTTCTCTAATCTTGTCTTCACACTTTGTTTCATTAAGTTGATATTCAGTCTCTGATATCCTTTCTTCTGCTTGATCAATTCGGCTATTGATACTTGTGTATACTTCACGAATTTCTTGTGCTGTGTTTTTCGGCTCCATCAGGTCATTTATGTTCTTCTCTAAACTGGTTATTCTAGTTAGCAATTCGTCTAACCTTTTTCAAGTTTCTTAGCTTCCTTGCATTGGGTTAGAACATGCTCTTTTAGCTCGGAGGAGTTTGTTATTACCCACTTTCTGAAGCCTACTTCTGTCAATTCGTCAAACTCATTTTCTGTCAAGTTTTGTTCATTTGCTGGTGAGGAGTTGTGATCCTTTGGAGAAGAAGAGGTGTTCTGGTGTTTGAAATTTTCAACCTTTTTGCACTGGTTTCTCCCCATCTTTGTGGATTTATCTACCTTTGGCCTTTGATGTTATTGATATTTGGATGGGGTTTTGGTGCGGATGTCCTTTTTGTTCATGTTGATACAATTCCTTTCTGTTTGTTAGTTTTCCTTCTGACAGGCGTCTCAGCTGCAGGTCTGCTGGAGTTTGCTGGAGGTCCACTCTAGACCTTGTTTGCCTGGGTATCACCAGTGGAGGCTGCAGAGCAGCACAGATTTCTGCCAGTTCCTTCCTCATGAAGCATCATCCCAGATGGGTACCCACCAGATGCCAGCCGGAGCTCTCCTCTATGAGGTGTCTGTCGACCCCTTCTGGGAGTTGTCTCTCAGTCAGGAGGCATGGGGGTCAGGGACCCACTTGAGGAGGCAGTCTGTCCCTTAGCAGAGCTCGAGTGCTGTGCTGGGAGATCTGCTACTCTCTTCAGAGCTGGCAGGCAAGAATGTTTAAGTCTGCTGAAGCTGTGCCTAAAGCTGCCCCTTCCCCCAGGTGCTCTGTCCCAGGGAGACGGGAGTTTTATCTATAAGCTCCTGACTGGGGCTGCTGCCTTTCTTTCAGAGATACCCTGCCCAGAGAGGAGGAATCTAGAGAGGCAGTCTGGCTACAGCAGGTTTGCAGAGCTGTGGTGGGGTCTGCCCATTTTGAACTTCCTAGTGGCTTTGTTTATGTAGTGAAGAGAAAACCACCTACTCAAGCCTCAGTAATGGTGGGCGCCCCTCCCTGCACCAAGCTTGAGTGGCCCAGGTCAACTTCAGACTGCTGTGCTGGCAGCGAGAATTTCAAACCGGTGGATCTTAGCTCTCTGGGCTCTGTGGGAGTGGGATCCACTGAACTAGACCACTTGGCTCGCTGGCTTCGGCCCCCTTTCCAGGGGAGAGAACAGTTCTGTCTTGCTGGCGTTCCAGGTGCCACTGGGGTATGAAAAGAAACTCCTGCAGCTAGCTCGGTGTCTGCCCAAATGGCTGCCCAGTTTTGTGCTTGAAACCTAGGGCCCTGATGGTGTAGGCACCAGAGGGAATCTCCTGGTCTGTGAGTTGTGACGACTGTGGGAAAAGCGTAGTATCTGGGCCGGAATGCACCGTTCCTTATAGCATAGTCCCTTACAGCTTCCCTTGGCTAGGGGAGAGAGTTCCTCAATCCCTTGTGCTTCCCTGTTGAGGCAACGCCCCACCCTGCTTCTGCTCACCCTCAGTGGGCTGCACCCACTGTCTAACCAGTCCCAATGAGATGAGTTGGGTACCTCAGTTGGAAATGCAGAAATCACTTGCTTTCTGCATTGATCTCACTGGGAGCTGCAGACTGGAGCTGTTCCTATTTGGTCATCTTGCCAGCTACCCTTCGAGATTTTAGATTTTGAAGAGCTCATCATCAATCTTGCTAATTTATTTTACCAAGCATTAAAAATGGATACCCAGGAATCTCCAGGGATAAGACTAGAGCATTGCTAGGCCAGTATCATATTACATGACAGCACAGCATACAAAAAGAATTGTGGGGCCAGGTGCAGTGGCTCCTGCCCAGCACTTTGGGAGGCTGAGGCAGGCAGATCACCTGAGGTCAGGAGTTTGAGACCAGCCTGGCCAACATGTTGAAACCCTGTCTCTAATAAAAATACAAAATTTAGCTGGTGATGGTGATGTGCACCTCTAATCCCAGCTACTTGGGAGGCTAAGACATGAGAACTGCTTGAACCCAGGAGGCGGAGGTTGCAAGTGAGCCGAGATCCTGCCATTGCATTCCAGCCTGGGTGCCAGAGCAAGACTCCATCTGAACCAAAAAAGAATTGTGGATGCTGCTAAATTTATAGATTAAAATTTCTATCTCAGGAAAGAAATGTGTCAAATCAATGACAGATTCAACCTAAAAAACTTCAAAAAGGACAACTGAAACTCAAAGCAAGAAGGCAATAATAAAGATCAGAGAAAACTTAATGATATGGAAAACAAAATAACAATGGAGAAAAACCAGTGAAACCAATAACTGATTTTTTGAAAAGATCAATAAAAGAGATCCACCTTTGTGGATCTAGCATGAAATAATGTGAGAAAACACAAATTACCAATGTTAGGTACAGGTGAGGTGACATCACTAGATACTATAGATTTTATTTATTCATTTATTTATTTATTCTTACACCCCACCTGGAGTGCAGTGGCATGACCATGGCTCACTGCAGCCTGGAACTCCTGGGCTAAATCAATCCACTTGCTTCAGCCTCCAGAGTAGTTGGGCCTACAGGAGTGTGCCACCACACCCAGGTTTTACAGATTCTAAAAGGGCAATAAGGAATAATATGAATAATCTTATTCCAATAAATTTCACAGTGACCAGTTTGAAAACAAATAAAATTGAACTTATTTTTAGAGAACATTGTTGTGTGAAGTCAGGGATCCCAAATGGAGGGACCGACTGGAGCTGTGGCAGAGGAACATAAATTGTGAAGATTTCATTTTAATATGGACCTATATCAGTTCCCATATAATACTTTTATAATTTCTTATGCCTGTCTTTACTGCAATCTCTGAACATAAATTGTGAAAATTTCATTGACATTCATCAGTTCCCAAACAATACTCTTATAATTTCTTATGCCTGTGTTTAATCTCTTAATCCTGTTATCTTTGTAAGCTGAGAATGTATGTCACTTCAGGACCACTGTTGTACAAATTGATTGTAAAACATGTGTGTTTGAACAATATGAAATCAGTGCACCTTGAAAAAGAACAGAATAGCAGTGATTTTAGGGAACAAGGGAAGACTACCATAAGGTCTGACTGCCTGTGGGGTCGGGCAAAGAGAGCCATATTTTTCTTCTTGCAGAGAGCCTATGAACAGGCATGAAAGTAGGGAAGATATCACTCAATTCTTTTCCTAGCAAGGAATATTAATAATTAAGACCCTGGGAAAATAACTGCATTCCTGAGGAGAGGTCTATAAACGGCTGCTCTGGGAGTGTCTGTCTTATGCAGTTGAGATAAAGACTGAAATATGCCTGGTCTCCTGCAGTACCCTCAGGCTCACTAGGGTGGGGAAAAACCCTACCCTGGTGAATTTGGAGTCAGACCGGCTCTCTGCTCTGGAACCCTGTTTTCTATTGTTTAAGATGTTTATCAAGACAATATGTGCACAGCTGAACATAGACCCTCATCAGTAATTCTGATTTTGCCCTTTGCCTTGTGATCTTTGCTTTGCCCTTTGCCTTGTGATCTTTATTGCCCTCAGAAGCATCTGATCTTTGTGACCTACTGCCTGTTCGTACATCCCCTCCTCTTTTGAAGTCCTTAATAAAAACCTGATGGTTTTGCAGCTCAGGTGGGCATCACGGTCCTACCATTATGTGATGTCACCCCTGGAGGCCCTGCTGTAAAATTCCTCTCTTTGTACTCTTTCTCTTATTTCTCAGACCAGCCAACACTTAGGGAAAATAGAAAGAACTTACGTTGAAATATTGGGGGCGGGTTCCCCTGATACAACATAAATATTAATGGAGAAAATCCCATGGAATCTGCAAACAAAAATGTAGGATAAATGAAATTATAGTTTCCAAGGCAGACAATGATTTTTATAAAAATAGTACTTCTAGGTATGATGATCAATTTGAAACTGAAATTTAAAAGAGTACTTTTATTTTTGAGAAGGAGTTTCGCTGTTGTTGCCTAAACTGGAGTATAGTGGCATGATCTCGGCTCACTGCAACCTCCAACTCCTGGTTCAAGTGATTCTCCTGCCTCAGCCTCCCGAGTAGCTGGGATTATAGGCTCACGCCACCATTCCCGGGTAATTTTTCGCATTTTTAGTAGAAACGGGGTTTCACCATGTTAGCCAGCCTGATCTTGAACTCCTGACCGCAGGTGATGCGCCTGCCTCAGCTTCCCAAAGTGCCGACTTTTTACAAGAGCATACAACATAAACTTGAGACATATAAGATGTGCAACTGAAATACATATAGATGTACACTGGAAACTACAAAATATTGTGGAAGAAAATTAAAGATCTAAATAAAGGGAGAGATACACCACATTTATGGATTAGAACACAAAGGCTTCCCTTTGTGGGTAACCCAACAATGTTTTAAACTCATTAATGTTTTAATTCTTTAATTATATATATATATATATATTCAATGTGACCAGGTGGGGTGGCTCACACCTGTAATCCCAGCACTTTGGGAGGCCGAGGAGGGTGGATCACAAGGTCAGGAGATTGAGACCATCCTGGCTAACATGGTGAAACCCCATCTCTACTAAAAAATACAAAAAATTAGCTGGGTGTGGTGGCAGGCACCTGTAGTCACAGCTACTCAGGAGGCTGAGGCAGGAGAATGGCATGAACCCAGGAGGCAGAGCTTGCAGTAAGCCAAGATCACACCACTGCACTCCAGCCTGGGTGACAGAGTGAGACTCCATCTCAAAAAACAAAACAAAACAAAACAACAACTATATATATGTATATATATATTTTTCAATGCAATCTCAATCAAAATCCCATGATGCTTTCATTAGAAAATAACAAGTGAATTCTAAAATTTATATGGTAACACATAAGGTAAGGACTTAGAATAGCAAAAAAAAAAAAAAAAAAAAAAAGAAAAAGATGCATAAAGTTAAAGGATTACATTGCCTAATTTGAAGATGTATTATATAATTATGTTAAGTAAGACTTTAAAATATTAGCAAAAATATAGATTAAGAAAGCCCAGGAATAGACCAACACATCTAAGATCAAATGATGTTTTAGAAAGGTGCAAAGGCAATTCAATGAAGATTGTGTTTTCAACAAGTGTTGCTGTAACAACTGGACATCCATATTAAAACAAAAACCAAGAAACAAAACCACAAGCTGTGACCCCAAACCTCACATGGTATATAATATTCGAGAACCAACACAAAATGGATTATAAACCTGAAAGTATGAAACCTTCATTAAGTAACATGAGAGAATTTTTTAAATCTTGGCAATTACTTCTGAAATATGCACGAAAAACAGGTTCAATCTAAGGAAACATGACACGTTCAACTTTGTCATCAGTAAAAATTTCTGCTCTAGGACAGACTCTGTTAAGATGAAGGAGAAAACAAACTGTAGGCTAGAAGACTATACTGGCAAATCACATATCTAAAGAAGGACTTGCATCCAATATTTACTAAAAATTCTCAAAACTCAATAATAAAACAAAAAGTTTAAATGGACAAAGGATTTGAACAGTTAACCAAAGTAGACAGAGGGATGGCAGTAGTACAAATAAAAATTGTAAACATTGGCCGGGCGCAGTGGCTCAAGCCTGTAATCCTAGTACTTTGGGAGGCCGAGACGGGCGGATCGCGAGGTCAGGAGATCGAGACCATCCTGGCTAACACAGTGAAACCCCGTCTCTACTAAAAACTACAAAAAACTAGCCGGGCGAGGTGGCGGCGCCTGTAGTCCCAGCTGCCTGGGAGGCTGAGGCAGGAGAATGGCGTAAACCTGGGAGGCGGAGCTTGCAGTGAGCTGAGATCAGGCCACAGCACTCCAGCCTGGGTGACAGAGTGAGACTCCGTCTCAAAAAAAAAAAAAAAATTGTAAACATTAGTCATTAGGGAGATACAAAGTGAAATCACAGAGATATACCACTACACACCAAATGGGAATGGTGAAAATTGAAGACTCTCTATACCAAGTGTTGGTGAGGATATGCAGTACCTGAAATCCTCATAACACTGAGGAGGGCATGTAATGTAGTATAACCACTTTGAAACACAATTTGTCCGTTTGTAGAAAGGTAAACATCCATTTACCCTGTGATTGGTGTGCTTATGCTTTTTATTTTCTGTGTTTTATGATGACATCTTTTAAAGTTTGCTGGCTCTGGAGAGACTGCCCTCCCAGGATTAGTCTTCTCTTAGAAATGGCAAAGCGCTTGACCCAGAGCACCTCTCTCATATACAACCAACCGCTCCTGAGTCTACAGCCCAAATTACCTCTTTATCCAACTCTCACACCCCACGCCAATATCTCCCCTGCACTGAAGCACCCCATGACCAGGTACCCGGTAACCAGAGACCAACACTATAGGCCAAAGCCTGCCGGAGTTATTCAAACTAGCTAATCACAAGCTGTTTATTCTGCCCTGCCTGGCCTGTCCCATGAAAACCCCAATAAAGGCTGTTGCCTATGCCTTCCCCTTGCTCCTGCCTCCTGATCAACACTGGTGCTCTCCATGTGGCCCTGTGTGGCATGGTGTGCCCCTAAGAAATGTAAGTAATAATTGCTTTCCATCACATTGGCCTCTCTGTGTGGTCACTCAGTCACCACCTTAAGTTAAAATCCCACAGGTAGAAATGAGACACATCTCTTCATGTGTGTGTGCGTGTATATGTGTGTGTGTGTAAGTGGGGGCAGGGCAGGTCGGCAGAGAGACCCACGGCCCTGGGCCATGCCTTTGGGGTGACAGTGTATCAGAAACTAAGCTCAGCATGCAGTGAGGGGGTGGGGGATTGGGTATTGCTGTGACATCCTCTGTCCTCCCTGGAGCACCCTGGGATTGGGAGCAGGCTGAGCACTGTGGTGCCAGCCTGCAGATCCATGTGTGCATGTGCACCCAGGAGGCCCTGAGGCATGACCATGTGTCTTGGCAAACATGTGTCTGCACTTGGCGTGCCCTAGCACAGAATCTGTCACCGAGTGCTGGTTCAACAAACATTTGATAAGTGAGTTTGTTCGTCTGAATGGATAGCAGATTAGATGCAGCTTTCTTTTTTTTTTTTTTTTTTTTTTTTTTTTTTTTTTTTTTTTTTTGAGACGGAGTCTTGCTCTGTCACCCAGGCTGGAGTGCAGTGGCCGGATCTCAGCTCACTGCAAGCTCCGCCTCCCGGGTCCACGCCATTCTCCTGCCTCAGCCTCCCGAGTAGCTGGGACTACAGGCGCCACCACCTCGCCCGGCTAGTTTTTTGTATTTTTTAGTAGAGACGGGGTTTCACCGTGTTAGCCAGGATGGTCTCGATCTCCTGACCTCGTGATCCGCCCGTCTCGGCCTCCCAAAGTGCTGGGATTACAGGCTTGAGCCACCGCGCCCGGCCTAGATGCAGCTTTCGAGAAAATTAGTAAATTGTAATTTAGATTCAAGGAACATTACTTGGAATAAAACACAGAACCTAAAGGACGTGAGGTATAGAAAGTTAGTTGGGAACACATGTGACACAGTGAAGAGATCCTACATATGTGGGTGTTGAAGCCACTTGCCTGTGATTTCTGTCACCAATCAGAGGTTGAAGTGAAGTTACAAAGTTACCCTCCCATGCAAACCTCTGATTGGTTGTTTTCCGCAACCAGTCAGATACTTTCAGTTTTCCATCTGCCACACAGAAAAAGGGGAAGTGGGCTAACAAAGGAAGTAGTCTCTGGTCCAAAGGGGAAGTGGGCTTGCAAAGGGAGTAGTCTCTGGTCCTTTTCTTACTTAGGTGTGAAAAGTTGTTTTCTGTTTGATTTAGTTCTAGGAAGTCAGAGGGAGTCAGCCTTAGGTTCTGTGCCTCCAGACCCTGTTCTGCCTCACTCCTACCAAGCTGCTCCCTGCAGGGGCCTGATGCTCGCAGGGAAGATTCTATTTATTCACCGTCTGGGGCTGCTCAAGCCACTGCCCTGGGCAGCCCTGCCTCCCACTGGCCCTCTCAATGGCTTTCCACTCAGGGAACCCCTGCAGCCTGTAGTCTCTACGCAGGCCCTGGGCCACCAGGCTGGAGAGAGCCATGGCCCCACTCAGGGGTGCAAGGTGACCCGGCTGTCTTCCTGGCAGGTCCTGGTGGGAGTGACTGTCCCTTGTTCAAGTGTGAACTGGGGATGGGAAGCAAGGGAGATTCTGGTGGGGGAAGCACGGGGAGGTTGAGGTCAGAGCTGGGGAAACTGAATTACAGGTTGAGGAGGAGGAAGTGTGGTCGCAGATTGCAGGGAACCCAGAGGACTTGAACAGGGAACCCCCCCCCCGCCCCCCGGCCAGGTGGGTGTGGCAGTTGACATTGGAGTTAGGGAGGGGGTGGAGGCGGTGGTGGAGCTGCAGATGGCAGGGGCAGTGTTGAAGGTGGGGGGTGATGGTTGAGGCAGGGAAGGGGCAGTGGGGTGGGGACACCCCATCAGGTTGTCCCATGCCTGTCTGAGAGATGCCTGCCCTTCCACCTGCCCTTCTGGGGTCAACACTCCCATTTCCCCCTTGGCTGAAAAACACACACAGAAGCTGGATGGATGCAGGTGAGTTTATCAGGCAGCCTTGTTCCGCAGGGGACAGGCCTGGGTGGGGAGGGGGCAGCGGTTCCCAGGCTTGCCCCAACCAGCACAGCCGGAGGGGGAGCAGAGGCAGCAGCAGGGCGGAGCTGGGGAGGGCGGGGCCCTGGGCCCAGATTCTCATAGGTGGGACAGGCAGCCTGGACAGGAACCTGAGGTGCCCGTGGATGGTGTTACTTCAGTATGGTGTGGGCACACTGGTTGTTGATTTCTTCCTGTGGGGAGGGGTGGGAGGCTGAAGGGAGGGGTCTTCTGGGGAAGAAGGGGTAGGATGGGGTTGACAGCGGAGGTTGAGCATCAGAAGGCGGAGGCCCAGCTCCCTGAGGTCTTGTCCCTGGGCAGTTGCCCGTCTGCAGGGACATTGCTTGGTGAGAGGAGGGAAGGTGTTTGGGTGGAGAGAGAGGCTTTCAGGGAACAGAGTCCCTCCTCTCAAAGGAGGTCAAGGGCTGTGAGGAGATGCTGGTGGCCGGGCCTGCTGCACTCACCAGTTGCTGCATGACGGCCTGTGCCTCCTCGGGGGTCATGGTGTCGGTCACGCAGTCCTTGAGTTTAGAGGCTGTGTTTCTTTCCAGCTCCGTGGGGTGGTATCTGTTGACAGAGTCCATGTAGGTGTCCTTGTCTTTGGTCAGAAACTGGTTAATGACCGTCATAAGCTGCGGGCAGAGTTTACTGGGCTCTGCGGGGAGAGTAGGAGCACGTAAGCAGGGAGGGGTAGGTGCCCCGGGGCTGCAGCGCGGCCCGGGCTCCCCTGGCGGGGCCTACCCGCGAGCAGCGGCAGCAGCAGGAGACCCAGCAGCGCCAGGGCTCGGGCGGGCGCCATGTGGTTCAGGGTCGGGGCCGGTAGGTATGCGGGTCACACTGGGGCAGTGCGGACGCAGGTCCCTCTGGCATCTCGGGAGGTACGGTCCTTAAACTCCGTGTCCTAGGGGTGGGCCCGGATGGCGTGGCTTGGCTGGACAGGGAGGGTAGGGGCGGGAGTGGGGTTTGTGGCACTCCAGCGTAGCAGGTTGCATCTGCGGGTCCCCGCCCTTGCCCCTCCCCCAGTCCCTCCCACGATGCTGGATCCAGGCAGCTGCGGTGCAGGCGGGGACCACTGGCTGGGCGCGGTCCTGCGCTGGTCCCTGCGAGGTTCAGGCGTCCATGCGCGCTGAGACTCTCAGCTGACTCTATGGCCTGTCCCATCGTGTGTGCGTCACGAGGCTTGGATGCACGCGTGTGAGAATGGGATATATGTGTGTGAGTGGAATGCTCTGGTGGGAGCATGTGGGGTGTGTGTGTGGCACCTGAGGTTGGGGTGTTGACTGTGTGGGGTGGGGGTCTGTGATTATATGAATATGAGGGTGTGATCGTGGCTGGGACAGGGCATGTGGCTGCCTCTGCCTCTGCATGTGCGTCTGAGAGAGACAGGGAGAGATGGGAGAGCCTGGTGTGGGGGCCCTGCGGTGCAGGGACAGGGGACTTTTCTTCACTTATGCCATCTGGAGGTGAAAAGCCAGCTAGATAGTGAGCTTCGTCCTGGGGACAGAGGCTGGGAGACTGCAGCTGAAAGCAGTGGGCTCCGGGAGAGTTGCAGGGGGCTGAGCAGCAGGGTCAGGGAGCAGAGGGCCTGGGAGCAGAGGGCCACCCTCCCATTCTCTTCCTTCCTTCTCTGGACCCCAGAGCACTGTGTTCCCCTCCCACCCCTACAGCTGCAGGTAGAGCCAGCTGGAGGGGTCTCTAGAGGGAGGGGGGTCCTCTGAGGGCAGAGAGGGCCAGGAGGCTCCCTGAGGACTTGAGGCCCCTCTGGGCCTCCCAGGGCTGGGCCTGTGGCTCTAATCTGCTTTGCCCTGGGAGGGACATGCTCAGTGGTGGGGTTTGTGTAGCTGTCACTCACTCACCTGCCTGTGCCCAGTCACACACCTGTGACTCCCATCGGCCCCACCCAATACACATGTGGGTCTTCAAGTGCCATGAGGGGAAGTTCCTGACTATGTCACATGCATCCATCCCACCCACCACACTGCAGGTTACAGGACTGCCCCAAAAGTGCCACCATGCCCTCCTGAGGTTACCTGGCACATGGGTATCCTCACCTGCATGACATGATCAGATTGTGCACTTTCTATGCCAGGGCCAGGGCAAGCTTGTACCTTCAGCTTTGGGGACACTGGAGCGGGGGGTGGCTGGAGGTCAGGGAAGTCACCAGGCTGGAGACATCATCTACCTCCAGGAGAGGGTTGATATCAGACATCTCCTGTGCGCCACTTTGAGCCACCTCAGCCTCACCTGGGACTCTGGCTGGCACTGGGACCAGCAGTTCCATGAAGGTTTAGACCATTTCTAGGCTTAGGAAGGGCCTCCCTTGTCATCACTGTGGTCTGGGCTTCCTTGTGACCAAGGGCTCTGGACGGCAGATGCAGCCAGCCAGAGTGTGGGGGTGAGGGGCCTGGGCACAGGAGGGACTCGAGGCCTTCCCTGCACCCCCATGGCCACCATTTCAGAGGGAAGACAGCAATTATTTGGGTTTGTCCTGTGAGCGGTGGCAGAGGGCAGGGCCTTGGGCAGGTCCAGAGCCAGACAGGCATCCCGTGCTGCAGCCTTGGGGCCCCGAAGGGACACGATGGGGCTGGTGTGGGGGCATCCCCTGGCCAAACACGTGGGTAGGGGGTGCTCTGGGGTCAGTGGGTGGGTCTGGGCATTCGCAAGAGCCAAGTTAGGATAGAGAGTTCTGAAGGATGGCGGGAGAGGGCAGAGAATGGAGGGATGAGGGAGACAGCTCCTGCTGCTTTCTGGCCTCTAAGTGGGGGTGATAGGTGGTAGGTGAGTGACAGAGGAGGCAGTGGGAGCTGCAAGGCTGAGCCAGGGAAGTGGAGGCCGCAGAGATGCAGACCTTGCCTGAGGCTGACTCGGGGCTGGGACTTCTTAGAGGCCAGGGCCCTAAAGCTCCCAGACAAGGAGTTTGCAGGAACAGTGACACAGCACACCACATAGCACAACTCGACACAACACAACCTGGCATACCAGAGCAGCGTGCGGTGCACTGAGCTACAGCAGAGTGTGGCCCAGGGTCCAGGGAATCATGGAGCAAACTGACCTGAGCTGCATCCCTCAGCCAAGGCACAGGCCCCCGGACTTGAGCCACCCACTTCCTTGTGACAGCTGGATACCTTAGTGTCCCTGAGGCTGAGGACAGGGCTGGGGCTGCTGTCCAAGGTGAGGTCTGACTCTAATCCCCTGCCTGTAATCCCCAGTTGTTTGGGGAACTTGAGCGTCTTCCAGGGGACCCAGTGATGCTGATGGGATTTCTGGGCACCTCAGCCAGGCCCCCTGCTGGCCTAGCCACACTGGTTCCCACTGCAATCTGGCCTTGGGGCCTGTGTGGCCTCTGCTTACTGAGCCCTGTGGTTCTCTGCCAGTCACCGTTGGCCCTGTGGCCAGGCTGGCACCTGGAGAATGGCCTGTCCCCAAAGCCTGCCCTCCTCCCAGCTCACCCGCTTTGCTTTTCTCCCACACTGGGAGGTAGGAGCCAGGTTGACACTGGGGGAGGAGCTCCCTCAACTGTGGCTTCACCTTAGAGTTCTTGGCAGGGTTTTGGGCAATGAGACTTTCTGGATAGGGGCTGGAGGTCAAGAGCTTGCTCAGTGGGGAGTGGTCTCATAGTGGAGAGACCTACAGTGGAGGGATAGGGTGGGCAGGGAGGACAACTGGGCTGTGGAGGAGATGGGGCAGGCAGGTTACATGGATGCAGCTCACACTCCCTCCTTCTCCCCATCCTCTCCCATGCCCCCCCATCCTCTCCTGTCTCTTCCTCCCTGCCCTGTTCTTTCCTTCTTTTCGCTCTGCGTCTCCATCTTCATGTCCCTTTTTCCTTATTCATTTCTCCTCCCCTTCACTTTCTATTTCTCCCTTTCTCTCCTCCTCTCGCCTCTCATCTTTCTATTGTGACATATGACACAAATACAGACTAGGACATACCATGTAAAGTGTATCTTAAGTGATGACTGTGATGCAAACCTCATAATACTCCTGCAGTTCAAGAAAGGTCATGGTGAGCCCCTCCCGGCACCAGCCTCACCACCTCGAGTTGACCCCTGTCCCAAGTTTGTGATTTCTTGTTGTTTTAGTGGATGATTTTGCTACCTAAACATCTTCACATATAATAAGTGTTAATTTTACTCTTTTACAGTTTTTATAACCGTGGTCACCATGCATATGTTCTCCCATATCTTATCTTTTTGTTCAAGATTTTTGTTGGTATCAATCCATGTTGCTTTATGGTTTAAAAGCATCGACTGTTGTGTACTGATTCTATTATCATGAACAACACTGCAGGGAGCTTTTATGTGTTGATGTCCTGGCACACATTTACATTCATATTTGTATGGGTTTGTGCCCATGTGTGGAATTTTAGATGATAAAGCATTCATATTCTTGACTGTTTTAGGAAACAGGAAACCTTGAAAGCAGTTGTACAACGCACATCCCCAGCCACACTGTAGTATTTCCTGCTGCTCTAGATGGCCACAAGCTGGTATTGTCAGTGTCGAGTGAACCATCTGGTAGGCAGGTGTCAAGGGCATCTCATTGGGTTCCCATTTGCATTTTCTGGTCTAATGAGGTTGAGGCCTCTTTATGTGTTTATTGGTCATTTAGTGAAGTGTGAGTAGAAGTCTTTCTTCCCATTTGTATGTTGCATGTTCATTTCTTTTTTTCCATCTCTGGTCATTTGTAGGAGTTTTTTGTATTTTCTTTTTTTTTTTTTTTAGACAGGGTTTCTTTCTGCTGCCCAGGTTGGAATGCAGTGACATGATCTCAGTTCACTGCAGTCTCAACCTCCTGAGCTCAAGTGATCCTCCTGCCTCAGCCTCCTGAGTATCTGGTACTATAGGCGCATGCCACCACACCTGGTTTATTTTTGCATTTTTACTAGAAACGGGGTTTCGCCATGTTGCTCAGGCTGGTTTTGAACTCCTGAGCTCAGGTGATTCACCTGCCTCAATCTCCCAACATGCTGGAGGAGTTCTTGGTATTTTCTTTTTTTGTTTTTGAGATGGAGTTTCATTCTTGTTGCCCAGGCTGGAGTGGAATGGTGTGATCTCGGCTCACTGCAACTTCTGCCCCCTTGGTTCAAGCTATTCTACTGCCTCAGCCTCCTGAGTAGCTGGGATTACAGGCGCCCACCACCAGGCCCGGCTAATTTTTGTATTTTTAGTAGAGGTGGGGTTTCACCATGTTGGCCAGGGTGGTCTTGAACTCCTGAACTTAGGTGATCCACGCGCCTCAGCCTCCCAAAATGCTGGGATTACAGGCATGAGCCACTGAGCCCAGCAGGTATTTTCTTGATAAGAGCCCCTGTTTGGTTATTTATTTAAAATGCCTTCTGGCCGGGCGCGGTGGCTCAAGCCTGTAATCCCAGCACTTTGGGAGGCCGAGACGGGCGGATCACGAGGTCAGGAGATCTAGACCATCCTGGCTAACACGGTGAAACCCCGCCTCTACTAAAAAATGCAAAAAAACTAGCCGGGCGAGGTGGTGGGCGCCTGTAGTCCCAGCTACTTGGGAGGCTGAGGCAGGAGAATGGCGTAAACCCGGGAGGCGGAGCTTGCAGTGAGCTGAGATCCGGCCACTGCACTCCAGCCTGGGCGACAGAGCGAGACTCCGTCTCAAAAAAAAAAAAAAAAAAAAAAATGCCTTCTGCAACATTGGGGATTATTAGCTTTGTATTCTGTTGATGGTTTTTACTGAACAGAAGTTTAACGCTTACTGTAATTAAATTTATCAACACTTCCTTTATGCTTGATGTTGTGTGTGTGTGTGTTTTGCTTAATAAATAGTCTTATCTTTTTAATTTTTATTTCTTTTTTTTTTTTTTTTTTTTTTTTTTTTTTTTTTTTTTTTTTTTTTTGAGACGGAGTCTCGCTTTGTCGCCCAGGCTGGAATGCAGTGGCCAGATCTCAGCTCACTGCAAGCTCCGCCTCCCGGGTTGACGCCATTCTCCTGCCTCAGCCTCCCAAGTAGCTGGGACTACAGGCGCCCGCCACCTCGCCCGGCTAGTTTTTTGTAGTTTTTTAGTAGAGACGGGGTTTCACCGTGTTAGCCAGGATGGTCTCGATCTCCTGACCTCGTGATCCGCCCGTCTCGGCCTCCCAAAGTGCTGGGATTACAGGCTTGAGCCACCGCCCCCGGCCTAATTTTTATTTCTTAATGTGGTTTTATTCCTTTGGAAAAAAGATTCTCATCTCATGGTCGTAAAGATACTCTTCTGTATAAATACTTGTGAAGTCTTTATTCTTTTACCTTGTCCATTGAGGTCTCTAAGGTATATGGAATTGACTTTTGTGTGAGTAACAGTCCCCTTAAGTCCCCTTACTTTTTAATTATATAGATTCCCTGCTGTCCCAGTACTGTTTGGGACAGGGGTGTGTAATCTTTTGGCTTCCCTGGGTCACACTGGAAGAAGGAGAGTTGTTTTGGGTCACACATAAAATACACTAACACTGACAATAGCTAATGAGCTAAAAAAAATTAAAATCGTAAAAATCTCATAATGTTTCAAGAAAGTTTACAAATTTCTGTTGGGCCGCATTCAAAGCCACCCTGGGCCGCAAGGGTCCTGCGGGCTGTAGGTTGGACAAATTTAGTTTTGGAGAAGGTGGCCCTTATTCCATTATTCCCAGTGTCACCTTTGTCAAAAAGCAAGTGCCCCACAGAGGGACATAGGTTTGCTTCTGAGTTCTCTATTTCCTGTCGCTGGTCTGTTTGTCTGCCTCTATGCCAATATGGCACTATGTTGAATACACACTAAAGCTTTGGTTCTTGACTCTGGCAGAGGGAGTCCTTCCGCTTTGGCCTTGTTCCTAGAGTGCCTTTGCTGGTTTTGGCCCTCTACAGTGCCAGATGTTTAGAAACAGCTATTTGAATTCAATTTGGAGAGAACTGAAGTTTTGATGACATCGAGTATTCCTCTCCATAATGCTGAGACATGTTGCTGTTTATTTTGATCTTTCCTATTTTCTCTCAATGACTTTTTACGTATATATTTCTGTGGTGCTCTTATACATGTAGTAATTGATTTATTCCAAGGCATCTGTTCTTTTTAATGCCACTGTAAATGTTACATTCTTTTAAAGTGTAAGTTTAAAAATATTTGTGTTGCTGTATGAAAATTTTAAATTATTCTATATTATTTTGTATTTGGATTCAAAAACTCTTTAGTATTTTCTCTGTAGATTCTTTCAGATTATTTATATAAATATATCTAATGTGTATTTGTTTCTTCCTCTTCAATATTCATATATTTTACTTGTCTTGCTTTATTGCATTTGTAGAATGTCTAGTGCAATGTTGGATAGCAATGGTGAAAACAGGCATTTTGTTTAGTATCCAAACTCAAGAGGAACTTTTTTGTTTGTTTGTTTTGCTCTTCACAGCATTGTATTTTATATAAATTGTTAAATTTCACATAATTTTAGGCTTATAAGAAAGTTACGCAACATTGTATATATAATTATTTCTGGATACCCTTCATCCAGATTCAAGAGGATAGCTTTTGATATTTTATCATTAAATAGTAAGTTTAACATAAGATATTTTTTGTAGATGTTCTTTGCTAGATTAAAGATATATTATCCTATTTCTATTTTCTAAGGGGATTTTTAAATCTTTTTTGAGACAGAGTCTTGCTTTGTCACCTGGGTTGGAGTGCAGTGGTGCGGTCTTGGCTCACTGCAGCCTCAACCTCCTGGGCTTAAGTGATCCTCCCACCTCAGCCTCCCAAGTAGCTGGGACTACAGGTGGGTGCCACCACACCTGGCTAATTTTTGTAATTTTTTTTAGAGACAGAGTTTTGCCCTGTTGCCCAACATAGTCTCAAACTACTGGCTCAAGTGATCTGCCCACCTTGGCCTCCCAACATGCTGCAATGACAGGTGTAAGCCACTGCGTCCTGTGTCAGATAATTTTTTTAAATCAAGAAAAGATGAATGTTATAGCATATCTCACTTGCATTTAATGAACTGTGCGTACAGTTTTTTTCCCTTAGTTCTGTGAATGTGTTACCTTACATCAAATAATTTTCTAATTTGAAACCTACTTTGCATTTCTGGTGTAAATCCTCCTTTATTAGTATATACTGTTCTTAAATGTAATTTAATTCACTTTGCTAATACCTTGCATGGTACATTTTGTCTGTGTCTTTGAGTGGTTAAATTTTGGTGTCAGGATGATACCAGTTCATTATGAATTGGGGATGCAGTGGTGATTTTTCTTTATTTCAACAGATCTAGTCTTCTTCTTTCCCCAGTCTGCTTTGTACCTCAGAACCTGGCCTTTTCTGGATTGCATCATTGGGCTACATTGCCCTCTGGTTTTTGTGGGTTGACACATTGGAGATATAGAAGGGCACTGAAGGAAAGAGGAGAGTGAGATGAGGGGACTCACCCCCAGTTGCCCTCCTTCAGGACTACAGGTTGGCCATGGCTGTGTTCCTTTCCTGGTGTCTAAAGGTCCTGGGAGCTCACCCTCTCCTACAGTTACAGGTCTCACTGGATTGTGGCAAAGCTTCTTTTCCTTGCCTCCCATTAGATATTTTGCTCTTGCTTGCCTTGGGCATTTTGTTATTTGTTTCCCTTTACTTTGCTCACAGCAGAGCCATGAGTCTGTGAACCCACATGTGTCTGAGAGAGGTCTCAATCAATTTAGAAAGTTTATTTTGCCAAGGCTAGGGATGTGTCCATGCCACAGCTTCAAGAGGTCCTGAGGATATGTGCCCAAGGTGGTCAGGGTACAGCTTGCTTTTATACATTTTAGGGAGACATAACACATCAATCAATGCATGTAAGATTTACATTGCTTGGATCTGGAAGAACAGAACAACTTGAGGTGGGGTTGGGGGGGCTTCCAGGTAGTAGATAAATATAAAAATTTTTTGATTGGCAGTTGGTTCAGAGTAATTGTCAATAGAAAGGAATGTCTGGGTTGTGATAAGGGATTGTGGAGACCAAGGTTTTTATCATGCGGATGAAGCCTCCAGGTAGCAGGCTTCAGAGAGAATAGACAGTACATATTTCTTTTTTTTTTTTTTTTTTGGAGACGGAGTCTCGCTCTGTCACCCAGGCTGGAGTGCTGTGGCGGATCTCAGCTCACTGCAAGCTCCGCCTCCTGGGTTCACGCCATTCTCCTGCCTCAGCCTCCCGGGTAGCTGGGACTACAGGTGCCGCCACGTCGCCCGGCTAGTTTTTTTTTGTAGTTTTTAGTAGAGACGGGGTTTCACCGTGTTAGCCAGGATGGTCTCGATCTCCTGACCTCGTGATCCGCCCGTCTCGGCCTCCCAAAGTGCTGGGATTACAGGCTTGAGCCACCGCGCCGGCAACAGTAAATATTTCTTATGAGACTTAAGGTCTGTGTTGATGTTAAATCCTGGTCGGCTTTTCCTGAATTCCAAAAGAGAGATGTGTATAGTGAGGCAGGTCTGACCCCTCCTTCCGTTATGACCTGAACTAGTTTTTTTAGGTTAATTTTGGAATGCCCTTGGTCAAGAGAAGTGGTCCATTCAGATGGTGGGGGCCTTAGAATTACATTTTTTGGTTATAACCATTCATCAAACTCTTGTCACATATCCTGTGAGTGTGCCATTTCCTTCCTGCAGGGACACTGACTGGTACAGGGAATGTACCCTCATTGTTTATGCTTTGGAAGAATTTGTATAAGATTGGAGTGGTGTAAGCGCCCGACGGGTTCTTCCTGCCTGCTACACAAACAAAATCAATTCACAGAGACCATAACACTGCAGTAAAGAAAGTTTAATTGATGGGAGGCTGGCCATGCCATGTAAGAGAGAGAGTTATCATTAAAATGATGTCATTGAAGGCTCAGAAGCTATGGGATTTTCAAAGATGCTTGGTGGGCAGGGGACTTGGGTATGTGGTGTGGTGAGGGATTGGGTTGAAGATGAAATAGTAGGGAGTCGAAGCTGTTTTTCTGCATGGAGTCATTTCTGGTTGGGGCCACAGCAGTGGCTAATGGATCCAGGTGGAGCCGTCAGTGTTAGACATACAAAGAAAACCTGAAAAGACACCTCCAAAAGCCAATCTTAGGTTCTACCATAGTGGTGGTATCTGCAGAAGTAATTGGGGGAGTTGCATATCTGTGAATTCCAGAATAATTGGTGGCAATTATTTAATATGTTTATTAAAGTTATTTTGTTTTAATAACTTTTTTGAAGTATAGTTGACATATAACAATTACATATATCTAAAGCACATAATTTATAACTTTTGTTTATGTCTATACCTTGGCCAAATTAAGAGAGACCATCAGGTGCTATCCTCCTAGCTTGATGGTCTCTCATTAGCTTTACAAAGACAGTTGAGTTTTGGGGAAGGGCTATTATCATTTTAATTATAAAGTAAATGTCTCTTTTTAATGTTCTTCTCTTCATTAATCTATTAAGTTGATCCTAATTGTATTTCAAAAACTTGTATGTTTATTAAATTAAATTCTTTTGTTTTAATCTTTATTGAAGTATAATTGACGTATAACAAATATGTATATCTAAAGTACATAATTTGTGACTTCTGACAGTTGCAAAAATCAGAACAACCACCATAATGATCAAAATAATGAACACATCCCTCACTTCCAAATGCTTCCTTGTGCCTCTGCATAACACCTTCTCCTGCATCTCCTTAACCCCTTCCTCCTCTCTAGACAACTGCTGATCAGCTTTATGTCAGTGTAGATTAGTTTGCTTCATGTAAATTCAATCATACAGTATGGTATGTTATTACTTCTTCAGAGAGCATTGTCTTTCTGGTTCATCTGTGTCGTGTGTATGAATAGTCTATACCTTTTTTGAATGTTAAATTTAAAAAATTACATACGGTAATACTATTTTTTTTTTTTTTTTTTGAGACGGAGTCTCGCCCAGGCTGGAGTCCAGTGGCCTGATCTCAGCTCACTGCAAGCTCCGCCTCCCGGGTTTACGCCATTCTCCTGCCTCAGCCTCCCGAGTGAGTAGCTGGGACTACAGGCGCCCGTCACCTCGCCCGGCTATTTTTTTGTATTTTTAGTAGAGACGGGGTTTCACCGTGTTAGTCAGGATGGTCTTGATCTCCTGACCTCGTGATCCGCCCGTCTCGGCCTCCCAAAGTGCTGGGATTACAGGCTTGAGCCACGGCGCCCGGCCTACTCACTATTTTTGATGTACATTTATTTCCATGAGTTTTTGACAGCTGTGCCATCTGTAGGTTTTGTATTGGTGTCTGGAATCTTAAGCACTACCACCACAATAGAGATGCCATTTTCTTACTTTCAAACATTCCTTGTGCTGTGCTTTTGTAGTGAAATATTCTCCTTGCCCTCAATTCTGAGTGGCCACTGGTTCATTCTTTATTCCGATACCTTTGCATTTTCTAGAACTGCTTATCGTGAAATCATGCAATATGTAGCTTTTTTGTTGTTGTTGTTTTTTGAGATGGAGTTTCGCTCTTGTTGCCTAACCTGGAGTACAATGACGCAATCTTGTCTCACCGCAAACTTGGCCTCCTGGGTTCAAGCGATTCTCTTGTCTCAGCCTCCCGAGTAGCTGGGATTATAGGCATGCGTTACCATGTCTTACTAATTTTTTGTGTTTTTAGTAGAGACAGGGTTTCTCCATGTTGGTCAGACTCATGACCTCAGGTGATTCACCTGCCTCGGCCTCCCAAAGTGTTGGGATTACAGGTGTGAACCACCACGCCCAGCAATATGTAGTTTTTTGAGTCTCGCATCCTTTAATAATTTTATCATTTACAATTTCTGATTATGATCTTACATATTTAAAGGTATCAAGTGTCATTACAAATATTCATTTTTTAAAAATGTTTTAATTACTGGAAGTAAGATGACCCAAAGAATTTCTTAAAAATCTGAATCTTCTATGGCAATATATTTAATACCCATTTTTGTGTAGTTACTAGTTAGTAAGATTTATTTTTCCCCTCCAGCTTTATTGGTATAATTAACAAATAGGAATTGTGTATATATAAAATGTACAAGTAGATAAGTTGATATATATTTACATTGTGGAATTATCACCATACTCAGGCTTATCAACATATCCATCATTGATTTAAGATAATGTTTAGCATTTTAAAATGAAGGAAGCATTGAAGGAAGCCAGACTCAGAAGGCTACATACTGCATTATTTCATTTATAGGCTGTTCCAGAAAAGGCAAAGCTATAGGCATGGAGGAAAAAATAAATGACCACTCAGGATTAAGAATGAGGAGATTTGAGTACAAAGGAATAGTGGAAGGAATTTTTTTTTTTTTTTTTTTTTTTTTTTTTTTGCGGTTAGGAAGAATTTTTTAAAATGGTGAGAACACTTAACATATACTTTTAAAACAAGTTTCAAGTTCAGTATTTCCCCTCTTTTTCAAAATTTCACTTTCTGCAGTTTCTTTTACCCATGGTCCACTGAGATCTGAAAACAGTGCAATAAGATACTTTGAGAGAGATCTCCAGAGACAGAGAGAGAGAGAGAGAGAGACTACATTCACACAATTTATATTACAGCATATTGGTATAAATTTTTATTTTATTATCAGTTTTTGTTATTAATCTTTTCCTGTGCTTAATTTAGAAATTAAACCTTATATGTATGGATGTATAGGAAAAAATAGCACATTGTGTACAAGGTTTGGTAGTATGAAAGGTTTAAGGTACTCATTGGGAGTCTTGGAATGTATCCTTTGCAGATAATAAGGGACTCCTCTAACCTCTGGGTTATTATTAATCGTGATCATCATGCTGTCCATTGGATCTCCAGAGCTCATTCATCTTGCATAGCTGAAACTTTGTACACTTCGACCAGTAACCTCTGACTCCTCCCTCCTGCTTCTTCTGGGACCCTGGCAACTACCATTCTACTCCCTGATTCTACGAGTTTGAGTATTTTAGATTCCACATAGAGCTGAGATAATGCGGGATTTTGTCACAAATCATGACTATGTGGGGCTGGTGCACAGGTGGCAAAAAGAATTTATGAAGACAGTTGAAGGTAAAGAAAGGCAGATTTATTAGAAAAGGTAAAAAATATATTGCAAGAAAGTAATGGGCAAGTCAGCAAGAGAGGAACTGACTGCCAGGAGACAAAGGCTTGCTGGCGATTTTATAGGATGGTGCTTGTGCTGTGTGCTGGAGAGGGCTACGTGCAATACTCTATTGCCGAGGTTGCAGTGAACTAACATGCAAGGGTCTGGTGATAAGTCAAGTGCAGGAGATTTTGAATCATTTGTGCAGGAGGGCTATGTGTTCTGGACTATAAAGAAAGGCAGACTTACAACTTACCTGCTTTCTCATTCTGCTTTCCCCTGCTCATGCCAGCCTGACTCCTTTTCCCTAATTAGAATTCCACAGATTTATCCTGTTGTGTCTATTTATGTTTTGTAGCATAGTGTCTTCCAGGTTCATCCATGTTATTGTAAATGGCAGATTTTTTCTTTTTAAAGACTGAGCAGTATTCCATAATACCTTTAATAGAATGGAAAAATGTGCATATCACATTTTATTTATCCATTCATTTATTAACAGACTTTATATTTGTTTCCATATCTTGGTGATTGCGAATAATGCTACAATGAACACAGGAGTGCAGATAACTCTTTGAAATACTAATTTTGTTTCCATTGAATGTATATGCAGATGTGGGATTGCTGGATCATACAGTATAATTCCATTTTTAATTTTTTGAGGAAATTTCATACTCTTTTTCACAGAAGCTGCACCAGTTTACATTCCCACCAACAGAGCACAAGGTTTCCACTTTCTTCACATCCTCATGAACACTTGTTATTTCTTGTCTTTTTGGTAGTAGCCATGGTAATGGGTATGAGATGATAGCTCGTGGTTTTGATTTGCATTTTCTGATATCAGTGATGTTGAACACCTTTTCAAGCATCTGTTGGCCATTTGCATGTGTTTTTAGGGAAAATGTCTATGCAGGTCCTTTGTCCATTTTCAATTGAATTGTTTGTTGTTGTTGTTGTTGTTTTTGCTATTGAGTTGTATAAATTGAGCGTGTATTTTGTATATTAACCCCTTATCAAATACATGGTTCTCAGTTACTTTGTCTCCTTCCGTAGGTTGATGCCTCAGGCTTTGTCTTCTTGGTCAGAATCGCTTTTTCTGTTTTGGCTTTTTTTGTGATTCCATACACATTTTCTCATTGTTTTCTCTATTTCTGTAAAAAAATGCCATTGGGATTTTGATAGGGATTGGCTTGAATCTGTAGATACTTTGGCTAGAATGGATATTTTAACCTTATAAATTCTTCAAGTCCATGAACATACGAGGTCTTTCCATTTCTCTGTGTCTTCTTTGATTGTCTTCATCGATGTTTTATAATTTTCAGCATACAAGTCTTTACTTCTTTGGCTAAGTTTATCCTAAGTATTTTATTCTTTTTGTTGTCATTACAAATGTAATTGTTTTCATATTATTTTTTCTTGGCTAGTTCATTGTTAGTATAAAGAAATACTTCTGGCCGGGCGCGGTGGCTCAAGCCTGTAATCCTGGCACTTTGGGAGGCCGAGACGGGCGGATCACGAGGTCGGGAGATCGAGACCATCCTGGCTAACATGGTGAAACCCCATCTCTACTAAAAAATACAAAAACTAGCCGGGCGCGGTGGCGGGTGCCTGTAGTCCCAGCTACTCAGGAGGCTGAGGCAGGAGAATGGCGTAAACCCAGGAGGCGGAGCTTGCAGTGAGCTGAGATCCGGCCACTGCACTCCAGCCTGGGCGACAGAGCGAGACTCCGTCTCAAAAAAAAAAAAAGAAAAAAAAAAATAAGAAATACTTCTGATTTGTGTAGGTTTATTTTGTATCTTGCAACATTACTGAATTTGTTTATTAGTTTATAGCTTTTGGGTGTGTATGGAGTCTTTAAGGTATTCCATTAATAACATCATGTGATCTTTTTTTGTGTTTATTTTTTGTTTCTTTGAGATGGAGTCTCCCTCTGTCACCCAGGCTGGAGTGCAGTGGCACAATCTTGGCTCACTGCAACCTCCGCCTCTTGGGCTCAAGCGATTCTCCTGCCTCAGCCTCTAAAGTAGCTGGGATTACAGGTATGCACCACCATGCCTGGCTAATTTTTGTATTTTCAGTAAAGGCAGGAGTCTGATCATGTTGGCCAGCCTAGTCTCAAACATCTGACCTCAAGTGATGTGCCCACTTCGGCCTCCTAAAGTGCTGGGATTACAGGCATGAGCCACTGCACCCAGATAACATTATGTGATCTTCAAAGAGATACAGTTTTACTTCATTTTTAAAAATTTAGATGCCTTTTCTTTTCCTTTCTTTTTTTCTCGCCCCATTGCTCTGGATGGGATTTCTAATACCATGTTAAATACAAGTGGTAAGAGTGGGCATCTTTATCTTGTTCCTGATCTTAGAGGAAAGGATTTCAGTTTCTCTTTATTGATTTTTATATTAGCAGTGGGCTTTTTATATATGACCATATTTGTGTTGAGGTAAGCTTCTTCGATACCTATTTTGTTGATGGTTTTAATACGAATGGATGTTGAATATTGCCAAGTGCTTTCTCTATGTGTTTTAAGATGATCCTGTGGTTTCTATTCTTTTTTTTTTTTTTTTTTTTTTTTTTTTTGAGGAAGTCTTGTTCTGTCGCCCCGGCTGGAGTGCAGTGGCGTGATCTTGGCTCACTGCAAGCTCCACCTCCTGGGTTCACGCCATTCTCCTGCCTCAGCCTCCTGAGCAGCTGAAATACAGGTGCCTGCCACTATGCTGGGCTAATTTTTTTGTATTTTCTGTAGAGATGGGATTTCACCATGTTAGCCAGATGGTCTCAATCTCCTGACCTCGTGATTTGTCGGCCTCGGCCTCCCAAAGTGCTGGGATTACAGGTATGAGCCGCCGCACTTGGCCAGTTTTTATTCTTCATTATGTTAATGTGGTATGCCACATTGATTGATTTGCATATGTGGAACTATCATTTCATTTCAGGGATAAATTCTACTCAGTCATATTTTATAATTCTGTTAATTTGTGTTCAAATTTGATTTTCTAGTATTTTATTGAAGATTTAAAAATCTATGTTCGGCCGGGCGTGGTGGCTCAAGCCTGTAATCCCAGCACTTTGGGAGGCCGAGACGGGTGGATCATGAGGTCAGGAGATTGAGACCATCCTGGCTAACACGGTGAAAACCCATCTCTACTAAAAATACAAAAAACTAGCCGGGCGAGGTGGCGGGCGCCTGTGGTCCCAGCTACTTGGGAGGCTGAGGCAGGAGAATGGCGTGAACCCGGGAGGAGGAGCTTGCAGTGAGCTGAGATCCGGCCACTGCACTCCAGCCTGGGCGACAGAGCAAGACTCCGTCTCAAAAAAAAAAAAAAAAAATCTATGTTCATTGCAGATTATAGACTGTAGCTTTTTCATTTCTTCTTTTGCTTTTATTATTATTTAAAATGGACACAATAATAATTGCACATATTTATGGGATACAATATGATATTTCAATACATGTATACAATGTGTAATGATCAAAGCAGGATGATTAGCATATACATCTCCTCAAACATTGATCGTGTTGGGAACATGCAGTATCTGCTCTTCTAGGTATTTGAAAATGTACAATAAATTGTGTAATACAGTCACCCTCCAATCCTATAGAACACTAGAACTTATTCTTCCTATCTAGCTGCACTTTTGTATCCATCCATCAACCTTTGGCTATCCTCTCACCTCCCTCAACTCTTCCTTGCCTCAAGTAACCATTATTCTGTACTCTCTTATGAAAGCAACTTTTTAACCTTCCACATATGAGTGAGAACATACAGGCTTTCTCTTTGTGTGCCTTGGCTTCTTTTGCTTAACACAATTACTTGAAGCTCATCCATGTTGCTGCAAAAGACAGCATTTTATTCTTTTTCATGGTTAAATCATATTCCATTGTGTATTTATACCATATTTTCTTTATCTGTTCACATGTTCATGGCCACTTAGGTTGATTCCATGTTTTGTCCATTGTGTACAGTGCTGCAATAAACACGAGAGTGCAGATGCCTCTTTGATGTACTGATTTCCTTTTGTCTGGATGCGTACCCACTAATAGAATTGCTTGATCATATGGTAAATCTATTTTTAGTTTTTTGAGCAACCCTCATAGTGTTTTTCCTAATGGCTGTACTAATTGGCTAGGACTTTCATTGCTACATTGAATAAAAGTGGCCACAATGGACATTCTTGCCTTGTTCCAGATCTTAGAGGAACAGCTTTGTACTTTTCCCTATTCACTATGATGTGAATAGGCTGTGGCTTGCCATACTTTGATTTATTGTGTTGGGCTACATTCCTTCTATACCCAGTTTGTTAAGAGTTTTTGCCATGAAGGGCTTGAATTTTATCATGCTTTTTCTGCACCTATCGAGATGATCATATGGTTCTTGTACTCATTCTGTTGATATGATGTGTCTTATTTGTGGATTTGTGTATCAGGAACCATCCTTGCATCCCTGGGTTGAATTCCATTTGGCATGGGAATGATCACTTTGATGTGCTGCTTCATTTGGTTGGCTAGTATTTTGTGGAGGATGTTTGCATCCATGTTTCTCAGTGATATTGGCCTATAGTTTTCTTTGTTGTTGTGTCCTTCCCTGGTTTTAATATTTGGATAATGGTTGCCTTGTAAACTGAATTTGGAAGAATTCTATACTCTTCAATTTTCTGGAAGAGTTTGAGAAGCATTGCTATTAATTCCTCCTAAATATTTGGCAGAATTCTGCAGTGAAGCCATCGGAGTCTGGAATTTTCTTTGATAGGAGGAGACATTTTATTACAGATTCAATTTGTCGCGTGTAATTGGTCTGTTCAAAAGTTTGATTTCTTTTCAGTTCAATCTTGGTAGGTTGTATTTTTTCAGGAATTTATACATTTCCACTAGGTTTTCAAAGTGGTGGTTGTATTGTTGTTCATGACAGCCTCTAATGAGAGAAAATCTAATCATGAAAATTCGCCCCTGGCTGAGGCCCACTTCCTCAGTGATGTGGCAGTCACCCAGGCCAAAGGTCTGCATACCAGTGTGAGTCGGGTTGAGCCAGGTGGGCAGGAGCCTTGGCTGAACGGCACCAGGAAATGCTTCTTATTGTTATTGACTCGGCTGGAAGATCTCCAACCTTCATAGTTTTTTTTGGAATTAAAACAGAAAGGTAAATGTCAGGCCTGGTGAGTTTCCAGACCTCTGGCATGCTTAGCCCCAGGGCTTGCCGCCCCACAGGGGTCGGATGCTCCATCTCCCGATCCAGTCCCTCTCTCACTAGACTTTCTACTGATGTCCTGTGCACTCAACCAACATGACCCAGTGTCTAGTGAAGTCATGCAGAGCCCATGCAGGAGACACACAGGGCATTGGTGACCTGGTCACACCCCTCAGGGCACATATGGGGTGACTGATGGATGGAGGAGAAAGAAATGGGGGTGCTAAGAGTTCACTCTTGACTTGGAGAAGGAGAACTTGGAGAAGGAGACTTGGAGAAGGTCAGGTGTTGGAACCACCCTGGCAGAGGTCAGAGACAAAAAGAAACCTGAGAGATGCAGCCCAGCAAAGTAGAAAGCTGGGGTATATAGAAGGAGCGTGGAGGATCAGTTCTCAAGGTCAGCAGGCTGAGTCCTGCCTATTGTGTGTCCTGGACTCTGTGCTGAGAGATATGGGCAGGTGTCTGGGGTGTGTGGTGATGCAATGAGACCTGGACTCTAAGAGGTCACCTCTGCATTCTGGGCAATGACTTAGTGGTTGGAGGGAGGCTATGGGAAGGTCAACACTTAGATGTCCTGCCCACCTAAGACTGGTGTGACCCTGTGAGGTGACTCTGGAGGGTGTGGGAGGCTGACCTCAGGCAGGAAAGGTAAATGAGACTGAGCTAAAGGGAGATGTGGGGAGCGCTGGTCAGGGCAGAGAGGATGGCTCAGTGACCTGTCTTCTAGCAGGGAGTAGCTCAGAGCTAGGGCAGGAGGCCAGCTCTGAGTTGGTGGGAGCCTGGCAGAGGTTTTGCTCAGGAGTCCTCGGAGGCCCCTGGACCTGAGTGACAGGTCTGAAGGGTCTCAGTTGCACTTAAGGCATTACAATGTCCTTGTGCCTTTTGTATCCTATTAGTAGGTCAAGGAACCCAGTAGGAAGGTGGACTCAGGTTGTGGCCTCCAGGGGCTCTGACTGTCATGGACGAGGGGAGATGAGCAGAGTTGGAGGCTGCAGGGAGGAGGGAAGAGGAAAGAGGGAGCTGACAGGATGGGCCATGGTTCCCCACACAGACTCAGTGGAGAAGGGCTTGTCATCATGGTGACTCTTTGTGCTGCAGCCAAGGGGGTGAGACCTACAGCCATGGACCAGATCCCAGGGCAGTGTGGATGATGGAGGAGGAGGGTGTGTCCAAGGCAGGTGTGGGGAGAGAAGATGTGGGCCTCCAATCACCTGCACAGGGCCTGCGTTTTGTCCTGAGGAAGGAGGATCAGGAGCCCCCAAGGGCTTTTCCTGGAGCCGCGGGTGCTGCCATGGAGTGCAGGGAAGGTCACTCTGGCAGCTGTGGGGAGGGCCTGGAGCCCAGGGAGTTGGTCCTGGAGGAAGGAAGCATCTGCTATAATCCAGGTCAGAATCAACAAGGACATAAAACCACCTGCTCATTGTTTACTCGTTTCTTCATCACAAGTTCTCTGAATATGTCCTTGGATACAAGCCCTGTGAAACCAGGAATGTGGGTATGACCCCATTTCAACCCTGAGAGTGGCTTTGAAGCCTGTTGTCCCTAGACCACACCTGAGGATATTACCTGGCCCACTTCTCTCACATTTCACAGGAGGGGACTGAAATCAGAAGGGGTATGGTTTCCACCTCCAAGGTCCTGCACAGCCCAAGGACACAGGGCCTGGAGGAGGTCCCAGGTGTCCTCATGTCCTGACCTGACTTCTCTCAAATGGAACATGGATCTCAGCTATGATTCTATTTTCCATCTATCCATGCACTCATCATCCATCCATCCATCCATCCATCTGTTCATCCATCCATCCATCATCTGTCCATGGATGCATCTACCCACCCATCCATCCAACAATCCATCGGTCCAGCTATCCATCTATCCTTCCATTCTTTCAGCTATTTCAGAGACAGCACTTCCTACAGTTGGGCAGCAAGATTCTTGCTGAAGCAGATGTGGATGAGGCATTTCTGTGGGTGCCAGAGGACCTCCATATAGTGCTAGGTTAATATTACTAAGTTATGGCTGAAATTCAATATTCTATAAAACATACAAGTAGGGAATATAATTCCTTATACCAACAGCTACAGAGATCATCATGTATCATTAAGAATAACAGAGTTGTAAGCATTTTAGTTGAAGTAAACTCTCACAGGACATTGTCATTTTAAGAAATTACTCAATTTCAGGACAACTGACAGATCATGAGTAGGTTCGTCTTCAGTGACGCATATTCTCTAACATTTTCCTTATTCTTTCAAACACATGTGAGATGCTTTTGCATCTCGAAGTATTCATATCAATAACATGTTCGTCCAAAATTTCTCAGGGCATTTCTAACTCTTTTCATTTACTTCTAGTTGAAACTCTCTATCTTTGATTGCTAAAAGTTGAGTTTTAATTGAGACTGAATAAGTAGCATGATCTTTATTATTTTCTTTAGCTCCACAGATTTTAATTCCACTGAAATGCTGAAATGTACATGTTTTGGTCTTCAGGCCCAACTCTTCCATGAGCTCCAAACTAGAGCGTCTCACACCCACTGTGTCCCATCCTCCTGGGTAGCCAATGGATGTCTTGGATGTGGGAAACTTATCCAGGCTAGCATGGGACTCCGGATCTTTGCCCTAAACCTGCTTCTCCCCAGGCTTCACCTCTCAGCAGTGGCATCGCATCCAGCCAGCTGCTCCAGCCCAAATGTGATGGGATCATTTTGATTCCCGTTCTCTCCACTATTCAATTCAACAGCAGGCGCTGTCAGTGCTGCCCCAGCCTCTGTCTCCCTCGTGTCTCTCCAGGGCTGCACTGTGACAAGGCCATAGTGTCTACCTGGATGGCCACAGGGACTCCCGGTTGGTCTTCCTGCCTCCACTGCCACCCCCATTACTCTATTTCAACAGGGAAAGCATGACCTCGTAAGTCCTGCTCCTCCCCTCCCAGGATTTTTCACTGCACATGGAAAGGATTCACCTTTCTGCAAGGTCCTGCGTGACCTGGCACTTGCCTCGTTTTCTGACGTGACCTCCTTCCCCGTTGTCCCTTGTTCCAGGTGCACTGGCCATTTCTCCAACACACTAAATCCTTTCTCATCACACTGCATTCACTGCCCCAGACCTTCGCCTGGTGGCTGCCTCAGGTTCTTCAGGACTCAGGGAAGACATGTCTCCTCACATGCCTTCTGGGACCACCTGACCCAGTGTGGCACCCCAAGCCAGTTCCACCCGATCACATTTCGCTGTTGGGTGGTCCTTGTGGTTGTCATCACTATTACAATTTTCTTCAGCTTTGCAACCCCCTCTTCACCTTGGATGTGAACTTCAGGGAAGCAGGGCCCTCACCTGCCTTGTTTTCCACTGGGTGCCCGACTCTGGGAAAGGGCCTGATGTGTGGCAGGAGACACTCCTTCCCTGGCTGAGTGGATGGATGAGGACTGGGATGAAGGTGCATTAAATGAGACCAATTCTGGGAACAGAGGGGAGAAGATGTGTCTGGAGATGGGGGACTGAAACGTGTGACCTGGGAGGAGATGACATCTGAGTGATGACAAGGAGAATGGGTAGAAGGGAGAAAGGGCATTTGGGGCAGTGGGAGTGAGGGAGGAGGAGAATGTTGAAAGGAAATCTGGGAGTGCAAAGATGAGGTGGTCAGCAGTGGAGCCTGGTCCTGGCCAGCCGTGTGTGCGCTGCTGAGGGGTGGATAGGCACCTGTAGGGAAATGAGCCCTCAAAGATCCAGGGAGAAAGAAGATCCAGGCTGGTTTTCCCATGGAAGGGGAGTGAGGCTGGAGGCAGGGAGACTCAGAGGGATGGAGGTCTCGGTGACCTGAGTAGGAGGGAGGGACAAGGTTTGGAGGGTGTCATCTGAGAGACACCTGGGTGGGACAGAGAGGGAGGAGTCTGTGGGGAAAAGAAAGAAAGATCAGACTGTTACTGTGTCTATATAGAAAGAAGTAGACATAAGAGACTCTATTTTGTTCTGTATTTGAGATGCTGTTAATCTGTGACCCTACCCCCAACCCTGTCCTTCCAAGAGACATGTGCTGTGGTGACTCAAGGTTTAAAGGATTTTGGGCTGTGCAGGGTGTGCTTTGTTAAACAAGTGCCTGAAGGCAGCTTGCTGGTTAAAAGTCATCACCGTTCTGTTAATCTCAAGTACCCAGGGACATGCACACTGCCAAAGGTCACGGGGACCTCTGCCTAGGAAAGCTAGGTATTGTCCAAGGTTTCTCCCCATGTGATGGTCTGAAATATGGCCTCGTGGGAAGGGAAAGACCTGATCGTCCCCCAGCCTGACACCCGTGAAGGGTCTGTGCTGAGGAGGACTAGTACAAGAGGAAAGAAGGCCTCTTGGCGGTTGTTGGCAGTTGAGATAGAGAAAAGCATCTGTCTCCTGCCCATCCCTGGGCAATGGAACATCTTGGTATAAAACCTGATTGTATGTTCTGTTTACTGAGAAAGGAGAAAACCGCCTTAGGGCGAAAGGTGGGACTTGCTAGCACAATGCTGCTCTTTATGCACTAAAAAGGTTTATGGAGATGTTTACATATGCATATCAAGGCATAGCACTTTTCCTTAAACTTATTCATGTCACAGAGAACTTTATTCATATGTCTTACTGCTGACTTTCTCCCTATAATGATCTTATTATCCTGCCGCTTCCTTTTCTTTAAGATGGTAAAGATAATTATCAATAAATACTAAGGGAACTCAGAGACCGGTGCCGGTGTGGGTCCTCTGTATGCTGAGCACAGGTCCCCTGGGCCCACTTTTTCTTTCTCTATACATTATCTCTGTGTCTCATTTCTTTTCTCAGGTCTCTCGTTCCACCTAACGAGAAACGCCCACAGGTGTGGTGGGGTAGGCCACCCCTTCAGGAGTCTAGGGTAGTGTGAGCTGATAGGGGTAGGCGACCACTGCCTGGGAGGTCCAAGGGGCCTGTGGAAAGGGCCTGAGGTTTGGGGAGGGACCTCCCCCAGAAGGAGTTGATGGAGCCTCATCAGTATATTGAAGGCCACTGAGACCTCCATCGAAGACGGAATCAACTGAGGTGAGGTGGGAGACAGGGGCCATGTCTGAGGGTGGCACTCGTTCCCTGTGACCTCAATGTCAATGTCCCCTGTCATGGTGATATGGCCACACAGACCCATGGCCTCATGCAGATTGCCTGGTCCCACCAGCCCCAGGAGCAGAGCTGAGCTGCAGGTATTTATGGGGACTCTGAGGCCTGTGACTCAGCCAGGAGGGTGGGATTTCCCAGTCTCCAGCATCCTGAGTCCTGGGGAGCCCTGGAGGGTCTGCACTGAGGGGTTGTGGAGTAGAGATAGGGGGAGAAAAAAGGACGGCTTGGGTAGGTGGAGATGGAGAAGTGTGTTAAGGTTGATTTCCTGGGCTCAGAAAACAGGCATATCGGCTGGGCACGGTGGCTCATGCCTGTAATTCTAGCACTTTGGAGGTTGAGGTAGGAGTTTGAGACCAGCCTGGCCAACATGGCAAAACCCTGTCTCTACTAAAAATACAAAAATTAGCCAGGTGTGGTGGTGTGTGGCTATATTCTGCTACTCAGGAGGCAGAGGTAGGAGAATTGCTTGAACCCAGAAGGTGGAGGCTTCTGTGAGCCAAGATTGCGCCAATGCACTCCAGCCACCCTCCTCCCTGCCAAAAAGAAAACAGGCACGTCTATGCTACATCTGGTGAGTTCTTCCTCAGTCATGTATTTTCACACTTGGACCCTGGTCACACTCTGCACATGCCGTCAAAGCCAACCCCACACAGATTCCAGAACACAGAGCTGAGCTGCAGGTGTTTATTGGGGTCTCTGTAGTGATAAACAGAGCCAGGTCAGGAAGGTGGGAAGCCCAAAGGAAGGCAGGAGGACCAATATTTGATCTGCAGGGGTCCTCAGATCATGATGCATCTACGCAATCGGGACTCTGAAGGATCTTCATCTGTTGGAAAAAGAAGAAAGAGAGGAGCTGGTGGCCTCTGTGAAAGGCTCCCCAGACTCATCGTTACTGCCCGGTCCCAGAGCTCAGGGGAGCTCCTTAAGTGTGTCTGCTTCTTGGGGATCCCAGGCTCTGGACAAAGATGGTGGATGTGGGTTGTGACTCCTGCTTGAGTGTGACTCGGCATGTTTTGGTGTAGCACGTGTATACATGTGTGTGTGCAGGTATGGGGTATGTGTGTTGCTGTTAATAGCATCCTTTGTGAGCGTGTGTTGCTGTGTACTCATCATCAGTGCATTGGTGCAGTGACTGTGGTTCCCTGCATGCCTGGGCCTCTCCCGGGCACCAGGGGCAGAGATTCTCCCCTTGCAGAGTTGCAGTGTCTGGGTCAAGGACTTGGAGAGGTGAGGCAGGAGGGCCCTGTTGGGGCAGGTGGGGGCCTTCATCTGATTGTGGGCATCCTGGGATGTGGCTTCCTGCTTAAAATATGGAAAGCGGGATGGAAGGCAAGTGCAGGGAAGTGCAGGTCTGGGATGTGTACCCATGTAGCGTGTGCAGGTCCCCCAGGGCATACTCACAATAACAAATGAATGAGCAAATCTTTCTTTCACGGAGACGTTGGCAAAGCATTGCTGGATCTTGAGGAAGGACTCCTCAGTCAGGGGACTGGGGTTGTAAGGAGCAAGCTCCTCCTTCAGGAGGTCTTGGGACACATCAAACACAACATTCCCAAGCAGTTTATTGATAGCCAGGCAGGCATCCCCTGTGGTGGATAAGGTGAGATAAGAAAGCAGAGGAGGTCAGAATTCAGCGAAACCTCCCATGGCCAGTGAGACCCTGGGATGGTGATGAGAGTGAAGGAGCAGGGCTACCCGCTTCCTCCCAGCCCTGCTCGCCTCTTTCTCACCCAGCTGGACACTGCAGATCAGAACCAGCAGAAAAGCACAGGGGGCAGATGTCACCCTCATGACAGCGGAGTCTGGTCCCAGCAGGCACAGGCACGGAATTTGGTGATGGGTGAGCTTTATGTATACCTGAGCAAGGGACACGCCTCTTGTGTATATGTGTGTGTGTGTGTGTGAATGTGGTCAGGACAGGTCTGCAGAGAGACCTTCAGCCCTGGGCCATGCTGTTGTGGTGGCAGCGTATCAGGAACTGGGCTCAGCATGCAGTGGGAGGGGTTGGGTGTTGTGACATTCTCTGTCCTCCCTGGACATTGGGATTGGGAGCAGGCTGAGCACTGCTGTGAGCCTGCAGGTCCAAGTGTGCATGCACATGTGACCCTGAGTCTTGGCAAACATGTGTCTGCACTTGGCATGCCCTGCCACAGAATCTGCCACTGAGTACTGGCTCAACAAACATTTGCTAAGCGAGTGTGTTTGTCTGAATGGATAGCACATTAGGTGCAGCTTTTGAGAAATTAGTAAACTGTAATTTAGATTCAAGGAACATTATCTGGAGTAAAACACAGAACCTAAAGGACATGAGATGAGCAAGTGTGTTAGGGACACATGTGACACAGTGAAGGGACTCTACATGTGGGAGGCCAACCTCAACACCACCTGTAGGGTACCCGAAGTCTGGTGGTGACAAAGCATTGAGAAGAGACAAGTTAAGAGTGAAAAGTGGGGAACCAGGGGGCCAGTGCAAAATGTGGAAGCTGAAAAAGGTGCCGAGCTCTGGTCTCCTCACTATTTATTGAGTACAATCACTTAGATCTAAGATGCAGATGTTCAGGGTGAAACAGGGAAAGGGTGGCAGTGCATCATAGGCATAATCTATAGCAACAGCGGTTTAAATGCATCTCCTTTGTGCGCAAACAGCATATCTTTAACTTATCGGAGAGGAGCTAGTGGGAGCCACTTAACTAGGAGCCTGCACATCTGTCCACCTTCCAGTGTTTCAAAGGAGTGTCTTTCTCCTTGAACACAGTGTTTACAGATAAGAGAACGGATCTTGCTCTGGTCATGGGAACGTGATGGCAATTAGAAGGCTTTCCTCCTCAGAGGCCTCTTGTGGCTTTCCACAACTTATTGTCCCATATTTTTATGGCCAGTTTATACAGGCACCCCACAAACCCTTTTCCCAACACCTACATGTGAGCAGCTGATGTCACTCACATGAGTTCTGTCTCCTGACAGGACCCTGAATAGTAAGGGTGACCCCAGGGACAGAATCAGCAGGTGGGGACAGCTAGGGGTGGGGAAGGCAGCAGGGATGCTGACACTCGTACACTTGGGTGCCAGTGCCACTCCTATAGTGCTTTGTGCCCTACTGTGTCAAGGGTAGTTCTGGCTAGGAGCACCTGAGGGACACGCCCAGTGCAGAGGACGCTCATTGAGCTGCTGAGAGCCACGTAGAAATGCAGAGCAGTTCCTAGATTAGGCTGTGCCACCTACACTGAGTGGGCTCACCTAGGCCAGGCATGAGCCGTCACTCTGTGCACGTAGGGAACCTCATAGCGGTGCCCAGGACTTGGGCCTCTTAAAGGACCTACCCAGCACCGGGTAGGACTTAGAGTGGCCGTCACCTGTGGCAGGGCCCTGAATGCCCCCACATTCCAGTTGTAAAGTTGAGTGGATGAGTTGACAGTTGGACTGGCAGGCACTAAAGCAGGGGCTGTGGCTGAGCAGGGAGGATGGAGGCCACTGCCACTCCCTGGTGGGCCACTTACTGTGACATCCCTGCCACCTGTGGTGCCTGCAGCCTGGGCTGCTTCCCTCACCCCCGTGCGGGTCACCCAGCTCTGAGCAGGGATAGGGTGGGCCATCCCTCATCCCACCTTCTCACCGAGCTGCTGTCCGCAGGGGCTGGATCTTAGCATGGAAGCTTCCTCTGTTTCATCACTGTCTGTGCCTGCTCAAGCTGCTTCCCTATGGGCCCTGCTGTCGCACAGCCACCTGATCGCTGGCTTTCCATTCTGGGACCCCATGGGCTCTGCAGCCTCGGGGCAGGCTGTGAGTCACTGGGGTGGAGATGGTTGTGCCGGTGAGGGTTGTGGGATGAGACAGCTGCATTCCTGGGCGGGAGCTCTAAAATCTCACCATGTGTGTCCGCCTTTCAGACTTTGGGATAGTGTAGGGTTTCGTTTGCGTCAGGGTCTTAAGAGCAGTCACATGGCCACGTGCAGTGGCTCACACCTGTAATCCCAGCACTTTGGGAGGCTGAGGCCGGAGGATTGTCTGACCTCAGATGTTTGAGAACAGCCTTGGCAATCTGGTGAAACCCCGTCTCTACAAAAACTACAAAAAAATTAGCCGGGCATGGTGATGTACACCTATTGTCCCAGCTGCTTGCAGGGGCTGAGGGAGGAGGATCATTTGCATCCTGAAGTTCAAGGCTGCATGAGCCGAGATTGCACCACTGCACTCAAATCTGGGGGACAAAGTGAGACCCTGTCTCAAAAAAGAAAAAAAAAGCAGTCACAAATTAGTAGCTGGGCATGGTGGTGAGTGCCTGTAGTCCCAGTTACTAGAGAGGCTGAGGTGGGAACATCTCTTGAGGCCAGCATTAGAGGCCCTAGTGAACGAGATTACATCACTGTACCACTGCACTCCAGCCTGGGTGACACAGAGCCTGTCTTTTGAAAGAAAAAAAAGTAGATAAGTGTTTGGGCCTGGCCTTCATTATTTACCATGATCAAGACCTGAATGTGAAAATGGCAGGTGAAGGGCTCCTGTCTTTGGATGCACATGGCCACCTTGCCCACTAGGACATCTGTGCCAAGTGGCATTCCCATCAATCCGAGGAAAATACGTTTCCCACATCCTCACCAACCCTGGGTATTGCCAGTAAGAAAACAAAGTCTGTATCAATTTGATGAAAATAATTTTAATTTTTGCATTTGATGAGTTATGAGAATGAACATATTTTGCATGCATTAGCCATGAGCTTCCCTTTTTGTGATTTGCCTGTTTCTGTCTGTTTCCCAGTTTACCACATGAGATTTGACTCTACTTACATGCTTATTCTTGAAGAACTTTTACAATCATGTCAAATCATGAAAAAAAAAACATGAAAAAAAAGTACTTGTTAGAATTCTGATTTAAAGTGCTTTCTAATTCTAGATTAATTTGGGGCCAACTGATACCCTCAATATTAAATATTTAATATTGAATATCAATATTTAATATTGAATTAAATATTTAATTAAATATAAATTAAATATTAAATATGAATTAAATATTTAATATTGAATAAAATATTTAATATTGAGTCCTGCCTTTGAAGGTCTGGTGCGTTTCCTTCATTCACTGAAGCTTTATTTTACATCTCTCAGCAGAGCTTTATGGATTAGGATCTTCAGAAGCCTGACTTCTTTTCTGGCTCTGATTTCTTGTCCAGAAACTCCACCCCCGTGCTAAGGAGACAGTGGTGGAAGTCCTGGGCGTGTTGCCTTTCTCCTGGCTCTAATGGGAAGGCCAAGAGGCAGGTCAGGGTGGGACTTCACCTTGAGTCTGGCTTTGGCTGTTGGCATCATGAGGACCCCAGGAACTGTACTTTGATAAAATGAATAAATGGAAATCTCCTCTAACTCAAGAATGCCTTATATATTGTGTGTAGCATGCACCTGCCTGTGGAAACAACTTCAGGTATGAGACAGAGAGAGCCCTGGCATGCAGGTGACTTCACAGCCGCTTATGAAAACTGTGGGCAGACACCGCATTTGATTTAAATATGGATTTTCTGAAATGTTAATGTTGCAAAATAATACATCACCTTAAAAGAGGGGCAAGGTATCCTTGGTCATGAGTGGCTCAGGAAGCTGTGCCTGATCTTTGCCCTTGTGGGGACAGGACTCAGGGTGAAGTGTCTGGGAGGTGACTGGCTTGCAGACTCTCCCAGGCCTCCTGTGGCTGCACCACCTCAGCCTTCCACCACCCTTTAGAGCGTGAACCTCTCCGGAAAGCCTGCGGCAAAAGCCCCTTTGGCCTCTGCTCCTGCTGGCAGGTGCCTGCCCTCCAGCTCTGAGCCTGCTCTGTGTGTGTGTGTCTGTGCCTGGGGCCATGGACAGGGGCTTGTGACCCTTCCCAGCCTTCCCTGATTTCTCTTGTCCCTGTAGCTATGTAGTTTGGGGATGGGTGGGGAGGCCCCAGGATGGGTCCTGAAGTCCCTGCATCCCACTGGGCACTGCCCACAAATGGTCAAAGCTCATCCCTTGAAAGGTTTCTGGGTGGGGCAGTCCCTGGATGGGAGTGGGGGATAGCACTGGTTGGGGGATCTAGATCAGGGATGCTTGTGGCTTTTAATGCCCTGATATGGGATTGAGGAG